>NC_057801.1:757713907-758046563 GCF_018294505.1 Triticum aestivum
GAATATCAAAGACTTGGGAAGGCGTACAGAACAAGCTAGTGTACCAGTAAAGAGATGTTGCCGAGTTTTAGAAGAAAGAAAGACATGCTCTTGTAGCTTGTTCGAATCCAAACCTAGACTATGACTATATATGGTGCTATGCTACTCTGCAAGTAATGAAGTTGACATATCCAACGTTCGCTTCTCCTCTTCTCTACTTACTCTGCTAGCATCAGAAGCTCTGGCCGCAACAACCATGTCCGCTGGCTGCTCGTCCACCTGCTCTTCAGTAGGCAACAACCATATATGCGCCAAGTCGCCACCCGTACCATCGCATGTGGGTCTCATCACACCCATGCCGACACGCGCACCGTAGCCGATTGCTCATCGCAACCCGCTGCCGTTGGTGTGGTGCCACTGCTGCAAATCACGCAGAGTCATCTGTCGCGTCTCAACCACAATCCGCAACCCTGGCCGAGTCTTCTACAAATGCCCGAATCATGGGGTAATAATATGTTTAAGTGTTGTTCTACTGCTTTCAGTTGCTGATTTTTTAATAGTTTGGTTGATGATCTTCCAATTTGATTCGTGTAGAAAGTGTGATTTGTATTTCTGGGAAATTGCTGATGTGGGGGAATGCAACTACGCTGATTATTTGGTTAGCCGAGGAATCCCAATACCAGTAGGTTGGGGTGTTGGACAAGTAACTGAAGGAACGACAGAAGAGGAAGATGCAGAGCAGAAGGTTAAAGACACAGTTCCTCTGATCATGGCCAAGCAACAGCTGCTGAACGGCCTTGACCGCAATGAGGAGATGAAAGAGCTTGTGAAGATAATGGGAAAAATCGATGTGCTCTGTAGGATGACTGTCTCTTTATTTGCAGTGTATGTAGCACTCGTGATGTATTCAGTGGCTACGACATGAGCACTTTGCTGAAACTAGTAATGAATGAAACCTGTGTAGCAGGCTGGGCGTAGTGTTGTGAACATCTAATGATTTCTATTAACGGAAATCAGGGGGTATCCCCTTTTCCTCATATAAATAAATATATAGCAGAGGCCTTGTCGGGTCAACTTTGTTCTCATTCGAAGACGTCGAGCAAATTGCAGTCCAACAGCAAACTATGTCATCAAATTCAAGTTTCACAGCCAAATATGAGTACAACCAAACAACAATGTCATCATGTTTTAGTTGTCATACAATCACCAAACACAAATCAGCATACATAACAAGTGATGTTCTCACAGCAAAATACTAAACAACATGTTCATCAGGTTTCAGTTGTCACAGCAAACACAATTTCACATAGTAGATAAAAAAACTTCTTCCGACATGAAAATACGACAAAAGCAATGTAATCATCATCCGCAGCAGCAACGTCAACATCTTTGCCATGTGTATCAGTCTGAATCGTAATTCCCCACGGTGTCATCTTCTTCTTCGTCCGCAACGTCCTCGAACGCTGGCTTCTTCTTGATCAACTCTTGTATGTCCACAGCACGACAGGCAATCTTTTCGCCGGCGTCATTGACGTGATGGTTCTCAAAGATATTAGGAACATCTGTGTTATCTTGTACATCAGGAGCAGTGTAAGCATCATCTTGTTGTGCAACTTCATTAAACAAATTCCTTTGCTCAAACCTTTGCAATACTCTCCAGTCATCGCTACGTGCAAATGTGTCTTCCAAGAAAAATATCTGTGTTGCTTGATTTGCTAAAATAAAAGGCTCGTTGGTTTGGTACACCGCCTTGGCATTGATGGATTTGAAATAATTATCATCTCTTGGTTTTGCGATCCTGGAAAATAGGTTATACCAACGACAGCACAACAGAACCACACACCGATGATCCTCGAAACTGGAGATATACTGCAACTGAACAATGTCTATTATGTTAGCATACATTTTAGTTGTCTCTTTGTCATACGTATCCGTGCTCATGATGGCACTGCTTTGTGCAAAGGTGTTGTAGCGCACATCTCCAACAAGGCAAGGGTGTTGTAGCAAGGGTGTTGTAGCGCACATCTCCAACAAGGGTGTTGTTGTGCAAGGGCGTTGTAGCGCACATCTCCAACAACGCAAGATTCATAATATCTTACCCGAGTATCAGGACCCATTGCTAGTGAGTAAAGGGCATCATCAACTGCCTGCCCATCCTCCCGCATCTTCTTAACCTATGGTTAGAAAATAGACAAGCTGATCATCTTATGTACTCAATATATTTAAAAAACTGGCAGTGCACTTCAAAAGATTACATGGTTCTTGAACCATTTCGCAAATCCTGCCATAAACAGTTTGTCAATGTTTCTTGGATTTCGCGGCAGTAACTCCTCTTTGTACATGCTGCACAACATAGTGATCGCGTCAAACATCTAAATATATAAGAATGTGCTGCAAGTTTAGTAGATTACGATGTATAAGCTGCAGTACTGCACTTACTTGATATAAGGTAGTATCTCAGGATAGTTATTCAACACATACCAAACCATTTTGTCCAAATCTTTAGGTTTGTCCTCTTGTCGACTCTTCCCTATGCTTAACGTTACTAGTACAATCTTGATTCGGCGGCATGGTGGGATGAAGCGGCCCGGACCGACCTTACGCGTACACTTATGTGAGACAGGTTCCACCGACTGACATGCACTTGTTGCATAAGGTGGCTAGCGGGTGCCAGTCGCTCCCACTTTAGTCGGATCGGATTCGATGAAAAGGGTCCTTATGAAGGGTAAATATCAATTGGCATATCACGTTGTGGTTTTTGCGTAGGTAAGAAACGTTCTTGCTAGAAACCCATAGAAGCCACGTAAAACATGCAAACAACAATTAGAGGACGTCTAACTTGTTTTTGCAGGGTATGCTATGTGATGTGATATGGCCAAGAAGAATGTGATGAATGATATGTGATGTATGAGATTGATCATGTTCTTGTAATAGGAATCACGACTTGCATGTCGATGAGTATGGCAACCGGCAGGAGCCATAGGAGTTGTCTTAATTTATTTGACCTACGTGTCATTGAACAAACGCCATGTAATTACTTTACTTCATTGCTAACCGGTAGCCATAGGAGTAGAAGTAATAATTTGGCGAGACAACTTCATGGAGACACGATGATGGAGGTCATGATGATGGAGATCATGGTGTCATGCCGGTGACGATGATGATCATGGAGCCCCGAAGATGGAGATCAAAAGGAGCAAAATGATATTGGCCATATCATGTGACTATTTGATTGCATGTGATGTTTATCATGTTTATGCATCTTATTTGCTTAGAACGACGGTAGTAAATAAGATGATCCCTCATTAAAATTTCAAGAAAGTGTTCCCCCTAACTGTGCACCGTTGCGAAAGTTCGTCGTTTCAAAGCACCACGTGATGATCGGGTGTGATAGATTCTAACGTTCACATACAACAGGTGTAAGACAGATTTACACACGCGAAAGGTCGAGCATGAGTCGTATAGTAGATACGATCAACATGAAGATGTTCACCGATGATGACTAGTCCGTCTCACGTGATGATCGGACACGGCCTAGTTGACTCGGATCATGTAATCACTTAGATGACTAGAGGGATGTCTATCTGAGTGGGAGTTTATTAGATGAACTCAATTATCCTAAACATAGTCAAAAGCCCTTTGCAAATTATGTCATAGCTCACGCTTTAGTTCTACTGTTTTAGATATGTTCCTAGAGAAAATAGAGTTGAAAGTTGATAGTAGCAATATGCGGACAGTAGAAGGTTTATGTCCTTAATGCACCGCTCGGTGGGCTGGACCTCGAATGTGGTCTGTGGACGTTGCGAACATCTGACATACACGTTTTGATGACTACATGATAGTTCGGTAATGTTAAATGGTTTAGAATTGAGGCACCGAAGACATTTTTGAAATGTCGCAGAACATATGAGATGTTCCAAGAGCTGAAATTGGGATTTCAGGCTCGTGCCCATGTTAATAGGTATGAGACCTCCGACGAGTTTTCTAGCCTACAAACTAAGGGAGAAGATCTTAATCGTTGAGCTTGTACTCAAATTGTCTGGGTACAACAATCACTTGAATCGAGTGGGAGTTGATCTTCCAGATGAGATAGTGATGTTTCTCCAAAGACATTGCCACAAAGCTACTAGAGCTTCATGATGAACTATAACATAACAGGGATAGATATGATGATCCTTGAGCTATTCGCAATGTTCGACACCACGAATGTAGAAATCAAGAAGGAGCATCAATTGTTGATGGTTAGTGAAACCACTAGTTTCAAGAAGGGCAAGGGCAAGAAGGGGCACTTCATGAAACGAAAAATCAGTTGCTGCTCCAGTGAAGAAACCCAAGGTTGAACCCAAACCCAAGACTAAGTGCTTCTGTAATAAGGGGAACAGCCACTGGAGTAGAATTACCCTAGATACTTGGTAGATAAGAAGGCTGGAAAGGTCGATAGAAGTATATTGGATATACATTATGTTAATGTGTACTTTACTAGTACTCCTAGTAGCACCAGGGTATTAGATACCGGTTCGGTTGCTAAGTGTTAGTAACTCAAAATAAAAGCTATGGAATAAACGGAGACTAGCTAAAGGTGAGCTGACGATATGTGTTGGAAGTGTTTCCAAGGTTGATGTGATCAATCATCGCACGCTCCCTCTACCATCGAGATTGGTGTTAAACCTAAATAATTGTTATTTGGTGTTTGCGTGGAGCATAGACATGATTGGATTATGTCTATCGCAATACGGTTATTCATTTAAGGAGAATAATGGTTACTCTGTTTATTTGAATAATACCTTCAATGGTCTTGCATCTAAAAATGTATGGTTTGTTGAATCTCGATCATAGTGATACACATGTTCATGCAAAAAGATATAAGATAGTAATGATAGTACCACCTACTTGTGGCACTGCTATGTAAGTCATATTGGTATAAAACGCATGAAGAAGCTCCATGTTGATGGATCTTTGGACTCACTCGTTTTTTGAAAAGTTTGAGACATGCAAACCATGTCTATTGGTGTACATGCATGAAGAAACTCCATGCAAATGGACCATTTGGACACACGTGATTTTGAATCACTTGAGACATGCAAATCATACCACATGGGCAAGATGACTGAAAGCCTCGGTTTCAGTAAAATGGAACAATAAAGCAACTTGTTGGAAGTAATACATTTTGATGTGTGCAGTCCAATGAGTGTTGAGGCACGCAGTGGATATCGTTATGTTCTTACTTCACGGATGATTTGAGTAGATACTGAGTATATTTACATGATGAAACACAAGTCTGAATTATTGAATGGTTCAAGTAATTTCAGAGTGAAGTTGAAGGTCATCGTGACAAGTGGATAAAATGTCTGTGATATGATCATAGAGATGAGTATCTGAGTTATGAGCTTTGGCACGCAATTAAGACATTGTGGAAATTGTTTCACAATTAATACCGCCTGGAACACCATAGTGTGATGGTGTGTCTGAACATCATAGTTGCACCTTATTGGATATATATGGTGCGTACCATGATGTCTCTTACCGAATTACCACTATCGTTCATGGGTTAGGCATTAGAGACAACCGCACTCACTTTAATAGGGCACCACTTAATTCCTTTGAGACAACACCGTTTGAACTATGGTTTGGAGAAACCTAAGTTGTTGTTTCTTTAATGTTTGGGGCTGCAACGCTTATATGAAAAGTTTCATTGTGATAAGCTCGAACCCAAAGCGGATAAATACATCTTCATAGGATGCCCAAAATGGTTGGGTATACATCCTATCTCAGATCCGAAAGCAAAAGTAATTGTTTCTAGAAACGGGTCTTTCTTTGAGGAAAGGTTTCTCTCGAAAGAATTGAGTAGGAGGATGGTGGAGACTTGATGAGGTTATTGAACCATCACTTCAACTAGTGTGTAGCAGGGCACATGAAGTTGTTCCTGTAGCGCCTACACCAACTGAAGTAGAAGCTTATGATAGTGATCATGAAACTTCGGATCAAGTCACTACCGAACCTCGTAGGTCGACAAGGACGGGTACTACTTCAGAGTGGTACGAAATCATGTCTTAGAGGTCATGTTGCTAGACAACAATGAACCTACGAGCTACGGAGAAGCGATGGTGGGCCCGGATTCCGACGAATGGCTCGAGGCCATAAAATCTGAGAGAGGATCCATGACTTTGGAAGAAATACCTAATGGTCATAAGGCCATTCGGTAAAGATGGATTTTAAAAGGAAGTCGGACAATGATGGTAAGTATCACCATTAAGAGAGCTCGACTTGTCGCTAAGATGATTTCCGACAAGTTCAAGGAGTTGACTACGGTGAGGCTTTCTCACTTGTAGCGATGCTAAGAGTCTGTTGGGATTGGATTAGCAGTTACTGCATTATTTATGAAATATTGCAGATAGCATGTAAAAAAAACATTGTTTCCTCGACAATTTTCTTGAGGAAAGGTTGTATGTGATACAACTAGAAGGTTTTGACAATCCTTAAAGACGCTAACAAGTAAGCAAAGCTCCAACAGTCCTTCTAAGGACTGGAGTAAGCATCTCGGAGTTGGAATGTACACTTTGATGAGATGATCAAAGCTTTTGGGTTTATACAAAGTTTATGAGAAACTTGTATTTCCAAAGAAGTGAGTGGGAGCACTATAGAATTTTTGATGAGTATATGTTGTTGACATATTGTTGATCAGAAATGATGTAGAATTTCTGGAAGGCATATAGGGTTGTTTGAAAGGTGTTTTTCAATAGAAAACCTAGATTAAGCTGCTTGAACATTGAGCATCAAGATCTATGAGGATAGATCAAAAAGGCTAAATGGTACTTTCAAATAAGCACATACCTTGACATGATCTTGAAGGTGTTCAAGATGGATCAGTCAAAGAAGGAGTTGTTGCCTGAGTTGTAAGGTATGAAGTTAAGAGTTAAAGCTCGACCATGGCAGAAGAGAGAGAAAGGACGAAGGTCATCCCCTATGCTTCAGACATAGGCTCTATAGTATGCTATGCTGTGTACTACACCGGAAGTGTGCCTTGCCATGAGTCAGTCAAGGTGTACAAGAATGATCCAGGAATGGATCATTGGACAGCAGTCAAAATTGTCTTTGGAGTAAATAAAGGACATGTTTCTCAATTATGGAGGTGATAAAGAGTTCGGTGTAAAGGGTTACGTCGATGCAAGCTTTAACACCTATCTGAATGACTCTGAGTAGCAAACCGGATACGTATAGTGGAGCAACCATTTGGAATGGCTCCAAGTGGAGCATGGAAGCAGCATTTACAATATGACCTAGAGATTTGCAAAGTACATACGGATCTGAATGTTGCAGACCCGTTGAATAAAACCTCTCTCACAAGCAAAACATGATCAAACCCCAGAACTCATTGAGTCTTAATCACATGATGATGTGAACTAGTTTAGTGACACTAGTAAACTCTTTGGATGTTGGCCACATGGCAATGTGACCTGTGAGTGTTAATCACATGGCGATGTGAACTAGATTATTGACTCTAGTGCAAGTGGGAGACTGTTAGAAATATTCCCTAGAGGCAATAATAAATTAGTTATTATTATATTTCATTGTTCATGATAATCATTTATTATCCATGCTATAATTGTATTGATAGGAAACTCAGATACATGTGTGGGTACATAGACAACACCATGTCCCTAGTAAGCCTCTAGTTGACTAGCTCGTTGATCAATAGATGGTTACGATTTGCTGACCATGGACATTGGATGTCGTTGATAAGGGGATCACATTATTAGGATAATGATGTGATGGACAAGACCCAATCCTAAGCCTAGCACAGATCGTGTAGTTCGTATGCTAAAGCTTTTCTAATGTCAAGTATCATTTCCTCAGACCATGAGATTGTGCAACTCCCGGATACCATAGGAATGCTTTGGGTGTACCAAATGTCACAACGTAACTGGGTGGCTATAAAGGTGCACTACAGGTATCTCCGAAAGTGTCTGTTGAGTTGGCAGGAATCGATACTGGGATTTGTCACTCCGGTTGACGGAGAGGTATCTCTGGCCCCACTCGTTAGGACATCATCATAATGTGCACAATGTGACCAAGGGGTTGATCACGGGATGATGTGTTATGGAATGAGTAAAGAGACTTGCCGGTAACGAGATTGAACAAGGTATCAGCATACCGACAATCGAATCTCGGGCAAGTGCAATACCGCTAGACAAAGGGAATTGTATACGGGATCGATTGAGTCCTTGACATCGTGGTTCATCCGCTGAGATCATCGTGTAACATGTGGGAGCCACCATGGGTATCCAGATCCTGCTGTTGGTTATTGACCGGAGAACGTCTTGGTCATGTCTGCATGGTTCCAGAACCCGTAGGGTCTACACACTTAAGGTTCGATGATGCTAGGGTTATAGGGAATAGATATACCTGGTTACCGAATGGTGTTCGGAGTCCCGGATGAGATCCCGGACGTCACGAGGAGTTCGGGAATGGTCCGGAGGTAAAGATTTATATATGGGAAGTCCTGTTTTGGTCACCGGAAAAGTTTCGGGTGCTATCGGTAATGTAACGGGACCACTAGGAGGGTCCCGGGGGTCCACCAAATGGGGCCACCAGCCCTAGAGGGCAGCATGGGCCAAGTGTGGGAGGGGACCAGCCCCAGGTGGGCTGGTGCGCCCCCCCACAAGGGCCCAAGGCGCCTAGGGTTTGGGGAGGGGGTGCTTCCACCTTTCTTGGGGGGCAAGTTTCCCCCCTCTCCCCCTTGGCCACACCCTAGATGGGGATTGGGGCTGCCTCCACCCCTAGGGAGGGAACCCTAGGTGGGGGCGCAGCCCTCCCTCCCCCCCTATATATAGTGGAGGCAAAGGGGCAGCCCAACACACGAAGTTCTTCTCATGTTGGCGCAGCCCTACCTCTCTTTCTCCTTCTCTCCCGCGGTGCTTGGCGAAGCCCTGCAGGATTGCCACGCTCCTCCACCACCACCACACCGTTGTGCTACTGCTGGATGAAGTCTTCCCCACCCTCTCCCTCTCTCCTTGCTAGATCAAGGCATGGGAGACGTCACCGGGCTGTACGTGTGTTGAACGCGGAGGTGCCGTCCGTTCGGCACTAGGATCTCCGGTGATTTGGATCACGACGAGTATGACTCCTTCAACCCCGTTCTCTTGAACGCTTCTGCTTAGCGATCTACAAGGGTATGTAGATGCACTCCCCTCTCTCTCTCGTTGCTAGTCTCTCCATAGATAGATCTTGGTGACATGTAGGAAAATTTTGAATTTCTGCTACGTTCCCCAACAAATACATTAACGATGGTACATGGTCATATGTTTGGAACCTGGTTTTATTATGTACTTTGCAATAAAATACAACTAATATTTTACATGGGTTCACCAGAATAAGTTCTGTATATAGACCAAAGCTATTTTGTTTGGTTTTGCTGCCTCCTTAATATCTTCTGTTCTGGTACTACTAATGTAAAACCTCAAATTTTCAGCAAGCTATGGAAAAAATGGTGGAACCGCCACCTTCTGAAGGTGGCAAGGCAACTATAACATTAATGTCAGCTCTTGCTGCAGTGGGTCAGTACCTGTCTACTAACAGTGCCAAAAGCACGTTCCTGCGTAATACTGGGTTGGTTGTGAAGGCAATATCGTCCAAACTGCCTCATGATCAAGATATGCAAGCTCAAAGCAATGTTTTATCTGCGCTCCAGACACAAGTCCATTCCCTAATAGAGGCCCTTTGTGAAACAAGGAGAAACATTACTCAATGTTGTCAAGATATGCATGGTTTTGAAACCAGACTATCAGACATTTGCTATGTTGTTCAGGAGCCTAGGGAGAATGAAGGCGAGGGTTATGGTGTTCCATCGGACAATACAGCATGAAAATGTAACAGTCAGGTCAAATGAACTGAGCTTCTGAACTTCTGGTGGTGCATTTATCTGCTAGACTGTTAAGTTTTATGCCAACCTTCCTTTTGTTATATAGTTGTAATTTGTTTTGGTGCGATGTAAAATTTATTCTTGACGTGCAGCCACCAGCTGAAGAAAACAACAAGCCATTTTTGTATAGTGTAGGATGTTCCCTATATTTGCACTGGTGGCCATCTTTGATGCCGAGTGGATGTAATCTGTGCAATCGCCTTAATAGCCTAGCATTAGTTTGGGCCTTATTTATTTCCTAGTCTTCTTTTTCCCTGGTTTGCTAGTGGCTCCAACTACCCATGGGCCATATACGGGCCATAGGATCCATGGGTCTCCTACGGGCCATCGATGAATGGGCCTGTAATTGGTGGGCCTCGGGCCGTCGATAAATGGGGCTCAGGCCTTTGGATAAATGGGTCTACATGGGCCGTAATCGGGCGTAATTGGTATCGGCTCAGCTCGTTAACGGGCCATAACAGGCCATAGGACTGCAAAAGCATAATTCTGTCACAGGCATAACGGGTCGTTATTGGGCCAGAATATAGGACGGGCTCACCACAAACGGGCCGACTCTTGCCATGGGCCGAATTTGGCCCATTAGGGTAACTTGCCAGTAAC
This sequence comes from Triticum aestivum, assembly GCF_018294505.1. NCBI lineage: Eukaryota > Viridiplantae > Streptophyta > Magnoliopsida > Poales > Poaceae > Triticum > Triticum aestivum. Next base: position 757,724,406 of record NC_057801.1, read on the forward strand.
GGGCCGACTCTTGCCATGGGCTAAATTTGGCCCATTTGGGGAACATCCCAGTAACGGGCTGACTCTTGCCATGGGCCGAATTTGGCCTATTAGGGGAACAGGCTAGTAACAGGACGGAAGTAATCAAGGGCCGAAAAGGAGTCCAAGGACGTATGGGCCGTCAATAGGCCGAAAGCTAACACGGGCTGGAAACGGCCCATGTAAATCACGGGCCGTTAACGGGTACAAAGAAAATTACTGTTCATTATGGGCTAGAGTCACCGTGGGCCTGTAAAGGGCCGAAAGATACGAAGGCCTCATATGGGCCGAAAGACGTCGTGGGCTATACATGGGCTGAAAGTGAAATGGGCTGGTGTTATATTCGACGGGCCACATGACGTTGTTGGGCCTAACCGGCCGTAAAATGGGCTATTTGCGAAGAGACCGTTAACAGGCTTTTCATGGGCCAGCCCGTTAACTTTTGACCAAGTCAAACGGACCGGCTTTGTAAGCTAAATGGCCCAGTGGTGGGCCATGGAACGTGTCAACATATAATAGGCGCCTATCTGACCCACTGACGAGCTGACACGTGTTTTGTTCGGCCAATAAGAATTTTACACGTGGAAATTTCCCATTGGTCGGGGCTGTTAATGGGTTATCGGATCCAAAACCCTACCCGATAGCTTAACTGTGTTCCGTTACGCTGGATGCCACGTGTCGGTCACCCTTGACGAAAGAACTTCTATGACGCGCGATTTATCGTCATGGAAGTGAACACTTCCGTGATGATAATTTTGGTTATGTCATGGAACACTTCTACGACAGCACAGGTATGACTATCTTGATTCTGTCATAAATTTGTCATGGATGTACATGCATGACAAAAAACGCGACCTACTATGACAAACACGTATCATCACGGAAGTGTATTTTTTTGTAGTGTATGGAAATGCCATAATAGGTAGGTATGGTGGCTATTTTCAGGAAGGTAAATAATGGGTACATGATACCGGCGAAAGTTGCACCGTAAAATAGAGGCTAGCACAGTGGAAGGATGAGTGTGCGTATATCCATGGACTCACATTAGTCATAAAGAACTCATATACTTATTGCAAAAGTCTACTTAGCCCTCGAAGCAATGTACTACTACGCATGCCCCAAGAGGGATAGATTGGTAGGAAAAATTTCCATCGCTCGTCCCTGACTGCCACTCATAAGGAAGACACTCAAAAAAGCACCTCATGCAACAACTTTGTAACACAACTTTTACCATACGTGCATGCTACGGGACTTGCCAACTTCAACAACATTATTTCTCAATTTCATAATTATCCACTAGCATGACCCTAACATTACTACCTTTATATCTCAAAACAATTATCAAGCATCAAGTTGATCCTAGCATCCAATTCATTCTCTATGATAGTTTTTATTATACCCAACTTGGATGCTCATCATTCTAGGACCAAATTCATACACTAGTAGAAAAGGGGGCTTTCATCCAGGCCAGTTTAGCCCATTAGTCCCGGTTCAATCCAGAACCGGGACCAATGGAGCTATTTGCCCCGGTTCGTGAGCCCAGGGGGCCAGCCGGTCCATGTGGGCCATTGGTCCCGGTTCGTCCGGACCTTTTGGTCCCGGTTGGTGGGACAAACCGGGACCAATGGCCCTGGCTCCTGGCCCACCACTATTGGTCCCGGTTGGTGCCATGAACCGGGACCAAAGGCTTCCCTTTAGTCCCGGTTCATGCCACCAACCGGGTCTAATGGTGCTGCCTATATATAGCCCCTCGCGCAAGAGCAGAGCACACTGCTCTGTTTTTTCTGGCCGAGGGGGAGAGGGCTTGGTGGTGCTCTAGCTCACCACCTATGCACACAAGGTGTTCGATGGAATGCCCGAGCCACAGTACTTATGGTTTCTCCTCTCCAAGCTCGACCGCCAAGCTCCGTTTTCCTCAAGATTGATCTAGGTTTAGCGGTCCGTCACGCCCCGTCCCCGTCTTCACCGCCGTCGATCACCCGCGCCGATCTCATCGCCGGCACCACCGTGGTGAGCCTCTTGTTCTTTTCTTCTTTCTGAAAGGAAAAACATTCTTACTTGTATGTTTAGATAGATACTTGTATTATTTTCTTACTTTTATTATTGCATCTTATATAGTGCAATGGTTTTGGTATCCGCCCCCGTCGGCCCTCGTCCTGTCTATGATTCGGATGTGGTATATATTATCTTTTCATAACTATTGGTTCATTTATTGTTTATGAAAATTATGCCAACCAACGTGACATAGATTTTATTTATCTAGGAGGTTGTTGAACCGGAAATTCGAACCGACCCTATTGTCGAGAGGTTAAATTTAGTTGAAGAAGAAAACAATTTCTTGAAGGAAAAAATAAAAAAACTTGAGGAGGAGAAGATGATATTGGAGTTGCATGTTGCGGATGTCGTCGATGATCACAAGATCAAGATGGATGCAATGCGCTTGAAGATGAGAAAGATTAGAAAATATGCCATTCATACCGAGGCTTGGTATCATTATGCCGTTGGATCAGTTGTTACCTTGGTTGCGATTATGATCGCATTTGTTTTCTCATTGAAATGTTTTACATAGTTTCAATGTATGGTTTAATTAATTTAGATGCTCTGCAGAGCTTTATGTTGTTAGATGAGAACTATGTATGTACTTTGGTTTTTATGTGATGATGAACTTCTATTAATTTGGTCACTTATAATTATCTATTCATGATGTTCTGTAATGATTTTTGACACACTTAATTATATATAATGCACGCAGATGAACCGGCAATGGATGTACGGTGACAGACACACCTCCGAGTACATTAAGGGGGTGCATGATTTTCTCGAAGTGGCTGAGGCAAACAAGCAGAATGGTTTTATGTGTTGTCCATGCCCTATATGTGGGAATACGAAGTCTTACTCTAACCGGAAAATCCTTCACACCCACCTGCTTTACAAGGGTTTCATGCCACACTATAATGTTTGGACGAGGCACGGAGAAATAGGGGTTATGATGGAAGACGGCGATGAAGAAGAGTACGATGACAACTATGTGCCCCCTGAATACGGTGATGCTACTGAACATCAAGATGCACCAGACGATGTGCACGATGGTGCTGCAACGGGCGAAGCTGCTGAAGATCAAGAGGAACCAAACAATGTGCCAGATGATGATAATCTCCGCCGGGTCATTGTCGATGCAAGGACACAATGCGAAAGTCAAAAGGAGATAAGTCTCCCTAAATCGCCTTAAGAGGAACCAGACGATGTTGACTTCATTCCTGGCCTTAAGAACATAGGTCTCCCTAAATCGCGGTATGAGGGGAGACTGACTGGAAAAGGCACGCTTGGAAGGGACTCAATAATATGCAGGGACGGATATTCTTGGTCTCAAGCACACTACACAGTTCTACAGAACTCTACCTTGGTGACCCCGTATGTCGATGAACACAAGAACAGTCTGCGCTCCAAACACCCGGAGCAGTGCGACGACTAGATTACATGTGAACACATCAGGACTTTCAGCAGTTGGTTGGAAACACGTCTCAGAGGTGACAGCACTGTTTGTGATGAGCTTTACTTGTTGTCCAGGGGACCATCTTCGACTGTAATGATTTGGAAAGGATACGAGATAAATGGGAATACATTTTACACGATTGACCAAGATGAAAAGAGCACCAACCAAAACAGCGGTGTCCGCTTTCATGCAGCAACCGACAAGGGAAATGACACATATTATGGTTACATAGTAGACATATGGGAACTTGACTACGGAGTAGATTTTAAGGTCCCTTTGTTTAAGTGTAAGTGGGTCAATCTGTCAGGAGGCGGGGTACAGGTAGACCCACAGTACGGAATGACAACAGTGGATCTGAAAAATCTTGGGTACACTAACGAACCGTTCGTCCTAGCCAATGATGTGGCACAGGTTATCTATGTGAAGGACATGTCTACCAGACCTAGGAAAAGAAAAGATAAGGAAGCGAATACATCATACAATGAGCCAAAGCGCCACATAGTTCTTGTAGGAAAAAGGGACATCTTGGGAGTGGAGGGCAAGACAGACATGTCTGAAGAGTATGAAAAGTTTCATGAAATTCCCCCATTCAAAGTCAAGGCTGACCCAAGCATCCTGATAAACGATGAAGATTATCCATGGTTACGGCGCAATAAGCAAACGACACAAGCGAAGAAAAAGTGAAGACTTTCTCCCGCAACTATTATGATGATACCATGCCAACTTTGTAACAGACGAGTATGATACCATTGTCCGTTTTGTACATGCACATGCTATGCCAACTTTTTCAGAGTTCACTTGAAAACTATGAATTTGAAAACCTCGCCAACCGAAGGGCGCTCACACCGGTTTATAAGCCCGTCCCTCTACACGCCTTGTTGAGCTCACAAACTTGTGATTCACACAAATTTCAAACAAAACTAATGGCACAAACAGAAAGTTTATAATTTTGCTGACCTAAAAGCAAAAGAATTAAAAAATAAAGCAAAAAACCAAAAGAAAATAAATAATGCAGAAAACAAAACAAAAAACTTGAAAAAAATATAAAAATAGCAACAATAAGTATTTTGTTGTAAGTAGAAACAAAATAAAATAAATAAATAAAGCAAAAAAGTGTTTTCAAATTTGAAAACTAATGGCACAAACAGAAAGTTTATAATTTTGCTGACCTAAAAGCAAAAAGAATTAAAAAATAAAGCAAAAAACCAAAAGAAAATAAATAATGCAGAAAACAAAACAAAAAAACTTGAAAAAAAGTAAAAATAGCAACAATAAGTATTTTGTTGTAAGTACAAACAAAATAAAATATATAAAGCAACAAAGAAAACAAAAAAAGTGTTTTCAAATTTGAAAACTAATGGCACTAACAGAAAGTTTATAATTTTTCTAAAACTAAAAGAAAAAAGAATTAAAAAATAAAGCAAAAAACAACAAAAATTAAATAATGCAGAAAGCAAAACCAAAAAACTGGAAAAAAATAAAAATAGCAACAATAAGTATTTTGTTGTAAGTAGAAACAAAATAAAATAAATAAAGCAACAAAGAAAAAAAAAGTGCCACCTACTGGGCCCCCACGGCCTGAATACGACTAGAAACCCTACCATGGGCCAGGATTCAGGCCCGCGGGAGGCCCAGTAGGCCCACAGGCAAAGACAGCAGGGTTAGGCCCGAAAGCCTGCAGTTGAGAGGAGCTCGAGTGGGTGGGCGCAGCAGTGCTTATAAACCACACTCGAGCTCTCTCAACTAGCGAGGTGGGACTAAACTTTTCGGCGCGGGGCAGCACAGGGCCTTTGGTCCCGGTTGGTGGCATCAACCGGGACTAAAGGGAGCAATGGTCCCGGTTCGTGGCACCAACCGGGACCAATGCACCCCTTTAGTCCCGGTTGGTGCCACCAACCGGGACCAAAGGCCGCCGCTTCCCGCCCTTTGGGCTGCTGAAAATTGGCCTTTGGTCCCGGTTGGTGGCACCAACCGGGACTAAAGGGGTGCATTGGTCCCGGTTGGTGCCACGAACCGGGACCAATGCCCTTGCTATATAACCAGGACTTGTGAAAATTTCACATCTCCCTCGCCTCCCTAGCCAGTTGCCCCCGCCGCCAGGCTGCCCAAATCGCTCGCGCGCTCCTCGTCACCGTCGCCGCCGCCGGCCGCCATCCCCGTCTCCCCATGCCCCTGCCCCGCGCCCGAGCCCACGCCGGCCGCCGCCCCGTGCCCCTGCCCCGTCCCCGCGCACGCACGGCCGCGCCCCTGCGCCCCGGCCCGCCCCCACCATTGTCGTCGTCGCCGGCGCCCGCCCCCACTGCCGCCCCTGCCTCGACACCGCCCCTCCTCCCCGTTCGGTCCGGCTCCGGCGACCCCCTTTCCTCCCTGTCCCCTCTCGATCCTCTTCATATAATTTTTTTTCATATAATTTTTTTTCATATGCATATGTTGATTATATGGATGGATGGATGATGTATATGTTCATTATATGGATGGATGGATGATGTATGCTTTTTTTCATATAATTTTTTTAGGCAGATTTTTAGAATTTTTTGTGTATGTATGTTATATTTATATGTATGTATGTATGTTCATATGTATGTATGTTTATATGCAAAGCATATGCAAAGAAAATGTATGAATGGTCATATGCAAAGAAAAATGTATGTATGGTCATATGCAAAGAAAATGTATGTATGTATGTTCATATGAAAGAAAAATGTATTTGATCATTATTTAAAAAAAACAAGCAATACTACTTCATGTATTTTTAAGAAAGGAAGAAGAAGAAAAAGAATGAGAGGAAAAAGGAAATAAGAAGAGGAAGAAAGGATAAGAAGAGGGGAGAGGAAGAAGAGGAGAAATAAATAAGAAGAAGAAAAAAGAAGAAAAAGAAGAGGAGAAGAAGAAAGAAAGGAATAGAGGGATAAGAAGAAAAAGAAGAGGAGAAGAAGAAAGAAAGGAATAGAGGAGAAAGAAGAAACTTTGACACGAGGGGGGGTACCGATACCCCCTCCCCGATAACATTATTTTCCCATGTATATGTATGTTGCATCGTTGTCGATATAACGAGGGTGTCGAGGATTGCCGAGGGGTCGAGGGTCGGGAACTAGGGTAGAGGGTCGAGGGTCCTTAAGGGGTCAAGGGTCGAAGGTTTCAGGGTCGAGGGTTCCTATAGTGTCAAAGTATTGAAGAAATCCATGGCTTCATCATTAGCCGGAAGTAACCATGGCATGATGGTACGAAGTCCTCCAAAGTTATTCTGGAATGGAGTCCCGGATAGGATAATTTGCCTTTTTGTATGAATCTCAGCAAAGGCCTTTCAAATAACGATATTCGGAAGGTTCTTGCTGAACTTTGTACCAAAAAGCGAATTATCCTATCTGGGACTCCGTTCCGAAATAACTTTGGAGAGCTTCGTACCATCATGCACCTGTTACTTTCGCCTAATGATGAAGACATGGTTTTGTTGAATCCTTTGACACTAGGCAACCTCCCGACCCCTCGGCGATCTTCGACCCCTCGAGCCTCGACCGCTCGGCGATCCACGACCCTCTACCCTACCGCGGGCGTCGATTCCCACGTCACTTGTGGGACATAGATGTAGTGTTCAACGCCGACCCCCTCCCGATAGCTTCAACACGTGGGGGGGTCGATATTACCCCCTCCTAGCTTTGTCGAGGCCACCCCAAACTCTAGAGAAGCAGCGTCGAGGCCACTAATATGATTCCTTATTGTGATTAGCTAGCTAGTTCTACGTTTGCCACTAATATATCCATATCTGTCATGTTTGAATAATAATTGCCATGTTGTAAATATTTGTAGAAACTATGGACACCCCCCGAGACGAAGCACAAGAAGCGTTGTTGAGGGACATAATCGCACAAGGAAGTGATGCCGTCTGCTCGTTGATGTTTCTCAACGACAACGATGGTCTGGAAGGAGAGGGTGAAGAAGCAGCTGGCTATTTACATGGCTCCGATGACCCAATGCCGGTGCAAGAAGGAGAGGGTGAAGAAGTAGACAGTGAGGACGGCTCCGGTGATCACCAAACCGAGTCCGGCCAGGTATATATATTAGTTAAGCCTGTGCTGACTAGCTAATTGATGCATTCATTGTTTTGGTATATATGTACACATATTAATTAACTCTCGTCTTTGTTCTTTTTTCTAGCCCTCCGGATCGAGCACAACTTCGGTAAAGAGACGAGGCCCAAAGAAAAAGTTGAGCTCGGATGAAAAGTTTGAGATCATACAAATCGCGCGGGACGGCCAACCGATTGAACCCTACCGGACAAAGAAGGCATTTGTTGCTCAGTGCGGGGTTCTGGTTAGGGACAAGATCCCCGATCAGCATCCACCAATGGTATAAGCCTAAGAACGAAGACCCTGAGGTGTCTTATGTCAATGATATGCAGAAAAATGATCTTTGGACTGAGCTGAAGTCAAATTTCACCCTACCGCCGGAGAATGATCCGGAGAAGCCAGTTATAGAGCCATTAATCAAGTCTTTTGCTCTGAAGAAGATGGCAGACCTATTCAGGAATTGGAAGAAAGACCTCAATAGGTATGTCGAAAATAATGAGACACCAGAATTCAAGGGCAAATATGAGAAGATCAGAGATGACTGGCCCGCATTTGTGGCCCACAAGACATCGGAAAAGAGTAAAAAGATGTCGGCGACAAACAAGAGAAATGCTGCGAAGAAGAAGCTTCACCATCGCACGGGGTCAGGTGGCTACCTCTTAGCCCGGGCTAAGTGGGCCCAGGCTGAGAATGATCTGCATGATAAAGGGATCGAACCAGAGACAATGAACTGGGCAGACCGTTGCCGTACTTGGTTCTTTAGGGCCGGCGGATCCTTGGACCCTATAACAGGGAAGTGCATTTGGACGGGTGAACAATTGGACATACCAGTCAAGAGGCTTCAGCAATATATCGAAGTAGCACAGCAAGGGACGTTCGTTCTAGAGAGGGAGAAGGACGAGCTCACAATGGCCCTCGGCAATCCTGAGCACCCTGGACGGAAACAAGGCACGCCAGGCTCCGTTTCGTGGAAGGCTGGATTTCCGGACGCAGGGGGTTACAAAACCCAGGAGAGGAGGAAGAAACTGGAGCAGAGCCAACTGCAGGCGCTGCACGAAAGGGTAATGGGGCTAGAGGAACGAGAAGCAGATCGCAGCAAACGACCTGCCAAAGCTTCCCCCGAAGCTACCCCGCCATCTCAGCGGAGAAGCAGCGTGGCTTCCACCGAGCTGCTTCAGCCAGAGCATGCCTTGACGGCTCCTGCCAGCTATCCCGTGGATGCTATCACGGATGCTGAAAATTGCCACCTTATGGCGCAATGGAGCGATTTGAAGGTCAAGGCGGCAGTTGGCTCAGTTTATCCTACTAAACCCGACTCAACTTTTCACTGCCGGCCGATTCCCGAAGGATATGCTAAGGTGATGGTCGATGAAATAACGGAGGGATTTGAGGACCTCCGGCTTGACCACCCTACCGGTGAAGCGGAGTATCGGCTGGGTTCTGCTCTGAAGACTCCATGCCTATGGCGGAAGGATCTCATCAACCTTACGAACTGGATGCCTCCGCCTCCTCCTCCTCCTCCGGCGAGTCAGGGCACTCCGCCTCCTCCTCCGGCGAGTGATGATCAGGGCACTCGGCCAGCTCCTTCTCCGGCGCGTGGCGGCACTCCGCCTCCTTCTCCGCCTGCGCCGGCGCGCCCGAGCAGCCAGCCTCCTCCTTCTCCGCCTCGTCAGCAAAGGCGGAAGAGACCCGCCGCCGCTCCGGCTGCTCCGGCGCGTCGTAGTCCTTCTCCTCCGCCTCGTAAGCAAGGAAAGAAGACATCCGCTCCGTCTGCTCTGCCGGCGTCTAGCAGTACAGCCAAAGGCGGGAGGAGATACAGATTCGGTCCTTCTCTGAAGACTCCAGAGAAGTTACCGTACGAGAGGAGCGAGGAGGAAAACGCGAAGATCGCGCAGACCGAAGTGGATGACTGGTTTCAAGGGTTGCAAGCAAAGAGACATCCACCTCCGAAGGAGAAGGTAGATCCGGTGAAAGCGAAGCGCACTCTGGCTGCCCTGACAAAACCACCCAAGTCTCCGCCGAAAGGCAACTATGAGCGCATTATTGGAAAGGCATTTGCCGAAGCGGAGAGGTCGGGAAGTACTAAAAGTGATCAAAGGATGAAAGAACGATGAGCTGGGAAACAAATTGCCCAGCTCGGCGAACAAGCGAAGCAATCGTGCCCCCCGCTCAAGGTGCCTGCTAGCGACATCGTCGATCCGAGGATGGTGCCCGGTTATGGCAATCCTGCAGATTACCTGCCCGACGATGTACATTATGATTTCTTGGAGGTGCAGATACAAAGATACGAGTACGGGAAGCCTCTCGTCAAAGATGAAAGTTCTCTATCAACGATGATGCGAAGATTGCATGATTGGTACATGAAAACCTGCAAAGAGTCTGATGGGAGGAGTACTTTGTATGTGAGAGTTAAAAAGGAGCATGACCTCCATGGAATTGAACTGTTGCCTATTCCATTTGAGGATTTCTATCAGTTTTTCAATCAATTGGCCATCGATAAATCAACGGTCACCTGCTACTGTCTGTAAGTAGTACTACTTCTGTCATTAAGTCTCTCTATATAACTCAGCCCTTTCATTGCATGTATTTATAATTATCCTCACTATATTATGCAGATTGAAGATCGCCGAATTGAAGAAAAGACAAGTGGGAGATATTGGGTTCATTAACACGTATCTCATAGATGCAACTGAGGTTGAATATCGTGCCAAAGAAACCGAGGCCAACTTGCTACGATCATTGGAAATAAATGAACACAAAGATATAATACTCTTTCCTTACAACTTCAAGTAAGTGTTACTGTCTTGTGGCATATTCGGTTTCCTTATTAGTCCAGGTTATAGTAATGTAATATTGATGAGTTATGCATGTGTGCGCAGGTACCACTATATTCTCCTAGAGATTAAGCTTGAGAAGGGAGTAGTAACTGTCTTAGACTCGAAGCGAAAAGACCCCAAGGAGTATGCAGACATGACTGAACTGCTCGAGAAGTAAGTTAAATCGATCATTATCCACCATATCAGCAACTTTGTTCATTTCTGATATCAAGTAATTGTTTTCTTTGTATGGCAGGGCTTGGAGAAAATTCACCAAAAAAGCTCCGGGACTACCGAAGAACCTGCAATTTAGGCACCCGAAAGTAAGTACTATATAGTAGCATATTCCACGCATCTCCTAGTGATTCAAGCGCTAGTTTCATCAATACCATTTAGCATGCTTGCTAATTATCAGTTTGATTGACCTCTATTTCTTGTAAAGTGGTTGTGGCAGGAACAAGGGGATGATTTCTGTGGATACTACATTTGCGAGTCCATCCGCCACACGACCTGTGAGCGGGGCTACTCCGACAAACAATATGAAGTGTGTAAATAACAATATTCACAATTTTATTTTATTACCATCATTTGTGTTGACTTTCATTCATTCATATATATATATATGTATTGACCCCCTTCTTAAAATTACATGTTTCGGATGCGGGATGAACTCCTAGCACCAGATCGCATGCGAGCAATTCAAGAGGAATTGGCGGAATTCTTTCTTGACCACGTGATCGCTGAAGACGGAGAATACTATGTGGACCACGCGTCCGTATGTTAGGAGACTATATATTTGTAAAAGATAATTATTGTATATATGTAGCCGGTAGTGTCGGATTAGATATACGAGAACTTGTTGTTCGACCAATCTCTCGGAGAAGGAGAGGTGGTCGATATCACTTCTCTCTGTATGCATATATGTTCATGACGATCTTCTGTTTGCTTACTCTAGCTAGCTAGCGTGTCTAGCTAGTCCTCTCTATACGTATGTATGGTACGTAGCGTCGACCAAGCACGGACAAAAGAGAGGACACTTCTCTCTATTAATTAGCTAGCTATAGCACAATATATGAAACACCTAAATTAACCCCCCAAACCCCCCCCCCCCTTCAAAAAAAAAACAAAAACCACAGTCACATAAACGCTGACGCGTGGATGCCTATTGGTCCCGGTTGGTGCCACCAACCGGGACCAAAGGCCCTCCTGCCTGGGCTCAGGGGACAGGCCACGTGGAGGCCCTTCTGTCCCGGTTCTGGATTGAACCGGGACTAAAGGGGTCAGGGCATTAGTACCGACCCTTTAGTCCCGGTTCATGAACCGGGACTAAAGGCCCTCACCAACCGGGACAATAGGCCCTTTTTCTACTAGTGATAACCAAAGCAAATACCATGCTGTTCTAAGAGACTCTCAAAATGATATAAGTGAAGAATGAGAGACTAGCAATTTCTTCAAAATTAATCCACCGCCATGTTCTAAAAGATATAAGTGAAGCACATAGAGTATTCTAGGAATCCTGATCAAATAGGATTCTCCCAAAAGGTGTGTACAGCAAGGATGATTGTGGTAAACGAAAAAGCAAAGACTAATATAATACACGACGCTCCAAGCAAAACACATATCATGTGGCGAATAAAAATATAGCTCCAAGTAAAGTTACCAATGAACGAAGACGAAAGAGGGGATGCCTTCCCAGGGCATCCCCAAGCTTAGGCTTTTGGCTATCCTTGAATATCTTGGGGTGCCTTGGTCATCCCCAAGCTTAGGCTCTTGCCACTCCTTATTCCATAGTCCATAAAAACTTTACCCAAAACTTGAATACTTCACAACACAAAACTCAATAGGAAATCTTATAAGCTCCGTTAGTGAAAGAAAACAAAACCACCACATAAGGTACTGTAATGAACTTATTATTTATTTATTTTGGTGTTAAACCTACTGTATTCCAAGTTCTCTATGGTTCATACCCTTACATACTAGCCACAGATGCATCAAAATAAGCAAACAACACACAAAAAACAGAATCTATGAAAAACAGAACAGTCTGTAGCAATCTGTAACTAACGCAAACTTATGGAACTCTAAAAATCCTACCAAACTAGGACGGACTGTAAAATTTGTTTATTGTTCAGCAGCAAAAAGAATCAATGCAAAATCTCGTTTCTGTGATTTATTGAATTTTTTCTCGTGAGCGCAAAGTTTCTGTTTTTCAGCAGAATCAAATCAACTATCATCATAGTTTATCCTATAGGTTCTACTTGGCACAAACACTAAATAAAAGATAAAAACACATCTAAACAGAAAGTAGATGCAAGATTTATTGAATAACAGCAAGGAAAAATATTGGGTTGTCTCCCAACAAGAGCTTTTCTTTAAAGCCTTTTTAGCTAGGCATTGAGATTTCAATGATGCTCACATGATAGACAAGAATTGAAGCATAAAGAGAGCATCATGAAACACATGTAAAACACATCTAAGTATAACATACTTCCTATGCATAGGCATATTATAAGCAAACAAATTTGCAAGGCAAGCAATCACTAGCATATGCAAGGGATAAGAAAGAGACGATAGCAATCTCAACATGACGAGAGGTAATTTAGTAACATGAAATTTTCTACAACCATATTTTCCTCTCTCATAATAATTACATGTGGGATCATAAGAAAATTCAACAAAATAGCTATCACATAACATATTCTCAACACGATCCACATGCATGCAAAGTTGACACTCTTCCAAAATAGTGGGATTAACAAACCCACTTTTATCAAAAATTTCATAAGATTGAACATACTCCAAATATGTGGGATCTAAAGTTGACACTCTTCCAAACCCACTTTCGATATTACTGCAAACACTATTATCAATCTCATATTCATCACGGGGATTAAATAAATTTTCAAGATTATAAGAAGAATTACCCCAATCATGATCATTGCAACAAGTAGTAGACATAGCAAAACTAGCATCCGCAAGCTTAGGGTTTTGCATATTAATAGCACAATTGACATCAAGAGAATTTATAGTAAAATCATTGCAATCATGTTTTTTATTCAAGGAGCCATCGTGAATCTCTTCATAAATTTCTTCATCACAATTTTCAGATTCACGAATTTCAAGCAAAACTTCATAAAGATAATCTAGTGCACAAAACTTACTTGCAATTGGTTCATCATAATTGGGTCTCTTAAAAAGATTAGAAAGCGGATGAGGATCCATAGATCTTAGGTTCTCTGTTTAGCAATAAATAAGCAACTATTCCAACCAAACAAGCAAACGAGCCAAGTAAGACATCAAAGCAAATGAAAAGACGAATAGGAGAAGGGCGAATAAAACGGCAAGGGTGAAGTGGGGGAGAGGAAAACGAGAGGAAAATGGCAAATAATGTAAATGCGAGGGAGATGAGTTTGTGATGGGAACATGGTATGTCTTGACTTGAGCGAAGACCTCCTCGGCAACGGCGCCAGAAATCCTTCTTGCTAAGTCTTGAGCTTGCGTTGGTTTTCCTTGAAGAGGAAAAGGTGATGCAACACAGTAGCGTAAGTATTTCCCTCAGTTTTTGAGAACCAAGGTATCAATCCAATAGGAGGCTCCTCAACAAGTCCCACAAACCTACACAAACAAACAAAGAACTCGCAACGAATGCGATAAAGGGGTTGTCAATCCCTTCACGGCCACTTGCGAAAGTGAGATCTGATAGAGATAAAGTGATAAGATAAATATATATTTTGTATTTTATAATATAGATGCAGAAAGTAAAGATGCAAATAAAAGTAGATTGGAAGCAAATATGATAAGAGTTAGACCCGAGGGCCATAGGTTTCACTAGAGGATTCTCTCGAGAGCATAAGTATTACGGTGGGTGAACAAATTATTGTCGAGCAATTGATAGAAAAGCGAATAATTATGAGATTATCTAGGCATGATGATGTATATAGGCATCACGTCCGCAACAAGTAGATCGACTCCTGCCTGCATCTACTACTATTACTCCACACATCTACTGCTATCCAGCATGCATCTAGAGTATTAAGTTCATAAGAACAGAGTAACGCATTAAGCAAGATGACATGATGTAGAGGGATAAAATCAAGCAATATGATATAAACCCCTTCTTTTTATCCTCGATGGCAACAATACAATACGTGCCATGCAACCCTTTCTGTCACTGGGTAAGGACACCGCAAGATTGAACCCAAAGCTAAGCACTTCTCCCATGGCAAGAAAGATCAATCTAGTAGGCCAAACCAAACCGATAATTCGAAGAGACTTGCAAAGATAACTCAATTATACATAAAATAATTCAGAGAAGATTCAATTATTATCCATAGATAAACTTGATCATAAACCTACAATTCCGGATCTCGACAAACACACCGCAAAAAGAGATTACATCAAATAGATGTCCACAAGAGAGGGGGAGAACATTATATTGAGATCCAAAAAGAGAGAAGAAGCCATCTAGCTAATAACTATGGACCCATAGGTCTGTGGTAAACTACTCACAACTCATCGGAAGGGCTATGGTGTTGATGTAGAAGCCCTCCATGGTGGATTCCCCCTCCAAGAGAATGCCGACGACGGCTCCAAGATGGGATATCGCGGATACAGAAGTTTACGATGGCGGAAATATTTATTTGGTGGCTCCTTGGATGTTTTCGAGGTACGTACGCTTATATACGAGGAAGAAGTACGTCGATGGACGCCCGAGGGGCCCACGAGACAGGGGGCGCGCCCTATAGGGGGGGCGCCCTCCTATCTCGTGGAAGCTTCGGCTGCTTCTTGACTTGCACTCCAAGTCCTCTGGATCACGTTCGTTCCAAAAATCACTCTCCCGAAGGTTTCATTCCGTTTGGACTCCGTTTGATATTCCTCTTCTTCGAAATACTGAAATAGGCAAAAAAACAACAATACGGGCTGGGCCTCCGGTTAGTAGGTTAGTCCCAAAAATGTTATAAATGTGTAAAATAAAGCCCAAAAACATCCAAAATAGGTAATATAATAGCATGGAACAATCAAAAATTATAGATACGTTGGAGACGTATCACTCGGGCATCGCGAGGAGGAAGAAGAGGCGAAAAGGCACAGAAGGGAAAAGAGAGAGACCGTCTGGTCCTATTTATAAGGAAAATGGATAAGTAAGCCGGCGCGGGAATCGAGGAGCCCAAAAAGGAGAATGGGGCACAGTTGTCGCCTCGATCTTCGAAGATCAATTAATAAAGGGAAATATTTATAAGTTTTTTATGCAGATGAAGTCATGGCGGTTTATGGCGATTCCAGATGATGACGTCATGGCGATTCACAAGGTCAAAACAAAGATGTTCAAATTAGAATTTCTCAAATTTGCAGATTGACATGAACAAGCTCAAACCAATCTGGGGGCTAATGTTGGGGATATGACTACTGAGTTTAAACCGCCCAGGAGGGGCCGGATTACACTCACAAGTAGTCATCTATATAGAAGCCCATGAAGACGAAGGCTATAGCGCTTTAACTATGAAGGTTTAGAGGCCCGGAGCCCAATGGCGGATTAGGGCCCATAGATGTAAACTGCCATAAAGCGTGTGACTTGTGTTGTAAGGTAGGGAAAGGAAGAAACCGAGCTGGAGACTTGTATGAGTCGGCCTCGGGATTCTGTAGACTGGTCGGGCGTCAACCTGTGTATATATAGGGATGACCCGGCGGTGGTTCAGGGACAAGAAACAACAACTCAAGAACTAGGCAAAGCGTATTCGCTCCCTGTCAATCGAGACCACATCAATTCTATCACAACTAGATCGTAGGCTTTTACCTTCACCGCAAGGGGCCAAACCAGTATAAACTCCCTGTGTCCATTGTCCGGTTTAACCCCTCTAAGCTAACCCGATCGCGATGGCTCCATGACTAATTCCTCACGTTAGGACATCTGACATGATAATTCCACGATAGTTCCAGCTGTCATATATTTGCTAAATATATCTTCTAACTTTGTTTACGCATAATTTGAAGGATCCAGAAAGTCTCAGGAAGCGACTAATGGTCCAAATGCTGATGGTCAGGGAGAATGAAGCAAAGGATAACATTTCAGAGCATGTTAGAGCAGCGTTGAGATTTATTGGTGGCTAAGGAGGACTGCTGCATCGATAAATACCTAAAAATAAAGTGATATTTAGTTGCTTGCTAGGGAATAATCTGTTTGATGGCATCAGATGATCAGATGACATTTTCTCTTCTATTTTTAAAGTTTAAAGAGTGATTGATGTTGACATCAACTAGCTATGTTGGTTATATATTTATCTTGTCTTCTATCTAAATTTTACGGTTGTAGACAAGATGAGTTTGGACCAGGTTTGGTGCTCCAGGTGAACCGGAGTAGTTTTGTGTTGGACCATGGCAGCTTCACAACGTACTGAAAGACTGGAAGGTCACGTTTTCAGACATTCCATGCTCACATCATATACTACCTCGTATAATATAACTCCACCCATACACGCACTGCTGTACTATACAAGGTTGTCTTCGTCGAAAACAATCACATTCCAGCTAGCGAATAGTCAACAACAATATGATGATCATACGCCACGTACCTTGCATATTCTTTAATTTTCAAGTTCTCCTTGATCTTCCTCTCTCGCCATTGCCTTTAATTCCATCTAGCGAATAAATGATGATTATCTTTTATGTGTTCGTGAATAGAGTAACCAAAATGAGTCCAAATTGGTTTTTATTGATCAGTACCAATAGTAAATTATGGTACCAACATAGGCCAAAAAACATAATGTGTTACCAACATAAAAGACAAAATATTAGGGGTAGGAATAATTTTATTATTAAGCTACTCTAACGGAACCACATCTTTTCCTAACATATAAGATAGTTGAGAATATCTTCTGTTCTATGTGTGAATAATTTATTAATTGGGATCAAATATATTGACTTTAATTAAATGGCGTTCATACGAAATATATTAGCAAATTATCGAAGAAAAATCTGATCCGTCCGCGGCTGAAAATAATTTCTACTAGGAAATGAATAATGGAAACGTGCACAGATGGAAGGATATGGGGCACATTCCATCTGCCTGAGCAACCATGTGTTGTCAGACTTAATGCCTCCGATGTTGAAAATCAGGTGGAATCAAAAGTTTGCTTATAATTTGGCTTTCAAAAATGGAAGTTGTCTTTTTATTTGGAAGGCACTTAAGTCTCGAAGATGCAGCTGTCAGACAGTATGTGATCCCTTCATATAACCTCCGACGAGCTCCTATTTCAACACCCACCCGTGTCTTCACCAATTTCCGTTCACTCACTACTCTCATCAATGGAGGTTGTGCACGAACCAATTGATGTTAAGCTCGCACCACAAGAGGCTTTGCCCGCCCCTCAGCAGGCTACGGGCAACGTGAATGCCCTAGTAGATGCCATTGAATACATTTTTCAATTTATCAATATTGTCGAACATGATGAGGAACTAAAGTAAGTTGTATTGCTCTGGCTATTACTCCCGTACACAGCAGACTAGATATCAGTTGTAACAGGCTAGACATACTTAACCATGATAGTTTCACAATAGTTTGAAGCCAACAATTGAAAAGTTGGATGTCACTCAAGTATGACAATGCTACTTATGATGTATGTTGGTTCTGGGAATGACACACATGTACTTGGTTTCAATATGCATGGCTTCTGATTGCATGCTGGCAATTGGTTAATCTATGTGTGAAGTCATGTAAAGGCAAAACCTATTTATTGTTCCTGATGGTTGTTTGCTGATGTACTTGAACATACCAACAAAAGTATTGCCTTATTACCTATTCATCTAGACTTGTGTAGTACTGACTATTAGGAAAATGCTCCAGAATGCTACGATTTGGTTTGTTGCTTTTCCTTAACTTATTACTTCTAATTAGAAGTTCACATGCCAAAGGATGAATCCCACAGTTGGAATGTTCAAGTGTATGAAGAATAATATATCCAAACACATATGTTTGGTTATAAACTGCATTTAATTTATTGCCCCGTAGCAACCCACAGGCATTCACCTATGTAACGAATAATTTGTTGGGTTATCATGGCCCTACATTGTTAAATAACTACTATTGATAAATGTTCATTCTCTCCTACACTTTTTTTACCTATGGTACATGTGGCCATGTTATTTTTAATACAACTAAAACATTATTACAGAAAAAATAGCTACCAGATTATCACAAAAGAGTTAGCATGTTTTTAATTAAATAAATTTTTACTGAACTTTATTATACAAAAGAGTTACACTATATGTGATACAGATATAGGTGGATGTTTTTTGGTAAAGATTGGTCTACATTTTTTGGGCAGCACAATTTGGATTAGAAGCAAACAACCGTATCAGATTAAAATCAGCATAAAGATGCTCCAGGAAACAATTTCGCTTTTTGGACAAATTCATCTCGAATGCTTCAATCTTGGAGTTTGTAAGCTTGCGAGCACTGAAGTAGAGAGTACTGTAGGTACAAGAATGCTTGGAAACAGACATTTTCTCAACTTGTAGTTTCTTTCTCACGCACGGGCCCTCAAACACTCTTGGATGGAGCAAGAAACACGGACCGAAGTGCTGATTGACAATGCCGTTGTCCGGTCGTTTCCTAAATATGATGTGCTCAATTCTAACATTCTAAGAGACTCATTCTTATAATTTAATTTTCTTATTATATTAGCTACTAACATTTGTATATTTATCATAGTATTTACTACCATTTGTTACCGTGAATTTTTCGTACGGACTACTTGTAGTCGACATGGAAACTAGGAGGGTTCTCCCAATTGATCCATCTATCGATGCATATGGTGGACCATACACCTTTCATAGCATTGAAATGACGAAGGAAATCACAATGTTGAAGCAAGAGTTCAACAATGTGTTGCAGATGAGGATCCTTGGTTGGAGTACCAATCTCGTGGACTGGTCAGTGAACGACAAATCTTCTAACGGCAGGCGGTAATATTAACTCTTTTGATCACATACATTATAAGCACACCGTTATAGTTTCAATATAGTTACTTTTTTTGTAACAACAAAGACTCCGCTTTCCTTGTCCTATAGGAGATGGCCCACCAGAATGGTACTACTCATTCTGGTAGGAAAACCACTCACGGAAGCACACAATAACAAGGTTTGTCGTGCAATTTATTTTCCAGCATTTTACTAAATTATTATTTTTCCATCTTTTCTAGGATTCAATTCAGCTAAGAAAGAACCTGATGGTCCAGATGCTGACAATCAAAAACAATGAAGCAGCTGGAAACACACCAGCTGAAATTAGAGCGGCCTTGAGGTTTTTAAACGACTAACTATGGACCGATGCATATTCATATGTCGCAAATAAATGGCTACTACATCTTTGTTAGGGATCGAATTGAGAATTATCTATTTGGCAATACGAATAACTATATAATGCATTGGATAATATACATGTAGGTTTAAATACTTTTGCCGGTTTTTGGATATATAAAACATTGGTTTTGCGACGCACCCTATAATTCCTCGTATCGTATAACTCCATACAAGATATGTCAAGTAGAACTCTAAACATCGTGTCAATGAGAACAGTATAGTCATGAACTATATATTTCGCAATAAGAACTATATATAAATATCACGTCAATGCCTACTTACCGACATCAGTGCTAAAAGAAAAGCAGTTGTCGTAAATCATAGGTTGATGGAAAGTATATACCTCATGTTCAATGCTTCTTGAAAGCCAACAATCATTTCCTGCGTGCTTTGCCTGCAAATTAAAGTGGAGCCTATTCTCATGATGTAATGGACTCGGTTATCAAAATTTAGTGGAGCGTACTTTTACATGAGAAGGCTTCAAGACTCCCCCTGATTGTACATTCACCAAGGTTTAGTTGATCAACTAACACATTTACACTAAAAACAGACATATGTAATACTATACATTAGGCCCAAGGAAATCCCATGTTACCAGGAGCACGGCGAGTACACGAAAGTTGAAAATATGTCATACCAGTCGAACGGGGTGTATTCTAGAAGCTTCATGTCGAATGTCTTGTGAACTCATACAAATAACTACCAGATCAGATGTGTGTCTAGAAGCTTAGCTTCATAATAAAAGCTGCCAAATCAACACATCAAAAGATTACTACAATGAGTTAATATACAGTCAACCAAACAAGTGACACAAAAGGCCAAACCATTATTTTTCAGTGAGAAAAAAATGAACAAAAAAATTCATTATTATTTCACTGTTACCACTTTAATAGTAGACATGTTAGTGTGCACGCCATGAATTTGCTACTGCGGTAGCTAATCTTGGCATGCAAATCAATGATAAGTTCATTATTTAATTAATATAATAATTTACTTATTTATAATGTTTTGATTCTTGACATCTTTTCTAATTTATTAACATGTGTGCATTTGATCTCGAAAGGAAATAGATCTGCACCATACAACAATATATGGTAGGACTGGAATAAGCCATGATCTCCTACCCAGTTGTCCTGTGCATGGCCTACCTATATATGTTAACCTCGGCCATCCCTCCTCCCCCTCCTTGCTCTCCCTTCGCCCATCACAGATAGCACATGATCAAATTACCCAGTCCTGGAGGAAAAATTCCTGAGGTGCACCTTATGTAAGCTCGGAACATCAAGAAGGCGAGTTCCTCTAGGTATGAACATTTTGGATCTATCTCTTCTCTAAACGTATAATAGTTATTATATTGTGATCATCTTTTGTTCATGTATAATACAAATTGATTATGATAATGTCCTATTAGGTGTGATGCAACTGAAGAAAAATAGATTCATCATATATTTTAGGCTGCATAGCCAAGCAAACTATTTTCATAGCCAAGCAAACTTCCACCACAACATGATGAACCTCTGTCAATATAGGTGCACCTGATGGACACCCCATCCAACTTCCACCATAAAAACCCATCCTTGGGCAAAGATTAACGAAATAAATATTGGCATTAGATGACTCTAAGGACTTGTAGTGTCTTAAAGCATGAAGATATGGTCACATGATTGACCTATGTTATCTAAAAAATATTATTTGGCATTAGATGACGCTAATGACTTGTAAGCACAATGCAAAATTCAGTCATGAAGCTCACCACACACATGTACATATGTACTAAAAACCAAAACAGGTCAAAGCAGTAGACAAGCAGTTTTTATGCCAAGCAGTAGAAAAGCTGTTTTTATAGCAAGCAGTAGACAAGCAGTTTTTAGGGCAAGTAGTTTTACTCATAAATTGCCTTCACAACTCTATCCCCTAACCTCACAAAATTGATATATATGTCGTCCCTCAAAAAGAGTTGATATGTATGCCCAACTTGATTGTAAGTGTCCAAGATTTCCTTGTAGCACCAACAACAAAACTCAATTGATATTGAAACAACAACATTGAAGCTAAGCAAACTATTTTCAAAAACAGTACCTTGACTCTCAAAAGTTGGCACATCGATGAGCTTTGAACAAAGTATACTTCTAGCAACTACTCCTACTGCACAAAAAAGAGTTGAAATTCAGTGTATATACTGGAAACAAAATTCAGTAAATTTCTAGCAACTACTCCTACTGCATAAAAGATTGAGTGAATTAAGCATGCAGAGATACCCGACGCTCTAGGGAAATAGATCATCTTCAGAGCTGTTGCAAATTGGGTCAGATTCCAATTCTCAGTGTCAAATGCAAGATTTAATCATAAAATCCTTAAGAAGAAGCCGAAGAACTTCAAATGTTCCAGGTCACGCAATTCGATTTGATGCAAGTGATGATCTTCCTTAACAATATAGTCGTTAACCTGGATAAAGAGGAGCAATTGCTCTAAGTGAAACAACATAAATAAAGGTTAAAAATTCTAGAAGTTGTTACATTGTTGAAGAAAAAAAATGAGGTTCTCAATTGTCAACTTAAAGTATAATATGTCTATGAAAATAAAGTACCCAGTAAGTGAGGAAATCTTAGCATCGCATAACCAATGGATTTATTAATGCTTGGTATAGAAGATTCAATATATGTCTGTCTTACAAAATCAATATAGGGTATACCGCAAAACTTTTTTATGAGGTTTTAGGGTGTGAATTGTGTGAGGGCAGGACATACTATGTTATATTATTGGCAAAATAGCATAAAGCTCATGATCACAGGAATCATCCATATCCCCATAAATAAACCTAGATACCTGAAAATCAAGCAAGAAACAAAGCATCTGCCAGTTAGGAAAATCATGGACAGAAACATGTAGAACACAATGTATGAAAACTGAATTTGTCCCAAGAATCATGACATAACTCACACAAATACAGTGTTTAACTTTGCAAGACTCTGCTCTGTGGGGAAGCGTTACCTGGATGACGCGCACCGACAGGGCGGGCCGGCGCTCCGGGTCGTGCGCCTCCTCGAGCATTCGCTGGAGCGTGACCACGTCCTCCGCCCTCTCGGCGTTCACATCCAGTGCGTACCTGCACAGACAGAGGTCGCATGCATGACGGTCAGCATCAACATAGTGTGCACATAGCCAGGAATCGGTACTGGAGTCAAAACAAATATTGCAATCCGGACCTTTTCCTCCTCTATTTCTCTGGTCCTCTTCCTCCTCCTGCCTGGAGCAGAGGAGAGGGTCTCGGGTCTCGCTGTTGCCGCAGGAGGGCTATGCAGCGGAGGTCTCCGACATTATGGGAGTGGCGGCCATGTCCTCTCGTGCCTAATAGACTAGCGCGCGGTCGCCGGTGATGAGAGGCGCGATGCCAGCGAGCTTCGAGGCGGACGACCATCACGTCCATGGTCGAAGATGAGCAAAGCAAGCTCCTCTGGCCAAGTTGGCTTGGGCAAAGCGATGAGGAGCTGCTGGGGAAGCTCCTGTGATGAACTAGGGGCGCGGGAGTGCTCCAATCCTCGACTCCGACTAGGGGACCAAGGTGGAGGGAGATGGCGGGAGCAGCGGGAGCCAGCTGGCGGTGGCGGGCAGAGGGAGCGGCGCACCGGACCTGCTAGCATTGCAGATCAAGCCGCCTCTCTTCGGATCCACCTGCCACCTCTCTGGAGATGAGCACCGCCGTGGATCTGACTGGAACGGGACCAGATCAAGCACCCGCGCCTGGGTCACGAAGCTCGTTGCGTCTGTCCCCGTCGGTCACGCCGCACACAGCTCGTCGGAGCCCCAAGCCCCACCGATTCATGCGACTGATGCGGTGTTCGTTGGGCGGAGTCGCGCGGGTGCGGGCGATGCGGCGGGGGATGGCAGAAGGCGAGAGGTGGTGAGTGGGTTAAGGTAGATTTTTTTAGTCAGAATTAGTTTTTTTAGGTGGGGGTAAGCTTGGTTGCTGGTTGGGCCATGGTGGATAGCTAACTTGGTCCTTTGATGGCAAATTTTGCTCAACGAAAAAGATACAGATATTTAAAGTATATATATACCTCACAAAACAATAGAAGTGTATATATACATTAAACATGGTTCATAACAATAAATAGTTTTTATACTTATTACATATATTGAGGGTATCTCAAAAAATTGAGAGAAAAAAAGGTATATAGTTGGTTTAAGTTGGTTTGCTTCCATGTTTTGATGTTTTGTTGGACAATTTTCCATAGCCTATATAAATAATTTAAAATGATTTAAGCAATTTCAGATGACTACTTATTTATATATGAACATTATAGTTGGTTGTCCTCCCCGCATTGTTGTGTTAGTAAAATGATTTAACCAACATAATTTTCTAATAATATCAAAAAGGTTTTTCTTTTTTACAAATAAAATAGTTCTGTTAGTTTCACTTTTGTTTTCATTATATATTATATGTGATTATATGATGCATTAGAAAATATCATTTATATTTCATCATAGATATAAAGTGATGGGTTCCGACATACGCACTGATGAAACGACAATAGACCGCACTGAAACACCACGAGAAGAGGTGCATATAGCTAACCGTTGTTTCTATATTACCCTAGAGATATTACAGTAATCGAAATGTCTACCCCAATAAAAACGAGTTTGTGGACATTGAAGATGCCTTGTTATCAACAGACGATTTGAAATACCTTATGAAAGATATGTTCTTACATGACTGTGTAAGACCAATTGCATAAACTTTGTAAGTACTAATATGAACAATATATAATATCGTAAAATATAAATGTAATGTAAATGTCGATTATAGGTGATAAATGCTTACATATATTGCATGCTTGCGCACGACCATCTATGAGACAGAGTGGGTAAAAAGGTACACATTATTAGCATGTTTGTATCTAGACAGATAAAAGAAGACGGGAAAAAGACATAGATCCATCAAAATATTGTCACATAGTGCATCATGTTAATACTTATTTACAACAAGATATGGTTAGTCTTGTCTCGTTATCCATTCGTATAATTATGTGTTGTTTTTATTTAATTCATATGTATAATGGTTTATTAATGTTTATTATATCTAATTGTGACCGCGACCTGTATGATATTTACACCAGTTATTCATTCCGATTAAAATTCCGGGCTACCATTGGTATCTAGCAGTCGCCAATGCCAAAAAACGTAAGATTCAAGTATTGGACTCACTTGGTTCTCGGGTCAAACGCAATGACCTTGCTACTTTATATGGTGACTATCTTTTGTTTTTGCTCATCTTAACATATGTTTTGTTTGCCTTAATCCCTAATATATTTCATATATAAAATAGTTACTAGGACTCGAGAAGTGTCTGAAACTTGTAGAGCATAGTCCGGAGTTTAACAGAGATCATAAGTGGCCCGATGTCAATGTTACAAAATGGACGGTCGTAGAGCAGTTTCATGAGGCAATACAAACCGATGGATAAGCACTTGTTACAATGGTTTGTTTATTTGATTCATTTGGGTGATATTCTAAATTGTTATTTTATAATATTATAGTGTATCATGTGCACTATTTATGCTAAATTATATGGAATATTGGACATCAGATGCACTGTCAGACGAGTTCACCCAGGTATTTCATTTTTATACAATATCTCATTATTTAATCTCAAAATATTATATCAAGAAAAATTATATATTTTGTAGGAGGAAATGAAACACTTTCGACAAAAATTAGCTGTTATTTTGCTCAACTCAGAGTTGAATAAGCTAAAAGGAGGTCCCATATACCATCATCAATCGGCCGATGAAGAAAATTTAGCTAATTCTGATCTCGAGATCCTGGAGAATCCACCTGACGTAGTCAAAGACAAACGTCCTGCCCCAATCACTATCATGCCCATGGACCAAGGTGAATTACTTGCCGGCCTCTGCAACTACATCATGTCGATCGATGATGTCGGGTGTCTGGAGTAAGTATCATGTATCAATATTTACTGTGCGCGTGTACATTATTATTCTTCTTACCATCCAACTTTTAGGAAAGAATGGGTCCGGAGCTTGACACCCGATCCAATGGGCTTAAGTCCTAAGAAACTTCAGTGCATACTTAACGTGGAGCAACCTATGAACAATGATTGCTTCAACACCGCAGTGCGTATACTGGCATGTGACGAGGGAGTATTGCTCACAGACCCTCCTATATAGTACATGGATCTAAGATTTTGTGTAAGTTATTGTAATCTTCATTCTATGGGTCATTAGTATCAACATGTTGAAACAATTATTTCTCTTTTTACTTAGTCCATGATGCTAGAGTCAACACAAGGAAAGAAGTTTTGCGAAAAGGAAACAATCCACATGTTGGCAACATTATTCCATAGCTGGCCTGGGATGGACAACGACATCTCATCGTGCAACATGGTAAGTAAAGTATTCTGTCCATTGTTATCATGGTTTATTGTTGTTTCTAATAGCTCCACTTGTAGATTTATCTTTCCTATGCTTCCATCGGCCGATACATCTTGTATGTCATCGACAAAGAGGCACGTCGTCTATATAATATGGATCCTATTCAAACATCATAATCATCAGAGGATAAAAAATTAAGACATGCATTAAAATTAAAAAGTTTTGTAAGGGATTTCAAAGAAGCACTCGAAATAAAGCTGTCTTGTTGGAATTCCGATATATCTAAATGACAACGTTTATTTCCGTTTGGTATTCCAATGAATATCGACGGGTAATGAATTCATAACAACAACATTTATTTTTCTCACCACTATATTCTTTATATTATTAATTTAAAGTTTTGCAGGAATGTGTCTGGCTATTTTGTTTTTCATTTTATGCTCTGGTGGAAAGGTAAAGAATTGGTCAAGCCGGTTTGCACGTGAGTATTGCCCGTTACATGTTTTAAGACCTTCGACATGAACTTTTCATACTAACTAGATGTATTGTTTGTGCAGGATGGGTATGAGTTAAGAAAGTAGTTTTTATTATAGTTGCTAAAACATCATGGGAATGAAGCTAAAGGAAACTTTCCTCATATTGTGAAAGAATTTCTTAAGCGCATCATCTAGATATTAATAGTTTTGTAGTAGATGTTTAGTTGGAACATCGCTCAGTTTGTTACGTGGAGATGTCGTTAATTGTTCTTTATGATATCAATTTACATTGCTAAAATAGACTTCAGTTATTCAACAATTGTGTCTGTGTTATATTGTTTCTACGTGTGAAATTTAACATGTAACTCTTGCAACCTATTTCAAGATCACGTGGCAATGCACGCGCATTCTACTAGTTATTTTAGAGATAGAGCGAACGTGTTGGAAGAGTTGTGCATGATGAGTTTGAAAATAATCCCATTTGCTCGCTAATTAATATCAGTGAAGACCAGAAACAGTGTAGAGTGAACTGTAATTTAATTTAGTATCTGAGGGTGTCATGTACTGACGTATCCAAGTTATCGAAATGACATGATGGAGTAGTTCAGCTTATAAGATACATATCAGCTAGATTACTATGGTGGGTAGTTCATCAAACTCCTACCTGAAGATGAGGAATGCATAGATTAGAAAACTATTCATGTAATTAAAAAAGTGCTTAACACATTTATACAAAGAAATTCATGTAATTCAAAAAGTGGTCGGTGTATTTTTCATAAAATTTTCAGTCATTCAAAAAAATTCCTTTATTAAAGATCCATGTAATAAAAAAATCCACACATTTATATAAATGTGGATGTGATTAAAAGAAGTGTTGAATACATTTTACGAAATGTTCATCTTATTAAAATGTATTTATGTAATAAAGTTGTTAATATATTCTAGTAAGATGGTCCTGAAATATAAAAAAACTGTTGACTATGTTTTTTAATCATGTAATTAAAAATGTTCATGCATTACAAAATCACATAATTAAAAAGTGTTTGGCAAAAAGTCAAAAGTTAGGAAAAAATTCAAAAGTTGAAGGAACACTAGAAATGCTACAAAAATAATATGTCGTGACAAAATAAATTCATGCATTACAAAATCATGTCATTGAAAAAGGTTCGATACATCAGAAGTTTAGTCTTTTGGATGCAGTGGTTTAGAGCAACTTCAATGGGGCGACCCATTTCGTCTGCCGCCATTCCTTTGGGTTGGCGTGAACAAAAGAGGAGGCCAACGCACTGACCCAAACCCACTGACCCAAACCCAAATCGAGTCCGTTTCGCGTCCGTGCCGACGCATTTGCGGCCCAAATTTGCGCCCCGAATGCGTCGGCGCAGACGCGGAACGGACGCCATACGCGCCTTCTTGGTGTCCGTCGCGTCCCCACCTGACGATCATCCAACTGCCCGCGGCCTACCTGGTCAACTTAATTTATGACCTAGCCACCCCAGCGAAGCCAGATGGGGATCTTCTCCGGTGCCAGCAGCAGCAAGGCCAAGGGCAAGTCCCCCGCCATTCCTGTTCACGCGGAGTTCCTCCCGCCTCCGCAGACGCCAGCTCGCCAGCCGAGGCAGCGCGTCAACCTGCCAGTGCACCAGGCGGAGTGGCACTGGCAGGACCGCGTGCCTTTCGCGTACCCCGACGCCATCCTGCCGCACGACTAGCACCTGGATCCGGAGAGGATCCTAGTGGCGGCAGCGCCGCGGTCGGCTAGGGCGCACGCGGCGGTGGTGTGGCGCCGGCGGGCGCTGCTGACGCCGGAGCAGCGCCATGACCCTGCCTACGCAACCGACTCGCCCAACTGGGCTCGATCGTTCGCCTTCGAGCACAAGGAGGCGAGGAGACACGACGTTCGTGAGGTCGACTGCACCGGGCCGCCGCCCCCCCTCGTCGTCCACGAGGAGGACCAGGCGGCCCTTGCGGCGGTCTACCGGGAGAGCGAGGAGGACAAGCGGCCCAGGGTAGCGGCGGCCGACGAAGAGGAGGCGGCGTACGAGGCAGCCATGGCGTAGGTCATTGCCCTCTCCACGGCGGGCGACTACGTTCTACCGCTGGTGGCCCGCCATCCCCTTTCAAAGTCGAGAAGGAGCCAGAGCCGCCGGAGCCGCCATGACGAGTACATCAAGATGCTCGAGCGCGACGCCGAGGACGAGCAGCGCGAGGCCGAGGAGTAGGCGCTCCAGGCCGCGGCGGCACAGGTGGCCGCATAGCCCCCCGCAGTGGCACAACCCGCGCCCGACATGAACGCCCTCTGGAACACGGCGTTCCCCTGGGCTGGCCCCGTGCCGACGCTCATCGACCTCATAGACCTGAGAACGATGACGATGACGCCTAGGACAGTGCGCCGCCTCGTAGTTTAATTTGTTTTTAATTTTCTTTAACGCCAATGTGAATGCGTGGATTCTCGCCGGCCATCGTGGCGGCTTTAATGTTTAATTAATATTGTTTTTATTTTAAATATGCATGTACTCTTTTTTTTCTAGCGCCATTAAAATGGGTCGGGGCAGCGTTAGGCGCATGCGCCGACCCAAACGCGGAAGCGGACGTTCGTGTCCGCATGGCCGACCCAAACAGACAAAAAGCAGACAAAATCACCGTCCATTTAGGTCGGCCCGTTGGGTTGCTCTTAGGCATCTCAAATATTTATTACGTCGATATATGTGTCCCTTTAGGCGATGGAAGGAAGGGTCGCCACACGCCCACGGCGGCTGTATACTCAAGGGATGCTGCTTTGCTGACCGGCGCTGAGACTGGAAACAGAAAGTGCCCTGCTGTGGTCCGTTTCCATGGTCCATCAGCTGGCCATCGTATCTTTTTTAAAAAATACCATCATGGCTAGCTTTATTGATTAAATGACCGAATAACATCATCCACACGTGTAGTAGAAACGAGACAGCCCGATGGCTCGCCCGTCAAACTAGAGGAAAATTTATTACAATAACTAAATTTTGCTAGCACATGCGCTGCTTGGTTACACAATCGTGAGCAATGCTTTAAATTGACCTTCCCGGTCAACGAAGAGAGATGAACACACTCAGCAAAAGTTGCTGCTTCATCCCACCATCTCGTTTAACCCGCACATGGCTCTATCACAGTCGAGGAATCCAATTATGCTTCAACCCGAGGAAAGTCCAAGGAGTTTGCAAAAGCCCAAGGAAGTGTGGTTTTGTGTAGTTTGAGCTACACGGTACCCACTACTGGAATTAGTTTATTCGTCGTATGTCAATTTTTTGCCGTCTGCTGGCTAACGGCAAAAAATGTCTTTGTCGTCCGCTTATAGAAAACTGACGGCAAAGAACTGGCTAATGGCAAAGAAGGTCTTTGCCATTAGTCAATTCTTTGCTGTCTGCTAGTGGACGGCAAAGAATCTTTGCCTTCAGCCAGCGGACGGCAAAGAGAGAAGTGGGCCCCACTAACGAGCTGCTTAGAAAAAACCTAACGGCCCCCCTCTTTGCCGTCTGCTAGCAGAGGGCAAAGAGCAAAAAAGCAGACGACAAAGGAGGGTGGGCGGCAAAGAATTGACCTAACTAACGGCCGAGCCCCACCCCTCTCTCTCTCTGTGTGTTTCTGTCCTCTCCTCCCCTATGACCACCACCACCCGCCGCCACCCCCTTGCCCTACCACATGCCCACCCACCGCCCCTCGCCCCGTCGCCCCGACCACCCGCCGGCCCTTTGCCCCACCACCCCACCACCCACCGTCGTCCCCTTGCCCCGTCGCCCCGCCGCCCCGACCACCCACCACGGCCCAGCCGCCAGAACGGTCCACCGCCGTGGCGCCCCGCCGCCCCCACCACCTGCCCACCGCCGCGGTGCCACCGTCGCCTCCGGCGCCACCGCCACTCTGCCGCTGCAAAGCCCCGTCCAACGCCATCTTCGGTAAGTTTTTTTCCTGTTTTTTCTTTTTTTTGCTGTTTAATTGTTAGATTAGACTAGATATGTGTTAGTGTTAGATTTAGTGCTAGATTATATTAGATTAGACTAGTGCATGTGTTTTAGTTAATTATTCATATAATTAAAACCCTGACATGACACCCCGACACACCGACCCCGAAACAGCACCCCGACCCCGACACGGCACCCTGACCCCCCTGACCCCCCCCCCCCCCCGACACTCCGACCCCGACACCACACCTTGACACCCAGACCCCGACCCCGAAATAGCACCCCGACCCCGACACGGCACCTCGCCCCCCTGACCCACTGACCCCCTGACCTCGACACCCCGACCCCAACACCACACCCTGACACCCCGACCCCGACACGACACCCCGACACCCCAACCACGAAACAGCACCCCGACCCCGACACGGCACCCCGACCCTGACACGACACCCCGACCCCCGACACCTCCCGGAAAAGGTGCTATTTGGCCTTCCAGAGGCCGACGGGGTCATACATTTGTGAATTATGAGTTAGGTTGTATATTTTCCGATTTTGTTATGCAAAACATCATATATATTTCTATTGATCGGGTGTATTTAAATGTGCAGTTGTTTCGTCGCTGGGAGGGTGTGGTGTTTGACAACCTCCCTGTGCATTCGACGAGCTCCGCACCTGCGTTCGTTGGTGAGCACAAATGACATCTCCTCCTCCCCCATTCATTTTCTCTGTTCCGGCCTTCGTGCCGATGAAACTTGCTAGCTATAGGTGTCAATCATCAGTATGCGTAACCACTATGTGTCTCCTGTTCGAAACGGTGACATCTATAAATATGCATGCATTTGCATATTTATAATCGTGATTCTTTCGAATTGTCCAACGTTATCCATGGACAGCCGAGTATGTGTAGATTGGGTTAGTTTTCCCATATGCTCTGCTCCGGATCCTATGCAGAATTTCGTCAGTGCCTCCCTGTTGTTCTCTGGGTACACATCCTCTCTGCCTATTGCCGAGACATGTATCAGGAGAACAGCGGGGAGGTGCTGCCAAAATTTTGCATCGGATCCAGAGCAGAGCATGGGAAAACGAACCCAATCTACACATACTCGGGTGGGATTCGAACCTATCTTTACCTATTAGCATGTAGGTTGCATGGACGTAATAAAACTGACAAACTCCATTAACTAATGGATATGGTTTGCTTAATTATGTATATATTTCTTGTGTGTCCAGTAGGAAGTCAATATGAGTGATCGTGCGTGGATGTACACCGCTTACACTAGTTAGAAAATTTTGGACCGAGGAATGGTTAACAATAACCAAGGGATTTGTTAGAGCAGCATTTGCAAATGGCGAGAAATTAAGCTGGTGCCCCTGTGTCCGGTGCGACAACTATAATCAGAGGGACGAGCTTCAAATGAGTAAACACCTGCAGAAGTTTGGTTTTACGCCTGGTTACATGGTCTGGACATTACATGGTGAGTCTTCCCAACGTGCCAAAGCCGAGGTGGTTCGTCGTTGCACCGACGAGCATGGTACCGGGATGGAAGACATGGTGCAAGCCTTTGACGATGCTCGGGACTCAGACGAGGAGATGGAGAAATCTCCAAAGGCCTTCACTGAAATGTGGGAGTCCTCAAAACATCCTCTCCACGAGCACACTGAGCTTTGTCAGCTGGATGCCATCTCACAAATAATGGCTTTGAAGGCTCAATTCAACTTGGGCAGAGAATGCTACGATGCGATGATGACATTATTCGGATAATTTCTACCCAAAGGCCATGTGCTACCTGCAAACCTGTACCAGTCAGACAAAATCCTTCGTGCTCTTAAGATGCTTTATGAGAAGATACATGCCTGTGAGAAAGGATGTGTTTTATTTAGGCGTCAGTATGAGGACTTGAACTATTGTCCCATTTGCATGTCTTCCACGTATGTTGTGATAGACAACGGTATTGGTGAGAAGACGCAGACCAAAATATGCGTTAATGTTCTTCGGTATATGCCAATCGTACCAAGACTTCAACGTCTTTTCATGGTCAAAGAGACGGCCAGACAGATGACATGAAACAGAACGGGCAAAAGAACCAAACTAGATGTAGATGGGAATGTGATGATGGTGCACACATCGGATGGTGAAGCGTGGAAGCGCTTCGATGCATTACATAAGGAAAAAAAGGCAGATCCAAGGCATCCTCGGGTCGCCGTCAGCACGAATGGGTTCAGTGTGTTTGGTCAAACGGTAGCCCAATACAGTTGTTGGCCCGTGTTTGTCATTCCACTCAATCTCCCCCCCCCCCCGGGCAGATTATGCAAAGAAAGAACATTTTCCTGACGTTGATAATTCCAGGGCCCAACTATCCGGGGAAGAATATGAATGTGTACATGAAGCCCCTTAAGGACGAATTGCAAAAAGCTTGGGATAATGGATTCAAGACATACGACACCTTTAGCAAACATAAATTCATAATGCGTGCCTGGTACATGTACTCGACGCATGACTTGCCGACGTATGCGCTATTCGTTGGCTGGTGTGTGCATGGAAGGTTCCCGTGCCCCGCATGCAAGGGAGCTCTTGAGTTTCGTTGGCTGACGGCAGGGCACAATTATAGTTGCTTCGACTTGCATAGATCATTTCTAGAACCTCGCCATAAGTTCAGGAACGACAAGAAAAACTTCATCAAAGGTAGAGTTGTCAAACACTTTGCACCACCTGCGTTGACAGGCCAATGGACCCTAGATCGGTTAAACGCTCTCGAGCCAGATCCAGAACGTCCAGGGTAATTCAAGGGGTATAATAAGGAACACGCCTGGACTCACAAGACATGCTTCTGGGATCTGCCTTACTTCAAAGACCTCCTTTGACCACACAACATCGACGTGATGTACACTGAAAAGAATATCGCCGAAGCCATTTTTGGTACATTGTTTGGCATAGAGGGGAAATCAAAGGATAATACTAAGGCTAGAGTCGATCAAGAGGATCTATGTGAGGGAAAGCGGTACTGGACGAAGCCAAGGGCATGGTTCAATCTTGGAAGGTTGCCAGCTATGAGGGAAATTATTTTGTGGGTGAAAATGCAGTTGATGTTCCTCGATGGGTATGCAACAAATCTAAAGAGGGGAGCGAGTCTTGAAAAATTGAAAATATTTGATCTAAAAAGTCATGATTGAGCGGATAATGTCGGTGATGTTGCGTGGCTTCATCCCTGAGAATGAATGGCTAGTACTGGCAGAGTTGAGCTATTTATTCTGTGTTCTTTGTGCGAAAGAATTATCGCCAGGCCTCCTAGAAGATATGGAATAGTTGGCGCCGGAGTTGATCTGCAAGTTAGAGATGATCTTTCCGCCAAGCTTCTTTAATCCAATGCAACACTTGATTTTGCATCTCCCGACCGAGGCAAGATTGGGGGGGCTCATGCAACATCGTTGGTGCTACTCAACTGAGAGGATGCAGAAGATGCTTCAAGAAAAATGTATAAATAAACGTAGAATTGAAGCATCGATGGCCGAGGCATTCATCACCGAGGAGGCGGCAAACTTCGTGACAACACACTACGAAGCCAAAAATCGTCTTTTGCACAATCCGAAGCCTCGGTACAATGCTGATGACCCTAAAAAGGGTCGATCCAACCTCAACCTATTCAAAGGGAATCTCGCATCAGCCAGTGGTTGGAAACTAGTATCATTGGATGTTGAAGAATGGCGTACCATTTCGTTGTATCTCTTCAACAACCTAACAGAAGTGCGGCCGTAAATCGAGTAAGATCTCGTTACATTGTTTCGCAACATCTAATTCCTTTGAACTGCTCTTATTCCCGGATATTTGATGCAGTCGATACGTCGCCATATTCTCGTATGGAGCGGTGATCCAAGAGGAATATGTCGAAGAGTATGAGCTTCTAGCAAAGCAAGGAGGCAAATATCCCGGTTTCATCTCATGGTTCAAAAAAGGGTAATTTCCATTAGACCGTTTCATTTCTTTGCCTAATTTGCGACTAATGCAACAATCATTTCATATTAAACTTGTAGGCTAATTCAGAGATTATGGTTGCCGAATTGAGATAAGTAGCTAATGGTTTTGACTATAAGGTCCGTTCATTTGACAAATACGACATCAACGGGTATCGCTTTCCTACCTATGGCAAAGAGCTATCTATGGCCGACCGAAAGTCTACAAATTGTTGTGTCTCTGCTATCGGCGAAGGAGATATCGAGTATTATGGAAGAGTTGAAGCAATTTATGAACTTCAATTCTATGGTGAAAACCCACCAAACGTCGTAGTCTTCAGATGTTATTGGTTCCAGCCGAGGGAGACTAGAAGAACTCATGAACATATAGGGCTAGTCAAAATCAAACAAAGCACCCATTTGGATGTTCCTGATGTCTGTATTATGGCTCAACAGGCAACCCAAGGTTTCTATTTATCGTGGGCCTGTCAAGGTAATCCAAATGTCAGTGGTTGGGATGTCGTTTATGAAGTGCCGCCACGTGTGCTACGTCTTGAGCTTGCGTTGGTTTTCCTTGAAGAGGAAAGGGTGATGCAGCACAATAGTGTAAGTATTTCCCTCGGTTTTTGAGAACGAAGGTATCAATCCAGTAGGAGGCTCCTCTCAAGTCCCACGAACCTACACAAACCAACAAAGAACTCGCAACCAACGCGATAAAGGGGTTGTCAATCCCTTCACGGCCACTTGCGAAAGTGAGATCTGATAGAGATAATATGATAAGATAAATATATTTTTGGTATTTTATAATATAGATGCAGAAAGTAAAGATGCAAATAAAAGTAGATTGGCAACTTATATGATTAAAGATAGACCCGGGGGCCATAGGTTTCACTAGTGGCTTCTCTCAAGGTAGCATAAGTATTACGGTGGGTGAACAAATTACTGTCGAGCGATTGATAGAAAAGCGAATAATTATGAGATTATCTAGGCATGATCATGTATATAGGCATCACATCCATGACAAGTAGACCGACTCATGCCTGCATCTACTACTATTACTCCACACATCGACCGCTATCCAGCATGCATCTAGAGTATTAAGTTCATAAGAACAGAGTAACACATTAAGAAAGATGACATGATGTAAAGGGATAAACTCAAGCAATATGATATAAACCCCATCTTTTTATCCTCGATGGCAACAATACAATACGTGCCTTGCAACCCTTTCTAACATTGGGTAAGGACACCGCAAGATTGAACCCAAAGATAAGCACTTCTCCCATGGCAAGAAAGATCAATCTAGTAGGCCAAACCAAATCAATAATTCGAAGAGACTTGCAAAGATAACTCAATCATTCATAAAAGAATTAAGAGGAGATTCAACTATTATTCATAGATAAACTTGATCATAAACCCACAATTCATCGGATCTCAACAAACACGCCGCAAAAAGAGATTACATCAAATAGATCTCCACAAGAGAGGGGGATAACATTGTATTGAGATTCAAAAAAGACAGAAGAAGCCAACTAGATAATAACTATGGACCCGAAGGTCTGTGGTAAACTACTCACAACTCATCGGAGGGGCTATGGTGTTAATGTAGAAGCCCTTCGTGGTGGATTCCCCCTCCGGCAGAACACCGGCGATGGCTCCAAGATGGGATCTCGCGGATAGAGAAGGTTACGGTGGTGGAAATATTTCTTCGGTGGCTCCCTGGATGTTTTCGGGGTATGTAGGCTTATATAGGAGGAAGAAGTACGTCGGTGGCCGCCCGAGGGGCCCATGAGACAGGGGGCGTACCCTATAGGGGTGGGCGCGCCCTCCTATCTCGTGGGAGCCTCGGCTGCTTCTTGGCTTGCACTCCAAGTCCTCTGGATCACGTTCGTTCCAAAAATCACGCTCCGGAAGGTTTCATTCCGTTTGGACTCCGTTTGATATTCCTTTTCTTCAAAATACTGAAATAGGCAAAAAAACAGCAGTACGGGTTGGGCCTCCGGTTAGTAGGTTAGCCCCAAAAATGATATAAATGTGTAAAATAAAGCCCATAAACATCCAAAACAGGTAATTATAGATACGTTGGAGACGTATCAAGCATCCCCAAGCTTAATTCCTGCTCCTCCTCGAGTACGTAAATGATAAAAAAGTAATTTTTGATGTGGAATGCTACCTAGCATAATTCTCAATGTAATTTTCTTTATTGTGGCATGAATGTTCAGATCCAAATGATTCAAGATAAAAGTTTATATTGATAAAAGAAATAGTAACAATTCAAGCTTACTAATCAAACTAATCATGTCTTCTCAAAATAACATAGAAAAAGAAAGTTCATCCCTACAAAATCATATAGTTAGGCCATGCTTCATTTTCGTCACACAAAGATGTTCCCAACTTCTATACCCCCGATGACAAGCCAAGAAATTGTTTCGTACTTAAATAATCTCAAGCTTTTTCAACCTTCATGCAATACATGAGCGTGAGCCATGGATATAGCACTATCGGTGGAATAGAATAATGATTGGGGATTGTGTGGAGAAGACAAAAAAAATAAGTCTCACATTGACGAGGATAATCAACGGGCTATGGGAATGCCCATCAATTGACATCAACATGAGGAGTAGGGATTGCCATGCAACGGATGCACTAGAGCTATAAATGAAGGAAAGCTCAACAAAACAAAACTAGTGGGTGTGCATCCAACTTGCTTGCTCACGAAGACCTAAGGCATTTGAGGAAGCCCATCGTAGGAATATACAAGCCAAGTTCTATAATGAAAAATTCCCACTAGTATATCAAAGTGACAACCTATGAGACTCTCTACATGAAGAACATGGTGCTACTTTGAAGCACAAGTGTGGAAAAAGATATAGTAGCATTGCCCTTTTTATTTATTTTCTTCCCTTTTTTCTTTTTTTTTCTTTTTCTTTTTTTTCTTTTTTTTCTTTTTTTTCTTTTGGCCTTTTTTTTCTTTTTGGCCTTTTTTTTGGGCAATGCTCTAATAATGATGATCATCACACTTCTATTGGTTACAACATATGAATTACAACACGAAACTAGAACAAGATATGACTCTATATAAATGCCTCCGGCGGTGTACCGGGATGGCGCAATGAATCAAGAGTGACATGTATGGAAAATAAGGCATGGTGGCTTTGCCACAAATACGATGTCAACTACATGATCGTGCAATGGCAATATGACAGAAGTAAAGAA
The DNA here is from genome assembly GCF_018294505.1 of Triticum aestivum. Classification (NCBI taxonomy): domain Eukaryota; kingdom Viridiplantae; phylum Streptophyta; class Magnoliopsida; order Poales; family Poaceae; genus Triticum; species Triticum aestivum. Next base: position 757,762,121 of record NC_057801.1, read on the forward strand.
TGTCATGATGATGATGAACGAAACGGTGGAAAGTTGCATGGCAATATATCTCGGAATGCCTATGGAAATGCCATAAATAGGTAGGTATGGTGGATGTTTTGAGGAAGATATAAGGAGGTTTATGTGTGATAGAGCGTATCATATCACAGGGTTTGGCTGCACCGGTGAAGTTTGCACCAACTCTCAAGGCGAGAAAGGGCAATGCACGGTACCGAAGAGGCTAGCAATGATGGAAAGGTAAAAGTGCGTATAATCCATGGACTCAACATTAGTCATAAGAACTCATATACTTATTGAAAAAATTTAGAAGTCATCAAAAACCAAGCACTACGCGCATGCTCCTAGGGGGATAGATTGGTAGGAAAATACCATCGCTCGTCCTCGACCGCCACTCATAAGGATGCACAAGCCAGGTACACTTCATGTTTCAAATTTGTTACACAACTTTAACCATATGTGCATGCTACGTGACTTGATAACTTCAACACAAGTATTCTTTAAATTCATAATCACCCAACTAGCATGACTTTAATATCACTACCTCCCTATCTCAAAACAATCATCAAGTATCAAGTTGATCATAGCATCCAATTCACTTCCTATGATAGTTTTTATTATACCCAACTTGGATGCTCATCATTCTAGGACCAATTTATAACCATAGCAAATACCATGCTGTTCTAAAAGACTCTCAAAATAATATAAGTAAAGCATGAGAGACTAGCAATTTCTTCAAAATTAATCCACCGCCATGCTCTAAAAGATATAAGTGACGCACTAGAGCAAAAACTATCAAGCTCAAAAGATATAAGTGAAGCACATAGATTATTCTATCAAATCGTAAGCAAATAGGCTTCTCCCAAAAGGTGTGTTACAGCAAGGATGATTGTGGTAAACTAACAATAAAAGACCAATATAATACACGATGCTCCAAGCAAAACACATATCATGTGGTAAATAAAAATATAGCTCCAAGTAAAGTTACCAATGAACGAAGACGAAAGAGGGGATGCCTTCCGGGGGCATCCCCAAGCTTAGGCTTTTGGCTATACTTGAATATATTGGGGTGCCTTGTGCATCCCCAAGCTTAGTCTCTTGCCACTCTTTATTCCATAGTCCATAAAAGCTTTACCCAAAACTTGAAAACTTCACAACACAAAACTCAACAGGAAATCTTATAAGCTCCGTTAGTGAAAGAAAACAAAACCACCACATAAGGTACTGTAATTAACTCATTCTTTATTTATTTTGGTGTTAAACCTACTGTATTCCAACTTCTCTATGGTTTATAAACTATTTTACTAGCCATAGATGCATCAAAATAAGCAAACAACACACGAAAAACAGAATCTGTCAAAAACAGAACAGTCTGTAGCAATCTGTAACTAACGCAAACTTCTGGAAGTCTACAAATCCTACCAAAATAGGACGTCCTAAAAAATTTGTTTATTTAATATCATAAAAAAGAATCAATGCAAAATCTCGTTTCTGTGATTTATTGATTTTTTTCTCGTGAGCGCAAAGTTTCTGTTTTTCAGCAGAATCAAATCAACTCATATCATAGGTCCTCCTATAGGTTCTACTTGGCACAAACACTAAATAAAACATGAAAACACATATAAACAGAAAGTAGAAACAAAATTTAACACTAAACAGAAACAAAAACAAAAAAAAAGAACATTGGGTTGCCTCCCAACTAGCGCTATCGTTTAGCGCCCCTAGCTAGGCATAAAAGTGAAGATAGATCTAAGTAGTGCCATCTTTGGCACTTGATTCATAAGTAGCTCGCATTAAAGATTCATAAGGTAATTTTACTTTATTTCTTGGAAATTAGAATCTAATATTCCCTTCCTTCATATCAATAATCGCGCCAATCGTTCTAAGGAAAGGTCTACCAAGAATAATAGGGCAAGAAAGATTGCAATCTATATCAAGAACGATAACATCAACGGTCACCAAATTTATATTTGCAACAATAAGGACATCATTGAACTTCCTATTGGCTTTTTAATGGTGGAATCCGCAAGGTGCAAATTTAAAGAGCAATCATCAAGATCATGCAAACCTAGAATATCATATAAAGTTTTCGGAATCGTGGAAACACTATCACCCAAATCACACAAAGCAAAACACTCATAATATTTAATTTTAATCTTTATAGTAGGTTCCCACTCATCATTAAGTTTTCTAGGTATAGAAACTTCCAAATTAAGTTTTTCATCATAAGATTGCATCAAGGCATCAACAATATGTTTGGCAAAAGCTTTATTTTGACTATAAGCATGTGGAGAATTAACAACGGATTGCAACAAGGAAATACAACTTTTTAAAGTAGAATTATCATAATAAAATTCCTTGAAATCCAAGATAGTGGGTTCAATACTATTTAAAGTCATGACCTCTCCAATCTTACTTTTACCAAAATTAGCATCAAGATCTAAAGACTCCAAATTTTTGGGGCGCCTTCTAGGCAAAGTTGATTCATCATCAGTCCCATAATCATCAAAATTCATATTGCAAAACATAGATCTAATAGGAGATGCATCAATAACTTTAAGATCCTCATCATTATTTTCATGGAAACTGGAAGAACACGCTTTTATAAAGCTTTCTTTCTTAGCACGCAATCTAGCGGTTCTTCCCTTACACTCATCAATGGAAATTCTCATTGCTTTGAGAGACTCATTGGTATCATGCTTAGGAGACGAAGATATAAGTTTGAGAGAATCAAAATCAAGTGAAAGTCTATCAACGTTCCTAGCCAAATCATGAACTTTGAAAAAAAATTCTTCAAGCAAAGCATTAAAATTCTTTTGAGAAATCATAAATTCTTTCACACTATTCTCAAAATCAGAGGGCATCTTATTAAAATTACCATAAGAATTATTGTAGGAATTTCCATAATTATTAGAGGAATTACTAGGGAACGGTCTAGAATTAAAGTTTCCTCTATAAGCATTGTTTCCAAAACTGTTCCTACCAAAAAAATTCACATCCATAGATTCATTATTATTCTCAATCAAAGTAGACAAAGGCATATCATTGGGATCAAGAGGAGTATTTTTCATACCAAACAATCGCATAAGCTCATCCATCTTTCCACTCATAACATTGATTTCTTCTATAGCATGCACTTTTTTACTAGTAGATCGTTCGGTGTGTCATTGAGAATAATTAGCCATAATATTATCAAGAAATTTCGTAGCATCTCCTAATGTGATTTCCATAAACGTGCCTCCGGCGGCCGAATCTAAAAGATTTCTAGAAGCAAAGTTCAAACTGGCATAAAAATTTTGTATGACCGTCCATAAATTCAAACCATGAGTAGGGCAATTGTGAATCATCAATTTCATTCTTTCCCAAGATTGGGAAACATGCTCATGATCAAATTTTTTAAAATTCATAATATCGTTCCTAAGAGTGATAATCTTAGCGGGAGGAAAATACTTAGAGATAAAAGCATCTTTGCACTTGCTCCAAGAATCAATACTATTTTTAAGCAAAGACGAAAACCAAACTTTAGCACGATCTCTAAGTGAAAATGGAAATAACTTTAATTTAACAATATCATTATCCATATCTTTCTTCTTTTGCATACCACACAAATCAACAAAATTGTTTAGATGAGTAGCGGCATCTTCACTATAGGAAGGCCGGCGAATTGATCTTTCATAACAAGATTCAGCAAAGCAGTATTGATTTCACAAGACTCAACATCATTAAGAGGAGCAATCGGAGTACTAAGGAAATCATTATTTTTTGGTATTCGAGAAATCACACAATTTGGTATTATCTTGCGCCAGGCAACAAGTAATCCAACACACAAGAAAACAGAAAACGGCAAACGGAAAAGAGAGGAGAAGATTGGGAAAGAGAGGGCGAATAAAAGGGCAAAGGTTAAGTGGGGAAGAGGAAAACGAGAGGCAAATGGTAAATAATGTAAATGCGAGGGAGATGAGTTTGTGATGGGTACTTGGTATGTCTTGACTTGAGAGAAGACCTCCCCGGCAACGGCGCCAGAAATCCTTCTTGCTACGTCTTGAGCTTGCGTTGGTTTTCTTCGAAGACGAGAGGGTGATGCAGCATAGTAGCGTAAGTATTTCCCTCAGTTTTTGAGAAACAAGGTATCAATCCAGTAGGAGGCTTCTCAACAAGTCCCACGAACCTACACAAACAAACAAAGAACTCGCAACCAACGCGATAAAAGGGGTTGTCAATCCCTTCACGGCCACTTGCGAAAGTGACATCCGATAGAGATAATATGATAAGATAAATATATTTTTGGTATTTTATGATATAGATGCAAAAAAGTAAAGATGCAAATAAAAGTAGATTGGAAGCAAATATGATAAGAGATAGACCCGGGGGCCATAGGTTTCACTAGAGGCTTCTCTAAAGAGCATAAGTTTTACGGTGGGTGAACAAATTACTGTCAAGCAATTGATAGAAAAGCGAATAATTATGACGTTATCTAGGCATGATCATGTATATAGGCATCACGTCCGCAACAAGTAGACCGACTCCTGCCTGCATCTACTACTATTACTCGACACATCGACCGCTATCCAGCATGCATCTAGTGTATTAAGTTCATAAGAACAGAGTAACTCATTAAGCAAGATGACATGATGTAGAGGGATAAACTCAAGCAATATGGTATGAACCCCATCTTGTTATGCTCGATGGCAACAATACAATACGTGTCTTGCAACCCTTTCTGTCACTGGGTAAGAACACCTCAAGATTGAACCCAAATCTAAGGACTTCTCCCATGGCAAGAAAGATCAATCTAGTAGGCCAAACCAAACCGATAATTAGAAGAGACTTGCAAAGATAACTCAATCATATAAAAGAATTCAGATAAGATTCAATTATTATCCATAGATAAATCTGATCATAAACCCACAATTCATCGGATCTTGACAAACACACCGCAAAAAGAGATTACATCGAATAGTTCTTTACAAGAGAGGGGAAGAACATTGTATTGAGATCCAAAAAGAGAGAAGAAGCCATCTAGCTAATAATTATGGACCCGCAGGTCTGTGGTAAACTACTCACAACTCATAGGAGAGGCAAGAATGTTGATGTAGAAGCCCTACGTGGTCGATTCCCCCTCCGGCAGAGTGCCGACGAAGGCTCCAAGATGGGATCTCGCGGATACAGAAGGTTACGGCGGTGGAAATTGTGTTTCAGGTGGCTCCTGGATGTTTTCGGGGTACGTAGGCTTATATAGGAAGAAGAAGTACGTCGGCGGATGCCCGAGGGGCCCACGAGACAGGGGGCGCACCCTCCTATCTCGTGGGAGCCTCAGTTGATTCTTGACTTGCACTCCAAGTCCTCTGGATCGCGTTCGTTCCAAAAATCACGCTCCCGAAGGTTTCATTCCGTTTGGATTCCGTTTGATATTCCTTTTCTTCGAAATACTGAAATAGGCAAAAAACAGCAGTACGGGCTGGGCCTCCGGTTAGTAGGTTAGTCCCAAAAATGATAATGTATAAAATAAAGCTCATAAACATCCAAAACAGGTAATATAATAGCATGGAACAATCAAAAATTATAGATACGTTGGAGACGTATCAGGTTCTATGTCAGAGCTTTGATTTAGAAAATCCCACATACTCAACGACTATCATATAGTCTTCCATGATTGCTTCCACTCAAAGCATATTTTTAGAACAAATAGCATCCATCGAACGCAAAGAAAGATAGGGGCTTAATGTTTTTCCTCCCAACTTACTTATCATATAGATAATTGTCAACAATAAAAATTCATGATCAAATATATTTTAATGGCCATATATGCTTAGATCTTTCCCCATCACATGATGCTTGCCAACTAAAGAGTAGGTTGGAATGAGAAGGAATACTACTGACTCTTGCATAAAAATAAAAGATAGACCCTTCGCAGAGGGTAGCAGTGATTTGCAGAGGTGCCAGAGCTCAATTTTGAAGTAGATATAAATAATTTTGATAAGTATGCTTTCATTGTCAACATAACAACCAAGAGTTCCCAATATCTTCCATACTACATACATTATAGGCGGTTCCCAAACAGAATGGTAAAGTTTTTACTCCCCCTCCACCAACAATCATCAATCCATGGCTTGCCCGAAACAACGGGTGCCTCCAACTAACAACAATCCTGGGGGAGTTTTTGTTTACAATTATTTTGATTTGATTTTGATCTTTTCATCATGGCAATGGGCATCCCAGTTACCAGCCATTTTTCTCATGAATGATGAGCGGAGTCCACTCATCGTGAGAATAACCCACCTAGCATGGAAGATACTAACAATCCTTAGTCGCTACATGAGCGATTCGGGCATACAAAACAGATTATTATTTGAAGGTTTAGAGTTTGGCACATGTAAATTTACTTGCAACGGCAGGTAAATACCACAAATAGGTAGATATGGTGGACACTCATGGAAGAAACTAGGTTCAAGGGATTTGGATGCACAAGCAATATTCCCGCTTAGTATAGATATTTTGGCTAGAAAAGGTTTCTAAATAGCAAGCACCACATGTTAGAGGATCTATAACAATATAACTTCTATACAAATATACCCAAGCATAACTCATTATGTTGTCTTCCTTATCCAATTTCAACTAATTTTCTCAGGTTTGAAAATAATTAATGGGGCTCACAATCATAGAAGATGTCTAAGATAGTATATTTATATGTGAAATCTCTCTTCCTTCAATATTCTTTCATGAATTTTTCAAGTGCATATATAATTTCAGATTTATGATATTCAAATCATTCTATCATTTACTCATTGGATATAAGTGAAGCACACGAGTAAATGACAAACTACTCCAAAAAGATATAAGTGAAGATCAATGAGTAGTTAAATAATTATGTAACTATGTGAAGACTCTAAAATTTAAGAATTTCAGATCTTGGTATTTTATTCAAACAGCAAGCAAAATAAAATAAAATGGCATTGCAAGGATAGCACAACTCATGTGAAGAAATAAATACTTAGGCTCAACCGATAATAACCGATAATTGTTGAAGAAGAAAGGTGGGATGCCTACCGGGGCATCCCCAAGCTTAGATGCTTGAGACTTCTTAGAATATTATCTTGGGGTGCCTTGGGAATCGCCAAGCTTGAACTTTTGTGTCTCCTTAATTCCTCTCATTTCACGGTTTTCCTAAATCTCAAAAACTTCATCCACACAAAACTCAACAAGAACTCGTGAGATATGTTAGTATAACAAAATGCAAAAACCTTATCATTTTCTACTATAACAAATTACTAACATTATTATTCAACATTGCATACTAAATGTCTCTGCATATTTAATACTCATATCCTCAAATAGAATCATTAAACAAGCAAACATATGCAAACAATGCAAACATAACAGCAATCTGCCAAAACAGTATAGTCTGTAGAGCATGCAAGATTCATCATACTTCCCTAACTCCAAAAATTATAAGCAAAATACTACGCTGTAGAAAATTTATCCGAGCTCAATATGCAAAAATATTCAACATTATATCACTCTGTGACTTTTCTAGGGAATTTCTGCAACAGTGGTAAACTTTCTGTTTTGAAACAGCAACATGTATACTTGCAAAATAAGCATGGTAAAGGCTATCCTTGACATTTTTTATTGAAAATAAATATGCAAAACATTATTATAAATAACAGAAATCAAATACTAACAAAATAAAATGACCCTCCAAGCAAAACACATATCATGTGGTAAATAAAAATATAGCTCCAAGTAAAGTTACCGATGAACGAAGATGAAAGAGGGGATGCCATCCGGGGCATCCCCAAGCTTAAGATATTGGTTGTCCTGGGATATTACCTTGGGATGCCTTGGGTATCCCCAAGCTTGGTCTCTTACCACTCCTTATTCCATAGTCCATCGAATCTTTACCCAAAACTTGAAAACTTCACAACACAAAACTCAACACAAAACTCGTAAGCTCCGTTAGTATAGGAAAATAAATCCCCACTTAGGTACTGTTGCAAACTTATTCTAAATTCATATTGGTGTAATATCTACTGTATTCTAACTTCTCTATGGTTCATACCCTCTGATACTACTCATAGATTCATCAAAATAAGCAAACAACACATAGAAAACAGAATCTGACAAAAATAGAACAGTCTGTAGTAATCTGTATCAAACGTATACTTCTGGAACTCCAAAAATTCTTAAATAAATTGGTGGACCTTAGGAATTGGTCTATTAATCATATTTAAATAGAATCAACCTAAAAGCACTCTCCAGTAAAAAGTGGCACCTAATCTCGTGAGCGCAAAGTTTCTGTTTTTTACAGCAAGATCATATAGACTTCACCCAAGTCTTCCCAAAGGCTCTACTTGGCACAAACACTAATTAAAACATGAAACCACATCTAACAAGAGGCTAGATTAATTATTTATTACTAAAAAGGAAAAAAAAGCAAGGACCAAAAATAAAATTGGGTTGCCTCCTAACAAGTGCTATCGTTTAACGCCCCTAGCTAGGCATGATGATTTCAATGATGCTCACATAAAAGATAAGAATTGAAACATAAAGAGAGCATCATGAAGAATATGACTAGCACATTTAAGTCTAACCCAATTCATATGCATAGGGATTTTGTGAGCAAACAACTTATGGGAACAATAATCAACTAGCATAGGAAGGCAAAACAAGCATAGCTTCAAGATTTTAAGCACATAGAGAGGAAACTTGATATTATTGCAATATGTAGAGGCATATGTTCCTCCATCATATTAATTTTCAGTAGCATCATGAATGAATTCAACAATATAACCAGAACATAAAGCATTCTTTTCATGATCTACTTGCATAAAAAATTTACTACTCTCCACATAAGCAAATTTATTCTCATCAATAGTAGTGGGAGCAAACTCAACAAAATAATTATCATGTGAGGCATAACCCAATTGAAAACTAAAATCACGATGACAAGTTTCATTGTTATCATTATTGTTAATAGCATACAAGTCATCACAATAATTATCATAGATAGCAACTTTTTTCTCATAATCAATTGGAACCTCTTCCGAAATAGTGGATTCATCACTAAATAAAGTCATGACCTATCCAAATCCACTTTCATAAATATTATAAGAGTCAACACCCTCGAAAATAGTGGGATCATTACTTACTAAAGTTGACATTCTTCCAAACCCACTTTCATCAATATAATCATCATAAATAGGAGGCATGCTTTCATCATAATAAATATTCTCATCAAAACTTGGGGGGGGGGGGGACATATCATATTCATCAAACATAGCATCCCCAAGCTTGTGGCTTTGCATATAATTAGCATCATGGGTATTCAAAGAGTTCATACTAACAACATTGCAATTATGCTCATCATTCAAAGATTTGTTGCCAAATATTTTATAGATTTCTTCTTCTAGCACTTGAGCACAATTTTCCTTACCATCATTCTAACGAAAGATATTAAAAAGATGAAGCATATGAGAGAAACTCAATTCCAATTTTTTTGTAGTTTTATTTTATAAACTAAACTAGTGATAAAACAAGAAACAAAAAGATTTGATTGCAAGATCTAAAGATATACCTTCAAGCACTCACCTCCCCAGCAACGGCGCCAGAAAAGAGCTTGATGTCTACTACGCAACCTTCTTCTTGTAGACTTTGTTGGGCCTCCAACTGCAGAGGTTTGTAGGACAGTAGCAAATTTCCCTCAAGTGGATGACCTAAGGATTATCATTCTGTGGGAGGCGTAGGATGAAGATGGTCTCTCCCAAACAACCCTGCAACCAAATTACAAAGAGTCTCTTGTGTCTCCAACACACCCAATACAATGGTAAATTGTATAGGTGCACTAGTTCGGCGAAGAAATGGTAATACAAGTGCAATATGGATGGTAGATATGAGTATTTGTAATCTGAAAATATAAAAACAGCAAGGTAACTAATGATAAAAGTGAGCGTAAACGGTATTGCAATGCTAGGAAAAAAGGCCTAAGGTTCATACTTTCACTAGTGCAAGTTCTCTCAACAATAATAACATAACTGGATCATATAACTATCCCTCAACATGCAACAAAGAGTGACTCCGAAGTCACTAATAGCGGAGAACAAACCAAGAGATTATTGTAGGGTACGAAACCACCTCAAAGTTATCCTTTTTGATCAATCTATTCAAGAGTCCGTAATAAAATAACATGAAGCTATTCTTTCCTTTCGATCTATCATAGAGTTCGTACTAGAATAACTCCTTAAGACACAAATCAACCAAAACCCTAATGTCACCTAGATACTCCAATGTCACCTCAAGTATCCGTGGACATGATTATACGATATGCATCACACAATCTCAGATTCATCTATTCAACCAACACAAAGTACTTCAAAGAGTGCCCCAAAGTTTCTACCGGAGAGTCAAGATGAAAACGTGTGCCAACCCCTATGCATAAGTTCATTGAACCCGCAAGTTGATCACCAAAACATACATCAAGTAGATCACATGAATATCCCATTGTCACCACAGATAAGCACGGCAAGACATACATCCAGTGTTCCCAAATCCTTAAAGACTCGATCCGATAAGATAACTTCAAAGGGAAAACTCAATCCATTACAGAAGAGTAGAGGGGGAGAAACATCATAAGATCCAACTATAATAGCAAAGCTCGCGATACATCAAGATTGTGCCAAATCAAGAACACGAGAGAGAGAGAGAGAGAGAGAGAGAGAGAGAGATCGAACAAATAGCTACTGGTACATAACCTCAGCCCCGAGGCTGAACTACTCCCTCCTCGTCATGGAAAGCGCCGAGATGATGAAGATGGCCACCGGTGAGGGATCACCCCTCCGACAGGGTGCCGGAACAGGGTCCCAAATTGGTTTTTGGTGGCTACAGAGGCTTGCGGCGGCGGAACTCCCAATCTAGTGTGCTCCTCGAAGGTTTTAGGGTATATGGACATATATAGGCGAAAGAAGTCGGTCAGGGGAGCCTCGAGGGACCCACGAGGGTGGGGGCGCGCCCAGATGGGGGGCCGTGCCTCCCTGCCTCGTGGCGACCTCGAAGCTTCCCTTGCTTCAACTCCAAGTCTCCTGGATTTCTTCCGTTCCAAAAATAACTCTCCCGAAGGTTTCATTCCGTTTGGACTCCGTTTGATAATCCTTTTCTATGAAACACTGAAATAGGCAAAAAACAGCAATATGGGTTGGGCCTCCGGTTAATAGGTTAGTCCCAAAAATAATATAAAAGTGTATAATAAAGCCCATTAAACAACTAAAACAGATAATATAATAGCAAGAATACTTCATAAATTATAGATACGTTGGAGACGTATCATTACCTTGTTGCATTTTTTTACTACTATTGTTACTTGCTCGTTACAAATCATCTTGCTACCAAACTACTCTGCTACTTACAATTTTAGCACTTGCAGACATTACCATGTTGAAAACCACTTGTCATTTCCATCTGCTCCTCGTTGGGTTCGACACTCTTACTTATCGAAAAGAGATACAATTTACCCTATACATTTATGGGTCATCAAGGAAATTTTCTGGCGCCGTTGTCGGGGAGTAAAGCGCTCTTGGTAAGTGGAAATTGGTAATGAAACATCATTACTATGTGCTGAAATTTATTGTCACTTGCTACTATGAAAAACAATCCTTTGAGGGGTTTGTTCGTGGTATATTCACCTCGATCGGAACCACAATTAGTCACCCCTAAACCTACTGCACCTACTGAAAATATTGAATATGAAATTCCTACTGGTATGTTAGAACAACTGCTAGCTAATCATTATGTAGGAGATGGAACCGAACATCCTGATATGCACTTGATATATGTGGATGGAATTTGTGGATTATTTAAGCTTGCAGGTTTGCCGGAGATGAAACTAAGAAGAAGGTTTTCCCTTTATCTTTGAAGGGAAAAGCATTGACATGGTATAGGCTATGCGATGATATTGGATCTTGGTGGAACAGTTTGAAATTGGAATTTCATCAAAAAAATTATCCTATGCATCTAGTTCATCATGATCGGAATTATATATATAATTTTTGGCCTCGTGAAGGAGAAAGTATAGCTCTAGTTTTGGGGAGGCTTAAATTAATGTTATATTCATGCCCCAACCATGAGCTCTCGAGAGAAATTATTATTCACAACTTTTATGCTCGGCTTTCTCGTAATGATCAAACCATGCTCGATACTTCTTGTACTCATTCTTTCATGAACAAGACTATTGAATTCCGGTGGGATCTTTTAGAAAGAATTAAACGTAACTCTGAAGATTGGCAACTCAGTGAAGGTAAGGAGTTAGGTATTGAACCTAAGTTTGATTGTGTTAAATCTTTATTAATACCGATGCCTTTCAAAAGTTTAGCACTAAATATGGACTTGAATCTAAGATAGTAGCTTCTTTTTGTGAGTCTTTTGCTACTCATGTTGATCTCCGTAAGGAGAAGTGCTTTTAAGTACCACCAAACAATTAAATAAGAAATTAAAGAACCCGTAAAAGCTAAAGAAGAAACTATTATTTACAATGTTGATCCAGTTGTTCCCACTGCTTATATTGAAAAACCACCTTTTTCTGTTAGGATGAAGGAACATGCTAAAGCTTCAACCGTGGTTAACAGAAGTAATGTTAGGACATTCAAACATTCTGAACAAATCAAAGTTGAACCTAGTGTTGCTATGGTTAAAGATCTCTTAGTTGATAATATTGATGGGCATGTTATTTACTTCTGTGATAAAGCTTCTAGAATTGCTAAACCTGAAGAAAAGATAAACATAGCCCAGTTGTTGGCATGCCTGTTGTCCAAGTTAAGATTGTATATCACTGTTATCATGGGTTATGTGACCTAGGTGCTAGAGTTAGTGCTATTCTCTTCTCCTTATATGATGAAGTAGAAGACATAGATGTTACTATTAAACTTGCTAATAGAGATAATGTATCACCAATTGGGATTCTTAGAGATGTAGAAGTCTTGTGTGGGAAGGTAAAATACCCTACGCATTTCTTATTCTTACCACCACACAAAATAAATTTTGTCCCGTTATATCTTGTAGACCTTTCTTGAACACCGTCAATGCTAAAATAGATTGTAAGAAACAAACTGTCGGTGTTAGCTTTGGTGATGAATCTGAAGAGTTTAATTTTTCCAAGTTTAGTAAACAACCTCATAAGAAAGATTTGCCTAGTAAGGATTGAATTATTGGTCTTGCTTCTATTGTTGTGCCTCCTACTGATCATTTGGAACAATATTTGCTAGACCATGAAAATGATTTGCATATGCGTGAAAGAAATGAAATAGATAGAATCTTTTTCGAATAACAACCTCTACTTAAACACAATTTGCCTATTGAAACTCTAGGAGGTCCTCCTCCACCTAAAGGTGATCCTGTGTTCGAATTAAAACAATTGCCAGACACCTTGAAATATGCTTATCTTGATGAAAAGAAGATATATCTTGTTATCATTAGTGCTAACCTTTCAGAACATGAAGAAGAAAGATTATTGAAAGTTCTAAGGAAGCACAGGGGTGCTATTGGATATACTATTGATGATCTTAAGGGCACTAGTCCCACTCAATGTCAGCACACGATTAATATGGAACCTGATGCTAAACCCTTTGTTGATCACCAACGTTGGTTAAATCTGAAAATGAAAGTAGTGGTAAGAACGGAAAGATTGTAACTTCTGGAAGCAGGTATAATCTATCATGTAGCTGCTAGTAGATGGGTATGTCCTGTTCGTTGTGTCCCTAGGAAGGGAGGTATTACTGTTGTTCCTAATGATAAGAATGGGCTTATTCCAAAAAGAATTGTCATGGGCTATAGAATGTTAATTCATTATAGAAAATTAAATAAAGCTACTAGAAAAGATCATTACACTCTGCCTACTATTGATCAAATGTTAGACAGACTATCTAAGCACACACATTTTTGTTTCCTTGATGGATACTCTGGCTTTTCACAAATAACTTGTCCTTTTGGAATATTTGCTTATAAATGTATGCCTTTTGGTTTATGTAATGCACCTGCTACCTTTCAAAGTTGTATGATTGCTATCTTCTCTGATTAAAATGGGTTAGGTTGCGGAAGACTATGATGGTTATGCGGAAGATATATATGGTGGAAGACCTAGGCAAAGATGTCGAAGTTCCAAAAATTTGATGGAGTCAAAAGGTGTTGAAACCTATCTAGGTGGATGGGGATGTCAATAGCTACTTAACGAGCTAATGACCGCGAAAATCTGAGTCCGGAAGATTTAGTTATGGTCAAAACTGCCAATCAACCGAGGCTGAACCTGGAAGGGGCGGTTGTACCGCTTGAGAAGGCGGTTGTACCGCTCCTGGAGCGCCCTGGGGTTCCAGTTTTGGGCTGGCAGAAGTATCAGGGGATGGGGGAGCGGTTGTACCACCTTGGGGGCAGGTTGTACCGCTTTTGTCAGGAAAATTCGCAGATCTGGGTACGGGATGAACTTGGGGCGGAAATGGATGATTTTGGTGGCAAAATTGGGTGGATTTCATGGATGAAAGATGGGGAAACTTGGGGAGATGCTAGATCCACTCAAAACCAAGCAAATCTATGGATCAAAATCAACAAAACATCATGAAACCAACAAATCACAAAAAAAATTGGGGCTATTTTTGGTGTGGAATTTAGAAATTGGGGAAGAACACAACAAAATTAGGCTAGAAAAAGAGGGGTAGGGGCTCCAAATACATGATCGACGTGGCTGATGATACCAAAGATGATGTAGGGTAGAACCCTAGCAGCCCTCTCTTTCACGATTGGAGGGAATCCTACGAAGAACACGAAGAACACAAGGAGAAATCACGAGGTGAAACATGAGAGAATCACTCAAACCAACAAGATTCGATTACACATGTGCTAGATCCTTGAAACATAAAGAGCGATACACGATTCAAGTCCAACAAAGGACGATACAAGTAGCTAGTTCATCACCATCAGGAGGTCTTGAGGGTCATCCCATGAATGGGGTCTTGAATCCAAGATGGATCTTCTCCGAAGAGGCCGCAGTCTCTCATGAGGAGTAGATCCTTATGGATGAGCAAAGCTCTATCTCAAATGAGCTAAAGCTATGCTGACCCTAATACGGAGCTGGGGGACAAGTATATATAGTCCAAGGGGTAAGTGGAAGATACATGGGGTGAAACCCCTTTCACTGCACGCAGGCAGGGCGGTTGTACCGCTGGGAGCTCAGGCAGGGCGGTTGTACCGGTGATGGGGGCGGTTGTACTGGTGATGGGGGTGGTTGTACTGCTGGGAGCTCAGGTGCGGGCTCTTAGAGGTGTTTCCAGGGGTGCTTGACGGTTGTACCGGTGTTAGGAGCGGTTGTACCGGTCTGATGGCTGTTACGGTGATAAACCGGTACTGTACCGACCTTGCACCACTCGATCATAGAAGCTGGACTGGTAGTTGCGCGGTAGTCAAGCGGTTGTACCGCCCGAGTGGTAGTTGGGCGGTAGATGGGCGGTTGTACCGGCCTTTCCACACTGGGCAGATTGCCTTCATGCTCTTGGTGTCCGTCTTGCACCATTCCTTCTCCTTGTTGGTTCCTCGGTACCTAACACACTAAGTGTCTTTGTTTGAGGTAGTAGCCATGTCTCATGCGGGTCCAAGGGAAGTTCAACAAGGAGAGAGTTCTCCTTATGTCCAATGGCACATACTCGAGCTCTCATCGTAGGAGCACTTGGGGCTTGGGGAGTAGTTGAAGTGTACATTGGGATGAACGTAGGATGCTCCACATCAATTTTCTTCCCGTCGGCCCGCTCCAGGATAAGCTATATATGTAGCATAATTTACTGTGAATTATTTGGCACGCCACATCTACCGTTGTTTTATTCTTAAATCTTGAAAATAGATGACAAAATTAGTTTGAAAAAGGTGAAGAACGAGATGCCTTTGTGTGTCTCTAAAGTGTAAGTAGGTATACGCGGACATTTGGATATGCCTTTTACATATACCTACAGAAAATTGGACAGATAATGGTAATCCACATCCATATAAGGTAATTTATTAGAAAGCATTTTTTTCCTGATATACACAGTCGTCGCCCCGCTCTATTACCCTATTTCCCCATATACGCAACCTTTGGGAATTTTTTTCAAAGAAGTGGTGAAGCCCATCCATATCCAGGCACACACAGACACAACTCTACTGCCCTTTACAGCTTGAAACCCCAGAATTCTGGCGACGGTCAAGCGGAGGATCTGAAGCACCAACCACCGATCCGAGGAGGAGGCGATGCCGCTGGGAGGAGGCCGGCGTGCTGGCACGGAGCCGCACCACCCGCTAACGACTGGCAATCGCGACGAGGGCGGTCCGTCCTGTCCTACGCTGCCGTTCGCACCTTTGCTTCCCAGGTCTGCTCCACGCCTCCTCTTTTTCGATCTTTCTTCCGTTCGCGGAATGGAATCAGGACCTTATTGAGACAACCGCTTCTTTTATTTGTAGAGGACGAGGCCAACGCAGCCGCCGGCGGCGTGCCTCAGAGACAAGCCCTCTGCTATGACCCGGCCATCGAAAGGCGGGTGTGGCAGACCATCTCCGGATTCTTCCACACCCACCACTCAGGCATCAGTCTCTGTTTCCGCAATCTGTCCCGGGGAGGCGCCCCTATGGTCGACGCTTTGCTCCCTTTCCTTCGTGGGAGCTACGCCAGGGTCAAGATCGAACAACGCATCAACAACCTTCTCCTCTGCAAATGCCAGGAATCGCAAGAAGACGAGGAATGATATTACGTTGTGTGCAATCCTATGATGGGGCAGTGAACTGTGTTGCCTCCTATAGTATGGCAGGATGAAGAGGATGATGAACCCGCACACTTCAAACTGGCGCAGCCTTCCTGGCTTTTTTGACGCGGTCATTCTGTTCCGCTTTGTGGTGTTTACACCCCTGGTATAGTTGGACTACGATGGGGCGATATACTCATCGGAAGCTAGCCGATGGCCTCGGTACAACTATGACTGGGGGGGGGGGGGGGTAACAGAGAGTATCCTCCTTTTACTGCAGAATGTGCCTTTTTGAATGACATGATGCATTTTATGCATTTGATGATCAAGGAACCTATTATAGCTGCAGTGGACTCAGAGGGGGGTGTTTGTGGGGAAATTGCTCTCCCGGAAGGAATGGAAGAAGCCAGGTCTGGTTATAGCTCAGTTGGATACTCTCAGGGGAAATTGCATGCTTGGTATATGGTTCCTTATTATGACCAACTCTCTGTGTGGTTACTTGAGGATTATGCTAGTGAAGTGTGGATCCTAAGGCATACTGTTGATGTTCCCCAATTGTTTGGAAGGGAATATGCGAGAGAGGATTGTGACGAAGAGGAGAAGACCTTTAAGTATGAGATGTTTGCAATTCATCTGGATCGTAATTTGAATTTCCTTACTGACTGGAAGGAGGTGAATTCTTCGTGTGATATGGATAGCAGGGAAGTGCATCTTATGTGCAATTCTCGAGATTTCCTGGATGGTTTACCTTATATTCCCTGTTTGGCGGATTTGGTTGACGGATGATTGCCTGAAAGTCCTTGCTGCTTCATGCATTTAATATGCTTGCACAAATGCCTTTGTAAAAACTAGTCGTCGTGTGTGTGTGCATGTGCCTAATGGTCTAGTTTCGTGGCAGCATTCCAAAACGTGCTCTGCAGGTGCATGCCCTTTTGTGGCTTTGAGCAATGCTGGTTAGCTTTACATTTGTAAGAGACAAGCGATCCAATGGATAATGCGTAGTTGTATGAATGACCTAGTCCCTTATATATTTGCTTTTAGGTAATACTAATTGTTGTTGTCACTTGTTATCTGTTATTGGTGGCTGAATGCAAGCGTACATTACCATGTTAGTATCCTTTTACATTTTGCTCTCCTTGTTTACATCTATGCTGAATATCGATGGCGCCCTGTTTTTGTGCATTTGTAAATTTTAAAAAGGTGTCATCGTTTACAGTAACACAATGTTACCTGCTGTTCTCTTCTATATATATGTTGCTGCATATATATTGTTGCATATACATAGTGTAAACAGATGTTAGTTTCATTGTGACCTACAAGTGTTGAATGCATTTTAAAACATGTTTGAGTTTTTAGAAAAATGTAATCATGTACTCCCTCCGTCCCAAAATAAGTGACTCAGAAGTGAGTCAACTTTGTTCTAAAGTTAGTACAAAGTTGAGTCATTTTTGAGTCACTTATTTCGGGACGGAGGGAGTAATAAATAGTCAAAATGTAGTAGTAATTAAGATGGTCATGGGATTAGAAAGTGTTCAATGGTGTTTTAAATATTGTTGTAATTAAAAAATTCATGCATTACAAAATCATCTAATGAAAAAAGTGTGTGACTCATTCTTACAAAAATCATATAAACTGAGATTTACTTTGTATGAAAAAAATTAGAAGTTGAGGGAGAACTAGAAATGCAAAAAAATATGTTAAGACGAATAGAGCAACAAGTTAGGGATCCAAATGTTTACATTTGAAGTTTATTCTCTCAGTTGTGGTTGTTTAGGAATCCCAAATATTTATTACCTCAATGTATTATCCTTGCAGGGCGTTATAGGTGTGTGTATCGTATATATATGTTCTACTGTACGCTCTTAAAAAGAATTGAAACAATAACTGCAATTGTTGATAAGAAAATCATCACTTAATTTTTTTGACAAGTCCACCACTCATACATATCGAGGCCAACTCAATTGCTAATTTTCGGATATGTTATACATGAAACCCACATCATAGGACCGCGTGATCTATGAATTGCTGCTCATTAATTGAAACCATCTTCAGCTACAAAATCTCTCAATTTACTCATCGGCTATGTAATCTATCAACATCTTTGCATCCGAGATGTATGAGTCAAGCACCTTCAGCTATCTAATCTCGGAATCTAAAGCCGAAGTAATCCACCACCTCACGTCGGCAAATTGGGCACTTTGACTCTTGATAGAACCACCCTTTGATGCATGGGATGTGGAAGGCGTGGGTTTGGAAGCACGGCATCCTGACAATCTCCTCGTCACCAGTATCGAACAACAAACGGCAAATCACGCATTCCTGACCGGGTGCGCCAGAGGTCCTGCAGCAGCGTCGGCCTCTTAGCACGCGCAGATTAGGGCCTGTGGAAGGCTGTAAACCAAAGATACCAGCAGTAACGACACGTGGATGTTGATGTCGAAGCGCGGGCGACACCCTCAAGGCTATAGAACTTGCGGCCGATCTAATCGGCGAAGTCCATTTGCAGGTGATCATGGTCCCCACAGTTCCTGGGGCCGAGGTCGTAGTTGCGGGTCACTGGCCCGTCGGCGAGCATGCCGTGGATGAGGTCACGGCAGGCTTCGTAGTTCCAGAAGACGCCAGGTTCCGCGACCTAGACGCGGTGGTCGAATGGCGCCCGGTTGTCGAGCGAGGCGTCGATGCTCCACCCTACCGGTGAGTTGGTGTGGGTCCCGGTCCTGGGCCTCCCGTGCGACAGAACCACGTCGCCGTGAACGTGAAGGGAGCTCGGGAGATGGGTCGGCTTGTGGTGGTAGAAGACGCGCACGAGAACACTCCCACATCTGTAGACGTGCGTCTCCGTGACCTCCGCTGCGTGCGGCCACGGTGGCAACACCATGGCACCGGCGCCTGCTCTCTCTCTCTCTCTCTCTCTCAACGAAATGAGCTCTGCCGGACGCGATTTCTTATAGGGAAGGAAGGAAGAAGGAAGGCACGCGCATGACCGGCTGTAAACGAAGGAATCTGCTCCCTGTAATTAATGTCAGTAAACACTGCGTACAGTTTAGAGACAAACCAAAAATGGTCGTCTTTAATTTGCTGCCCATAGAGCATCATAAACTGATGTGCAGGGCAAAATGGAAAATATAACCAAAAAGCAAAACTAATTCAAATAGTAAACTCTTCGTGAAATTATTTCAGATAACTAAACCTTCAGGTAGCGCCCAACGCTAGGCGCTACCTTGTGTCGTAGCGCTATCCTGACAGGCGCTACATACCTAACATATGTAATAATGTAGTCAATACATTTTTTGTAAGATGGTCATGTGATTAAAAAGTGTTCAATGATTTTTAAAATATTCATGTAATTAAAAAAATCATGCATTACTGAATAATGTAATTAAAAAAGTGTGAGACATATTCTAAAAAATATATAATTACAGATTTATTTTTTCTGAAAAATTTAAAAGATGAAGGAATACTAGAAATGCAAAAAATAACGTTGAAACAAATAGAGCAGCATGTTTGTATAAAGAAATTGATACTATCAATACTTGTTTTTACCCAAGGGGCCTCAGCTTTCAAGAAATTTCTTTCTGGAAATTCACAATACTATTTCTTCTTCTTTTGCAGGTATTCACAATACTGATACTATTTCAGAGACATCAACACACGCATATTCAGTCAAAGGAAGCCTAGGATTGATTTATAGTAAAGAGTGAGTCAGAAGAAGTCCATAATATTACTGGTTAATTTGTGCTCTCGAAGAAGACACGATTTGGTTCGTATTCATTTGTGGTTTAAAAGCGGTCACACATTAATGCATGCTTAATTATGATTCAAAAGAAGACAATTTTAAGTAGGATGGTCATGTGATTAAAAAGTGTTTAATGATTTTTTAGATATTTTTGTAATTAATAATTTTTCATACATTACAAAATCATGTGAGTAAAAAAAGTATGCGACACATTCTTAAAAAGATCATACAATTTCAGTTTTACTTGTTAATAAAAGAATTACAAGTTAAATAACTACTAGGAATGCAAAGAACAACATTTTTACAAATAGTGCAGCATGTTAGGGATTAAAAAATGTTTACATTAGAAGTTTATTCTTTCAACTGTAGTGATTTAGGCATCCAAAATATTTATTACCTCAATATATGTATCCTTGGCTCATGGGTAAAGAGATGTACGCCAGGAGAAGGCAAGATTTAAAACACTAGAACTGATGCAAAATGTCATGCTTCATCTACAAACATTTTCCGTAGAAACATAGTAGGCACAGAAACCTTCTCACTGGGGTACTGTGAGGATTAAAAGACGCGAAGTCGGTCTCAGTGTCACCAGGATCCAAGTATAGCATACATATGGCGCACACCATGCTCAACGTCAAAAGAGCTCCAGGAGCGGCAGCCTCTTTGCAGGTGCGAATTAGGGCATGTGGCTTGCAGTAGACCAAACATTCCCAGAATGATGACAGGAGAATGTCAATGTCGAGGCACTGGATGACGCCCCCATTGTTGTTGATCTGGTGGCCGATCACGATGGTCAAGTCTATTGGCGGGTGAGCCTGGTCCCCTTGTTCGCCAGTTTCTAGGGCGAGGCAGTACTTGATGCTCACCGACCAGTCGGCGAGTCTCCCGTGGATGAACTCAGGCAATCCTCGTAGTGTCAGAAGAACACAGTGTCCACGACCTCGACACTATGCTCGAAGGGCGACTGGTCATCGTCGAACGAGGTGTGGATTATCAACATATCTCGTGAGCTAGTGGGCCTGGATCCCTATCCCGCGCCTCCTGTGCGAGAGAACCACGTAGTCGTGGATGCATCGGGAGATCGGGAGATCGCCCAGCATGAGGAGGGGGAGAGACGGAGGAAAACTATGCCATAGCCGACGACGTGCGTAATTAAAAACTGTATGATACATTTCTGCAAATTTTGATGTAAATGAAAAAAATGTTGAATGCATTTTAAAACATGTTTGAGGTTTTTGAAAATCAAATCATGTAATAAATAGTCAATATGTTTTAGTAAGATGGTCATGTGATTAAAATGTATTCAATGTTTTTTTTTCAATATTCTATTAATTAATAAAATAAGGCATTAGCAAATCATGTAATTAAAAAGTGTGTGACCCATTCTTAGAAAAATCGTATAACTCAGATTTACTTGTTATGAAAAAATATTAAAAGTTGAAGGAGCACTAGAAAGGCAAAAAAAACATGTTAAGATGAATAGAGCAGCAAGGGATCCAAAAAATTTACATTTGAAGTTTATTCTTTTTACTATGGTTGTTTGGGAATCCCAAATATTTATTACCTCAATATATGTATCCTTGCAGGGCGTTATGGCGCCGCCGCCCCTGGGTTCTCCTCCGCGCCCTCCAGGGCAACCGCGTCCAGGACTTGGTTGGTGGCCTCGGAAGCGACAAGGGCAACAGCGACCAAGGTTAGCACCAATTCCTAAATCTCCATTCTCCTGCCAGTTAATGGCTATACCCACGATGCGTTTGGTCGGGATACTGGTAATGTATTCACGATGGAGGGAGTTCGCCGGGTCATTGCCCACGGGGGAGAAGGGAGAAATTGGCTGCCGGCGTTATAGCCGACGGAGTCGACGGAACAAATCTACGGCGCCGCTGAATGCTGCTTGTGGTGAAGAAAACATCTGACGAGCGGAGAATAGAGAGAGGGAATCGATAGTGGGCGAGAAGTGTTATTCCATCTCAGGCCAACCACCGCTCATATGCGCCCTATTTGTATTACATGATTGCTTCTGGGAAAAGGACATGTTTTCCTAGGATTCACTAGCCACTCAGATTTCATGTTGTTATTATAGGGGTATATTGCATGACCATGGGTATTTAGAAGGCTTGATCAGATGATTAACCTGTCTGCTAATAATATTGCCGCGGTGTCCCAGGGCGATGTTGCAATAGGATCTGATTTTGCTTCTGTCGACTTGTCGGCTGGATATCTCCCAACGCCCTCTGACCAGCTGTTGTTGCCAGCCAAGCCTAGCTGTAACATAAAGAATGTGGTGCCATTGTCTCCAAGTAAGTATTGTAGCTGAATATTGCTTTGATCATTCAGACATTATAACCATCTTATGTCCTCTTCCGATGCGGGGTTACTACTTCTACAGGTCATAATAGCCAAGCTACCGAGCAGACTGCAAGTAAAGCCAAAGGACAACCTCACGCTGCTGTTGTCACTTCAAAAGGTATTCTATTTCTTGTAAAATCATCAGAGTAGAGAAGACAGAGCAAGGACTGATGAACTGTTGCTTTGCATTGTTTGTAGCCACTGAAGAAGTGATTACTGTGGATGATGCTGAAGAGTGTGTTCAAATGGTCATTGATGCTCCTAGTCCACGGAGAAATCCAATGGATATGGACACCGATCATGACATGGTACCAAAATTTCTAGAAATTCAGTCGGATGCAAGTGTCCGGGCCCTGATCGATATTGTACAAGCCAGACCAAGTGCATTGGCGGTTACGACGCCCCAACCTGCAACGCCTCCCAGTATTCTGTATGTATTGTATCCATTGGCCAGCACTCTAGAGGATGGAATTAGTACCAGCAAGGAGGCCATGATTCAAGCCGAGCTAATGAACCTCAAGATGAAGGATTCACTCAATTCAAGTGAGGCTCTGAAAGCTCGTCCCCAAGAAAGTACCATAGTAAGTGTCGGTCATTTTCATTCGGACGTTCAACTTTTTGACTTGTCGACCGAGTAGCGCCTGATATATTTTCTTCCAGTGGGGGCATGTTCAGCGCACATACTAGGTGCTGCCTCCGAGACTCCGATTGATTGCTGGCAATCAATTACTCTATATGATTAGTTTATTTCCGTCTTCATAAATCTAAGAACCAATATCTTAAATTCATGACTCCGGATGATTATTGACAATCAGTTAGAGTATATATTATTTGATTATTCTTTGCCTGTGAAATTTTGGTTAATCCCTTAGAATCCATAGTTTCTCTCGATCACTATATTACTAACTGTTATCTCATGTCTTTTGAGCAGAAATACTATGAACTGGAATCCAAGCATCTGGCATTGCAGGAAGAAGTAGAAACTCTCCGTGCAGAACCGGGGAAAGAGAAAAAGAAGAATGAGAAGCTGGAGAAGGAGAAAGCTATCACGGGAGGTAAACTTTTCATACCAGGCACCACCATGCCGGGCCACAACAACCATGGTTAGCACACAATCTTCTCATCACGACGGTGACTAGTGAGTCTCACTCCTGGTGATCTTCTCCATGGATCTCTCCGGGTCATTTATGGGTGTATTTTGGTTGGATCTTTGGTAGGATAGAGCAACTGCTTGCAAATGGAGAAGCTTTCGAAATACTTCCTCATGTCCGAAATGATCCCTGATTGTATTACATGTTTGCTTCTTGGAAATAGACAAGGTATCCTAGGATATTCACTAGCCACTCAGATTTCATTGTATTATTATAGGGGTATTGCATGCCTTTGGGTTTTTAGAGGGCTTGATCACATCTTTAAAAATTGGTAATATTATCCGACTTGAAACCAACTGTCGTCATATCGTTCCTTATGTATTAGCTCTATTGAATGTATTAGTGCCTCCATTGCACCTTCTTTATACATTTTCAGCTAGCTAGTGTTCCATATCTATAAGCATAGGTGATTGTTTGTTCATTACTCACTCCCGCTGTTGAAGCCTATATACTGTTATTTTAATGCGCGTGTGTTGCCTAAAATCAGTATGCATATATATATATATATATATATATATATATATATATATATATATATATATATATATATATATATATATATATATATATATATATATCATGCCCCTATTCTACAAGCGGCGCCATATCTAGGGAAGCGGAAAGACCACCTAGCATTAAACACTAAGTTATGTTCTTATTGAATCACTAAAATTGTTTATAATAATATAATCACTGCTCATAATTCTTCTCCCTTTTTGGCAGCTTCTAAGATTCACTAGTTGTGATCCTGTATACAAAAGTAATATTACTTCAGAAAAGATTGGTTTAGGGGTTGTTTTCATAATTCCATATTGAACTAGGTCTAGGTCAACTTAAAGGGATGGTTACAAATAATTACATGATCTTATTTAATTTCAGTGGTCTTATTCTTCAGGTCAATTACAAACTATTAGTTTACGATGATGCTTATATTTTTTAGTGCATTCTAGAAAGGTTGCTACATTATTAACTTGTGGGATATGGTTATGAAGTTTTTGTGCTGTTTCATAGGATATATTTCCTAGTGCATAGGATACATTTATTCTACCATGGAAACTATTGTTTATTTGGGAAACAAATAACTTCCTCGATGTTTCTTTTTGTTAATATGCGGTGCATAATATACCTTGTTAATAGTAATAATTTAGTTCATTGGTTAAGAATCATTGTTGTAGCATGTTGTCCCAGTATAAAAATGTTTATATTTAAAGTACGTGATTTCCTAATTTACCTGTGGAGGACATGACCGCACGTTCTTAGTTGTGCTATTCCTACTTTCGTACATGTTGTCCATTAGTTTAGTATTATGTTCACCCCTATATGTACTTATCAAGATGATTTCCTACACCGAGTATGAAAAACTTGAAGAGAAATGAATTTTTAAGTACATGTGTTTTAACATGTTATGTATGTGTTTGTCGTTATCTGTAAGTCATTTATATTTTCAAGTGTAGAGTACCAAAACAAGTACTCCCAGAAGAGCAAAGCCGGAGAAGCAAATACCTCATTTCAAGACTACCTCCCTTTCGCAAAAATTTCAAATCATAGTACATATAACGTGGGGTCAAAACATGTAAAGAGATGCTTGACGATGAAGTTTTTGATATCCTTGTAGGGCGTTATAGGTGTGTGTATCATCTATACAAGTTCTGCTGGATGCTCTTAAAAAGAATTGAAACAATAAACTGAAATTGTTGATAAAAAAAGTCATCATTGAAATCTTGTGACAATCCTCCACTCAATTTTCGGATATGTTATACATGAAACCCACATCATAGGACCACGAGATCTATGAAATGCTGCTCATTAATTGAAACCATCTTCAGCTACAAAATCTCCGAATTTACTCATCGGCTATGTAATCTATCGACATCTTTAGACCCGAGATGTATGAGTCAAGCACCTTCAGCTATCTAATCTCATAATCTAAAGCTGAACTAATCCATCATCTCACGCCGGAAATTGGGCACTTTAACTCATGAAGTTTTGATAGAACCGCCCTTTAATACACGGGATATGGAAGGCGTGGGTTTGAAAGCATGGCAGCCTGACAATCTGCTCGTCACCAGCCTCCAACTCCAAATGGCAAATCACGCATTCTTGACCGGGTGCGCCAGAGGTCCTGCAGCAGCGTCAGCCACTTTGCACGTGCAGATTAGGGCCTGTGGATGGCTGTAAACTAAACATACCATCAGTGACGGCACATGGATATCGATGTCGAAGCACGGGGCGACGCCCTCAAGGCTATCGATCTTGCGGCTGATCTCATCGGCGAAGTCCATTTGCGGGTGATCATGGTCCCCCAGTTCCCGGGGGCGAGGTCGTAGTCGTCGGTCACCGGCCCGTCGGCGAGCATGCCCTGGATGTGGTCGCGACATGCCTCGTAGTTCCGGAAGACGGCAGGGTCCACGACCTCGACGCGGTGGTCGAACGGCTCCGGGTCGTCGAATGAGGCATCGATGTTCCACCCCGCTGGTGAGTTGACATGGGTCCTGATCCTGCGCCTCCCGTGCTACACAACCACGTCGCCGTGAATGCGCCGGGAGCTCGGCAAATGGGCCGAGTTACAGTGGTGGAAGACGCGCAGGAGAACTCTCCTAGCACCGTAGACGTGCGTCTCCGTGACCTTCGCTGTGTGCAGCCACGGTGGTAACACCATGGCGCCGGCGCCTGCTCCATCTCTCTCTCTCTCTCTCTCTCTCTCTCTCTAAGGAAACGAAATGAGCTTTGCACCATGGCGGATCGTCGGACACGATTTCTTATAGGCGAAGGATGGAAGGAAGGCACACGCATGACCGGCTGTAGACGAAGGAATTTGCCGAGGGTTTCCTCATGGAAACGGAAAGTGGGCCCACTGCCTATGACTGTTGGAAGAGTAATATATGACGAGCTTGAAGCCTTTTGCTATTGCTCCTTGTAATTATTGTCAGTGAAGACTGGATACAGTTTAGAGACAAACCAAAAATTGTGTGCTTTAATTTGCCGTCCTAGGGCAACATAAACTGATGTGCAGGAAAAAATGGAATATATAACAAAAAAGCAAAACAAATTCAAAAGTAAACTCTCCGTAAAAGTACTTCACAGAACTAAACCTTCAGGTAGTGCCCAACTCTAGGCGCTATGCGTTGTGTCGTAGAGCCATTCTGACACGCGCTACATACCTAACCATGTGTAATAATGTAGTCAATACATTTTTTTTGTAAGATGGTCATGTGACTAAAATGTGTTCAATGATTTTTCAAATCTTCATGTTCTAAAAAATCATGCATTACAGAATAAAGTAACTAAAAAAGTGTGAGAGACACATTCTTAAAAAATCATATAACTACATATTTATTTGTTATGAAAAAATATTGAAAGATGAAAGAAGACTAGAAATGCAAAAAATAACGTTGCAACAAATAGAGCAGCATGTTATGGATAAAAAATGTTTACGTTAGAAGTTTATTCTATCAACTATAGTGGTTTCGACATCCCAAATATTTATTATCTCAATATATGTATCCTTGGCTCATGGGTAAAGAGATATATGCCTGGAGAAGGCAAGCTTTGAAACACTAGAGTTGAAGCAAAATATGGCGCACACCATGCTCGGTGTCACAAGAGCTGCGGGAGTGGCAGCCTTTTTGCACGCGTGGATCAGGGCATGTGGCTCGGAGTAGACCAAACACTGCCGTGACTGACGACATGAGGACATCAATGTTGAGGCACTAGACGAGCCCCATGGCTGTCGATCTGGTGCCGATCACGATGGTGTAGTACATTGCCGGGTGAGCTAGATCCCCTGGTTGGCGAGTGGCTGGGGCGACGTCATGCTCGGTACTCACCCTACCATCGACGAGTATCACGTGGATGAACTCACGACAAATCTCGTAGTTCTGGAAGACCACAATGTGGCCGACCTCAACATTGTGGTCAAAGGGCGCCTGGTCATCACTGAACAAGGCGTGGATGATCCATATCGCTGGTGAGTGGGCCTGGATCCCTATCTTGCGTCTCCCGTGCGACACAATCACATAATCGTGGATGAACAGGGAGGTC
The DNA here is from genome assembly GCF_018294505.1 of Triticum aestivum. Classification (NCBI taxonomy): domain Eukaryota; kingdom Viridiplantae; phylum Streptophyta; class Magnoliopsida; order Poales; family Poaceae; genus Triticum; species Triticum aestivum. The sequence goes on from NC_057801.1 coordinate 757,790,134, forward strand.
GAGAGATCGCTCAGTCGAGGAGGGGCATGATGCGAAGGAAAACTGTCTCATTGCCGACGACATGTGTTGCTGTGACGACTGCCACGGCTAAGCCGTCAACGCCATGGGCCAGGTGGCCGCTCTGTCTCTCCAGGGAAATGAAATGACCTCTACTGTTGTCTCACACGGACCATGGCGGACTGTAGAGCACTATGGCCGTAGGGACCTGGCCGTAGACTGAAGGAATGTTGTTGAGGGCCTCCTACTAGGAATGGGAAGTTTTGCATGATGAGTTTGAAAACTTTTCCATTTGCTCCCTAATTAATGTCGGTAAAGACCGCAAACAGCTCCAAGAGAACTGTGTACTTTTATCTACTGAATGAGGGATTTATATAATGACGTGCCCATGTTATCGTTGTGAGATGATGGAGTACTTCAGCTTATAAGATCAGAGCAAGAGGAAGTAAGATGAATATTACATAGAATACTAAGGTGATAAGTTCATAGACCTCGTTGCGGAAGAGGAGTAATTCATAGATTAGAAAATGTTCATGTAATTACAAAAGTGTTTCTCACATTTTTACAAAGAAATTCATGTAATTTAAAAAGTGTCCAGTCAATTTTCATAAATGTTTGTGTCATTAGAGAAAAAATCATTATTAGAAATCCATGTAATAAAAAAACTGCTTGATACATTTATAGAAATTTGGATGTAATTAAAAAAAGTGTTGAATGCATTTTAAAATATCTTCGATTTTTAAAAAAATGTAACAATGTAATAAGCAGTTAATATATTTTAGTAAGATGGTTATGTGATTAAAAAGTGTTCAATGATTTTTAAAATCTTCTTCTAATTAAAAAGTTTCATGCATTACAAAATCATGTAATTTAAAAAGTGTGCGACACATTCTTAAAAAAATCATCTTATGTCATATTTACTTGTTATGAAAAAAATTAAAAGTTGAAAGAAAAATAGAGCAGCAAGTTAGGAATCCAAATTTTTTACATTTGAAGTTTATTCTTTCAACTGTGGTCTCATCGTCAAACGAAGCATTGATGCTCCACCCCGCTGGCGAGTTGGCGTGGATCCTGATCCTGCGCCTCCTGTGCGACACAACCACGTCGCCTCAGGTGGTGAATGACGCCCAGGAGAACTCTCCCGCAGCCGTAGACGCGGTGTGCGGGCACAGTGGCAGCACCATGCTGCCGGCGCCGCTCTCTCGAGGGGATAGACGTCATGGTCCACCGTATTGCAGACGGGGACGGGAATCGCCTCCTTGTCATTGGACATGTCGAGCGTGATGTAGCTGGGCGGACGAATCTCAGCGTTGAGCTGGTTGATGAGGTCTCTAGCGGGGCGCCAGATGTTGCTGCCGACCGCTTCCTGGCCAGCTAGACGCGCGAGCTTGAACTGGCAGACGTCGGGGCCGGACTTGCCGGGGCTGTAGGTGGCGGAGACGACTGGCAGATGAACCTTTGCAAGGACTACAGAAAACTAAACCGAATGAAGTTCTCAACTAAACGCTCACATCCATGGTTATGATGTCAATCCCAGACTCAACTCATGCAAATATAGTTTCAGGCTAGAACTTGCCGACTGCAAAGTGCAAACACAGCAAACCAGGAACCAGAAATACAAGCAAACAGTTCAGTTTAAGGTGTGTCAGCGCTGCCTCCATCCAATGATACAATCGATAAAAATGACAGAAAAGTTCATGGCAACTGAAAATGAAGGCGAAAGGTTCATGGCAATTGGAAATGAGGGTAAACATACAGGAAACGTTGCCGATCGATCACTGATCGACGCCGTAGTCGATGCTCAGCTCGCTCATCGGCAGGATGCCCTCCATGGCGAAGACCATCAGGTGGGGGCACGACTCGTCTTTGTCGCCACGGACCACGAGCTGTACGAAGGCGTTCGGCGTGAACTTGTTGTGGCTGATGTAGGCCACGATGTTCTTCCTCTTGGACACGTCGAGCACGTACCTCGGCGTCGGGAACTGCTCAAACTGGGGCGGTTCCTCGCCGTCGTCCGGAAGCGCGGCCACGGGGGCGTACCCCGACTCAATCCACCTTGGCCGAAACTTCCTCGGCTCGATGAAGCGGCGGGCCTGCTCCTTCATCTATGTGCTGGTATTGGCGTTGGCGTTCGCGTTGGGTCAATTTTCATAAACGTTTGTGTCATTAGAAAAAAATCATTATTAAAAATCCATGTAATAAAAAACTGTTTGACACATTTATAGAAATATGGATGTAATTAAAAAAAGTGTTGAATGCATTTTAAAATATGTTTGAGTTTTTAGAAAATGTAACCATGTAATAAGTAGTTAATATATTTTAGTAGGATGGTCATGTGATTAAAACGTATTCAATGGTTTTTAAAATATTCTTCTAATTACAAAAATTCATGCATTTCAAAATCATGAAATTTAAAAAGTGTGCGACACATTCTTAAAAAATCATCTAATATCAAATTTACTTGTCATGAAAAAAATTAAAAGTTGAAGGAACACTAGAAATGCAAAAAAACAGTGTTAAGACGAATGGAGCAGCAAGTTAGGAATCTAAAATGTTTACATTTGAAGTTTATTCTTTCAACTGTGGTGGTTTATGTTTCCCAAATATTTATTTCCTCGGAATTTATTCATTTTTGCAGGGAAGAAATTTATTCATCTGCTATGTAATCTATCAACATCTTTAGACCCGAGATGTATGATTCAAGCACCTTCAGCTATCTAATCTCGGAATCTAAAGCCGAAGTAATCCATCTCACCTCACGCCGACAAATTTGGCATTTTGACTCTTGACAGAACCATGCTTTGATGCACGGAATGTGGAAGGCGTGTTAGAACTTCTCCCACAGGATCGATCACATAAAATCACGACGAACACGCACACACAAAAACTGATAGCCAAGGGCTCTTGTCGTGCCCTTATTTTCTCTATTTATTTTCTTGTTTTCTCTTGGTGTTACAATAGCTAGCCCTGCCTATGTATATATAGACACAGGGTGAAAAACGATGGCTTACAAAGCCGACTCCAACTAATACTCGTACATGACCAGTACTCGTACATAGACACCTAGCCGGACTACTACATGAAACTCACATGGACTCAACCTTCCTAACATGACTAGCACAAGCCAATGTAGACACCTAACCGGACTCTACTAATCACAGGCGAGCATGATCATCTTTGCTAACCCTGACATGACTCTACGTACTAGTACTTACCAAACTATAACACATATGCTTGGATTACTCTAACATTCACTCCCTAATCCAAGCATTTAACTCTCTATTTGACGAGATACACAGACGACCACATGTTCATCTTGTCACCCTGATTGCCTCCGGTGATGCAACTTACCGCACTGCAACTTCCCCCTTCTTGCAATGATGCCATCACTTCGTCATCATCTTTTTTCATGCCGACTTTTAGACTGAAACCAACGATTACCCGGACTATCAGCCACGCTGCCACATCTTAGCATGCTACATGCAGACTAAACACATAGCTTCATGCAGGAACTCGACTTAACTGGTGCACGTCCTCTTCACGTTGATCTTTGTCTTCCATCGGTTGCTTATGCACGGGGAGACACATCTTTTCACCCGGCACATCTTCACTTTCTTGTTATCGTTGGTGACACAACTTACCAAACGACGCTCCATGTCCGACGGCAACACAACTCGCCATATACGTGCAACTCATCTCCATTGTATATGAAGTCGCTGGAACTCCACCACTAGGAACGGAAACGCAAGGTACGAATTCCTTTTTCCCAATGACACATCTCAACTGCAGCAGAAGACTCACACACCCGAGATCTTAGACGCACCTCACAAGAACTCGTGTGCACACCTTGACGATAGCTTGCAACTTTGTCTCCTTTTCCTCGCTCCCCCCGTACGACAATCTTGACGAGATCTTCTAGCACAGCACTTCGGCACTACCGCTCCCGTCAACCTCCTCCAGGTCATTTCCGTTGGGGAACATAGTAGTTTCAAAAAAATTCCTACGCACATGCAAGATCATGGTGATGCATAGCAACGAGAGGGGAGAGTGTGTCCACGTACCCTCGTAGACCGAAAGCGGAAGCGTTAGAACAACGCGGTTGATGTAGTCGTACGTCTTCACGGCCCGACCGATCAAGCACCGAAACTACGGCACCTCCGAGTTCTAGCACACGTTCAGCTCGATGACATCTCTCGGACTCCGATCCAGCCGAGTGTCGAGGGAGAGTTCCGTCAGCACGACGGCATGGTGACGATGATGATGTTCTACCGACGCAGGGCTTCGCCTAAGCACCGCTACGATATTATCGAGGTGGAATATAGTGGAGGGGGGCACCGCACACGGCTAATAGATCTCAAGGATCAATTGTTGTTGTGTCTAGAGGTGCCCCCCTGCCCCCGTATATAAAGGAGCAAGGGGGGAGGGGGAGGCCGGCCTAGGAGGGGGCGCGCCAAGGGGAGTCCTGCTCCCACCGGGAGTAGGACTCCCTCCTTCCTTGTTGGAGTAGGAGAAGGGGAAAGAGGGGGAGAGGAAAAAGGAAAAGGGGGCTGCGCCCCTTGTCCAATTCGGACCAGAGGGGGGGGCACAGGCCTCCTTCCTTTTGGCCTCTCTCCTCTATTCCCGTATGGTCCAATAAGGCCCATATACTCTCCGGCGAATTCACGTAACTCTCCGGTACTCTGAGAAATACCCGAATCACTCGGAACCTTTCCAAAGTCTGAATATAGTCGTCCAATATATCGATCTTTACGTCTCGACCATTTCAAGATTCCTCGTCATGTCCCCAATCTCATCCGGGACTCAGAACTCCTTCGGTACATCAAAACTCATAAACTAATAATATAACTGTCATCGAAACCTTAAGCGTGCGGACCCTACGAGTTCGAGAACAATGTAGACATGACTGAAACACGTTTTCGGTCAATAACCAATAGCGGAACCTGGATTCTCATATTGGCTCCCACATATTCTACGAAGATCATTATCGGTCAAACCGCATAACGACATACGTTGTTCCCTTTGCACTACTAGGAAAAGGGCTATAGATGGGATGGACACTAATGGCGCATTGTACATGTGGTGCGCCATTACTAAATACTAATGGCGCACCATGTGTTGGTGCGCCATTAGTATGCAAATACTAATGGCGCACCACACCCCACGGTGCGCCATTAGTAATTTTTTTTAATTTTTTCAAAACTACTAATGGCGCACCGTGGGAGTGGTGCGCCATTACTAGTTTCAACTAGTAATGGCGCATCACTCCCACGGTGCGCCATTAGTATTTTGGCCCAAACATTCCCCCCGGATCGCCTTTTCAGTTTTAAAAAAAATAAAAGAAAATGATAAAAATGTCAAAAAAAAATAAAAGAAAATAATATTCCCATGTGATTTGGAGAGTTTTTTATATGAAGAATCATCTACTTGAAAAGTTACATCCAAATTTAAGAGGGGGAACCCCGTTAAACATTTTCAAAATCCTCAAAAACCTAACAGAAAAAAAGTTACTGGCCTTTTAAGATTTGGAGAGGCAAAAAAATTCAAAAAAAAATCAAACTTACTAATGGCGCACCTGCCCGTGCTGTGCCATTACTATCTTCCCGCCTTCAAATTCAAAATAAATCAAAAAACTAAAAAAAAGTTACTAATGGCGCACCTGCCCATGGTGCGCCATTAGTATCTTCCCGCCTCCAAAATTCAAAATAAATCAAAAAAATAAAAAAAGTTACTAATGGCGCACCTGCCCGTGGTGCGCCATTAGTATTTTCCCGCCTTCAAAATTCAAAATAAATCAAAAAAAATAAAAAAAAAGTTACTAATGGCGCACCTGCCCGCGGTGCGCCATTAGTATGCCATATATATGGCCGGGCTTGTCCTCTCCTCCTTACCTCTTCATTCTTCTCCTCCACTCCACCTCTCCTCCACTCCTCCACTCCTCCACCATACTACCCTCCTCCTCTCCGGCGACCTCCTCCTCCTCCTCTCCGGCGACCTCCTCCTCCTCCTCTCCGGCGACCTCCTCCTCCTCCTCCTCTTCGGAGACCTCCTCCTCCTCCTCTCCGGTGACCTCCTCCTCCTCTCCGGCGACCTCCTCCTCCCTCCTCTCCTCTCCTCCCCTCCCCTCCCCTAACGGTTTCTCCTCCCTCCTCTCCGGTGAGATCCTCCTCCCTCATCTCTGGTGAGCTCCTCCTTCCTCCTCTCATGTGAGCTCCTCCTCCCTCCTCTCCGGTGAGCTCCTCCTCCCTCCTCTCCTCCCATCCCCTCATGGTTTCTCCTTCCTCCTCTCCGATGCTCAGGTGAACTCCTCTCCGGCGACCTCGTCCTCCTCTCCGGCGATGCTGCGGTCACCTCCTCCTCCTCCTCTCCGGCGAACTCCTCTCCGGCAAAAGAACACGGCAAAAGAACGTACAAGATCCAAAAACGGGAACAAAATTTGAAATAATATCGTGCAAAAAAATGAGCAAAAAAAAACGAGCAAAAAATGGGCAAAAAAATCGCGATCCAGATCCAAATTCAAAATTCAAAAATAGCAATGGCGCACGGTGGGGGTTAGACCACTACTATTTTCCCGCCTTCAAAATTCAAAAATACTAATGGCGCACCATGGACTATACTAATGGCGCACTACATGGTGCGCCATTAGAACACCAGATACTAATGGCGCACTAGTGGTGCGCCATTAGAATTTAATTCTAATGGCGTGATGCTAGTGGCGCACCAGTAGTGCGCCATTAGAAGGCAAAACTGGTGTGCCACTAGCATGCCTTTTCCTAGTAGTGTTGTGATCGGTATGTTACTTGCCCGAGATTTGATCGTCGGTATCTCAATACCTAGTTCAATCTCGTTACCGACAAGTCTCTTTACTCGTTCCGTAATACATCATCCCACAACTAACTAATTAGTTGCAATGCTTGCAAGGCTTATACCGACACTAGTAGAAAAAGGACCTAATATGAGACACATTAGTGCCGGTTTGGTTTTGAGCCGGCACTAATATGTCCATTAGTGCCGGTTCCAACTGCTAGCCGGCCATTCTCATTAGTACCGTTTCATGGCGAACCTATAGTACCGGTTCGTGCCACGAACCGGTACTAAAGAGGGTGGAGCCAGGGTGTTGTCAGTCTGGGGCCCGTCCAGCACCTTTAGTACCGGTTCGTGGCACGAACCGGTATTAAAGGTCGACGTACATAAACCCTTCGTCCCCCCCGAGCCACTCTGTTCTTCCCCTTTCCCCTCACTTCCTCTGTTCTTCCCCCTCTCTCCTCGAGCTCCTCACAAATTTTGCCCAAAATTTGTCAAGATTTGAAGGCCCCCATCCATTCAAATGATCACAAAGGTTAGCAACTTTGTCCTTTCAACTCTCATTGCTAGATTAGCTCTTGCAATGCTTTGTATAGTGGTTAATTTGGGAGGAATAATTATATTTGCTAGTATTTGATTTATATGCAATTTGAGCACAAAAATAACACTTAGTTTGCATATGTAGGTGTGGTTTACTTAGTGCCTTCTAAATCTCCGTCGTAACCACCGTCGATCGCCCGCACCGTCCCGTCGCCGGCACCACCTTCTGGTGAGGCTCTTGTTCATGAATGTTTTACATTACCAAATTGATGTTTATGTGATTTGGATATATAGTTACTCGTATAATTAATTATCTTACCCGTACATTGTTTGTTATACATAGTGCCATGGTTTTGATATCCGTCCTCGTCGGCCCTCGTCCTTGTTATGATTCGGATGTGGTATATTCTCTTTTAAAACTAGCTGTTGCATTTCGTGTTTATGACAAATTATGCCCATCAAGTTGACATAGATATTTTTATCTAGGAGGTATGTGAACCGGAAATTCCAACCGACCCTATTGTCGAGAGGTTAAATTTAGTTGAAAGAGAAAACGAGTATTTGAAAGAAAAATTGAAAAGAATTGAGGGGGAGAAGATGGAATTGGAGTTGCATGTTGCCGATGTCGTCGATGATCACAAGATCAAGATGGAGAAAATGAGGTTGAAGATTAGAAAGATTAGAAAATATGCCATTGATAGTGTGGCTTGGTATCATTATGCTGTTGGATCAATTGTTACCTTAATTGCGATCTTCATCGCATTTGTTGTTGCATTTAAATTCTTTAGCTAGAGAGTTATTTGTATGTTGCATTTAATTAAGTGTTGTATATGAACTTTATGTATGAACTTTATGTATGAACTTGTATTAATTTGGTCTATTCGGTGTTGTGTAATGAAGATGAGCCGACAATGGATGTATGATGACAGATGCTCTCCCGAGTTCATTAATGGCGTGCATACTTTCCTGCTTGCCGCTGAGGCAAACAAGCGGGCGGATGGTTTTATGCCTTGTCCATGTGCTGGCTGTAAGAATGGTCACAGTTACTCTACGTCAAGAACCATTCACGTCCACCTATTTGTGTCCGGTTTCATGCCCCACTATAATGTTTGGACCAAGCACGGAGAAATAGGGGTTATGATGGAAGACAATGAAGAAGAAGAGGACGACGACGGCTATCTTGGCCATGGGTTCCCTGAATACGATGATACAATAATGGGGGAAGAAGCTGAGCCGGCAATGCAGAAAGAAGCTGAAGAAGAGGCATCAGATGAGCCCGCTGATGATCTAGGTTGGGCCATTGCCGATGCAAAGAGAAACTACGCAAGTGATCTGGAGAGGACGAAGTTGCAGCGCATGTTAGAGGATCACAAGAAATTGTTGTACCCGAATTGCGAAGCTGACAAAAAAAGTTGGGCACCACACTTGAATTGCTGCAATGGAAGGTAGAGAATGGTGTATCTGACAAGGGATTTGGAAAGTTGCTGGTAATGATAAAGAATATGCTTCCAAAGGACAACGAATTGCCCGAGAGTATGTATGAAGCAAAGAAGGTTGTCTGCCCTCTAGGGTTAGAGGTGGAAAAGATACATGCATGCCCTAATGACTGCATCCTCTACCGCGTTGAGTACGAGAATTTGAATGCTTGCCCGGTATGCGGTGCATTGCATTATAAGATCAGTCGCGATGACCCTGGTGATGTCGAGGGTGAGCGCCCCAGGAAGAAGATTCCTGCCAAGGTGATGTGGTATGCTCCTATAATACCACGGTTGAAACATTTGTTCCAAAACAATTAGCATGCGAAGGCGATGCGGTGGCACGCAGAACACCGTAAGAAAGACGGAAAGTTGAGAGCACCCGCTGACGGTTCGCAGTGGAGTAAAATCGAGAGAAAGTACTGGGAGGAGTTTGCAGGTGACCCAAGGAACGTATGGTTTGGTCTAAGCGCAGATGGCATTAATCCTTTTGGGGAGCAGAGCAGCAACCATAGCACGTGGCCTGTGACTCTATGTTTCTATAACCTTCCTCCTTGGTTGTGCATGAAGTGGAAGTTCATTATGATGCCAGTGCTCATCCAAGGCCCTAAGCAACCCGGCAATGACATTGATGTGTACCTAAGGCCATTAGTTGAAGAACTCTTACAACTGTGGAATGGAACAGGTGTACGTGCGTGGGATGAACACATGGGGGAAGAATTTGACCTAAAGGCATTGCTGTTCGTGACCATCAATGATTGGCCTGCTCTCAGTAACCTTTCAGGACAGACAAACAAGGGATACCGCAGATGCACGCACTGTTTGGATGATACCAATAGTATATATTTGAATAGTTTTAAGAAGAATGTGTACCAGGGACATCGTCGATTTCTTCCGAGCAGGCATCCCATAAGAAAGAAAGGCAAGCATTTCAAAGGTGAGGCGGATCACCGGACGAAGCCTCGCCACCGTACTGGTGCTGATGTACATGATATGGTCAAGGATTTGAAGGTAATCTTTGGAAAGGGTCCTGGCAGATAACCTGTTCCGAAGGACTCTAACGGATGCACACCCATGTGGAAGAAGAAATCTATATTTTGGGACCTGCCATAATGGAAAGACCTAGAGGTCCGCTCCGCAATCGACGTGATGCACGTGACAAAGAATCTTTGCGTGACCTTGCTTGGCTTTTTGGGCGTGTATGGGAAGACAAAAGATACACCAGAGGCACGGGAGGACCAGCAACGTATGCACGGAAAAGACGACATGCATCAGGGTCAGGCCAGCTACGCTCTTACCAAAGAAGAGAAGGAAATCTTCTTCGAATGCCTGCTCAGCATGAAGGTACCGTCTGGCTTCTCGTCGAATATAAAGGGAATAATAAATATGGCAGAGAAAAAGTTCCAGAACCTAAAGTCTCATGACTGCCACGTGATTATGACGCAACTCCTTCCGGTTGCATTGAGGGGGCTTCTACCGAATAACGTTCGATTGGCCATTGTGAAGCTATATGCATTCCTCAATGCAATCTCTCAGAAGGTAATCGATCCAGAAATCATACCAAGGTTACAGAATGATTTGGTGCAATGTCTTGTTAGTTTCGAGTTGGTGTTCCCACCATTCTTCTTCAACATCATGACGCACGTCCTAGTTCACCTTTGCGAAGAGATTAACGTTTTGGGTCCTGTATTTCTGCACAATATGTTCCCCTTTGAAAGGTTCATGGGAGTATTGAAGAAATATGTTCATAACCGTGCTAGCCCAGAAGGAAGCATCTCGAAGGGCCATGAAAATGAGGAGGTCATTGAGTTTTGTATTGACTTTATTCCTGACCTTAAGCCGATTGGTGTTCCTGAATCGCGGCATAAGTATATATGGATGGGCATTCTCTCAATGAAGCACACTACACAGTTCTACAGAATTCCGCCTTGGTGGCTCCGTATATGGAGGAACACAAGAATTTTCTACATTCCAAACACCCGGAGAAGTCTGACGACTGGATTACACGTGAACAAACGAGGACTTTCGCCGGTTGGTTGCAGAAACGTGCCCTGAATGATGGCGATATTCAAAATGACCTGTACTCGCTGTCCCAGCTACCATCTTCGAATATAATGACTTTCAAAGGGTACCAGATAAATGGGAATACATTTTACACGATCGCCCAAGATAAGAAGAGCACCAGCCAAAACAGTGGTGTCCGCTTTGATGCAACAACCAACACGGGAAAGGAAACATATTATGGTTACATAGAGGACATATGGGAACTTAACTATGGATCAGGTGATTTGAAGGCCCCATTGTTTCGGTGCAAATTGGTCAATATGACACGAGGCGGGGTAACGGAAGACCCGCAGTACGGAATGACAACAGTGGATCTCAACAATCTTGCGTATGCAGACGAACCATTCGTCCTAGGCAATGATGTGGCGCAGGTTTTTTATGTGAAAGACATGTCTACCAGGCCGAGAAAAAGAAAAGATAAGGAAGCGAATGGATCATACGACGAGCCAAAGCGCCACATAGTTCTTTCAGGAAAAAGAAACATCGTGGGAGTGGATGACAAGACAGACATGTCAGAAGATTATGAAAAGTTTGATGAAATTGCTCCATTCACAGTGAATATTGACCCGAGCATCTAGTTAAATGATGAAGATTTTCCCTGGCTACGGCGCAAAGGGACACACGAGAAGAAAAAGTTTCACACCCAAATATCTGGGATGTGATCGTCTTCACTATCATCACTTTCTTCTGTGTTTCACACCTAGGAGGGAATGTCTGTAATAGTTAGGGTAGTTAATTATGGGTTTTGGCATTTGAAACGAACAAATTCTTTTTCATTCATTTACTGATTTTTTTCCAGCTAAATGACCCTGAAATTGAAAAGCATTTGAAATGAATTCAGAAAAGGTTGAAAGTTGGCATGGTATCTTAATTTCATACAAATAGCATGTGCAAAAAAGTAGAGAGGGTTACGGCAAAAACTGGATACACTTCGTGTACAAAATGGACAATCTTTTTCGAAGTATCAGGGTTTCCGACGAAAACTTAAATGTCACAAAGGCATTTCATTTTTTAAATAACCTAAGCATTACCAAATTGAATATAATGATAAAACACACTAATATTAAACATAAGAAAAAAGAATCACTGAAAAATCTTGTTCCAAAGTTAAGTTATTCACAAACTTGTGATTCACACAAATTTCAAATAATTCAAAATTTAAACTATTCAAATTTGAAAACTACCGGCACTAACAGATCAAAGTTTGTAAATTTTTGTACCTAAAGCAAAAATATTCACAAAGAAACTCTAAATACAGCAAAAAAACAACTCAAAAATAAATAAAACAAATAAAAAAGCAAAAAAAATAAAAAAATAAAAAAAGCCCGCCTACTGGGCCAAAGCGGCCTGCATACGACTAGAAACTCAACCTTTTGTTGGGCCAGGATGCAGGCCCGCAAAGGCCCAGTAGGCCCACATGGCAGCAATGAATTGGTAGGCCCAGTAGGCCTGCTTAGGAGAGGAGCTCGAGAGAGCTACCACACTGGGGCTTATAAACCAGTGCGGTAGCCCTTCGACTAGCGAGGTGGGACTAAACTTGCCACACCGCACTGCGCCAGTGCACCACCTTTAGTACCGGGTGGTGGCACAAACCGGTACTAAAGGGGGGCCTTTAGTACCGGTTGGAGCCACCACCCGGTACTAAAGGGGGTGCGCTTCCCGCCGCTTGGCCTGGCCAAAACAGACCTTTAGTACCGGTTGGTGGCTCCAACCGGTACTAAAGGTCCATCCTATATATACAACACTTGAAAAAATTCAGTTTCCCTCTCTGTTCTTCCTCCCTCCGTCGCGCCGTCCTGCCCCGATTGTCGCCGACCCCGGCCGTCCCCGCCCCTCGTCGCCGCCCCCGTCGACGTCGCCGCCCCGGCCGTCCCCGTCCCCGTCGTCCCCGTCGCCGCGCCCCGCCCCGCCCCATCGTCGCCGCCCCGTCACATCGCCCCGGCCGCCCCGTCCCGTTGCCCCGGCCACCCCGCCCCGTCCCGTCGCCCCGTCGTCGTCGCCCGTCGTCGTCGCCCCTTCGTCGCCGGTGAGCTCGCCACGGCCGCCAATGTCCACACACACACACACAGTACTAAACACACACACACATACACACACGCTACACACACACACACTACACACATTAGTTTGTTTGTTATAAATTTTTCTGTTTTTTAGTTATAGAAATGTTAGAAATTATTCTGTTTTTTCTGTTATATAAATATTAGAAATGTTAGTTTTATAGAAATGTTATAAATGTTTTCTGTTTTTTAGTTATAGAAATATTTATAGAAATGTTAGCAATTTTTTTTTGTTTTTTAGTTATACAAATATTAGATTTGTTATGGAAATGTTAGTTATATAATCATGAAATTTTAGAATTAGTTTTAGTTAGCTGAATTAGATTAATGTCACATTGTTATAATTTGCATAAAATTTAGAATTTTAGTTATCACAATCCAATCATTTAAAAAATGTTACTTTTTGCGGGCATATAGTATTTGTTCTCGACGATATGCCCGGCCCGCATACTCACCGTCGACCCATTCACGATGACGTCATGCTTCAGGGGACCCATGTCCGGGACTGGGCTCCGCCGGGCTGGCACTGGGAGGTGCTACCTGGAGGGGCGCGCCGCTTGGTGAGGAACCCGACCTCGGGTCCCGTCATCGACCCTGATCTTCTTTGGTGGCGTTCGCGTGGGCCACATTCGGTGCAGAGACAGCCGGCCCCGCAGGAGGTGGTGTGTCGCCGTGTCAGGGAGGAAGATGAGCACGTCCGTCGCTACATGGCTGTTATGGACGACGCCAGGTTCTCCACTACTTGACAGGTTCTTTGGGCAGATGACCGGAGATATGATCCTGTGATGGTTCCTTCTCTTTGGGTGTGCACCGCCCGCGCCCCAGGAACCACGAGTGATGCCCTAGATTCTTCTGTAGTATACGATCTTTATTAGGTACCTAGCCAGTGATGTATTCGATATATAGTATTCGAGACGATGTATTCGAGATTATATATATTAAGACGATGATGTATTCGAGATTATATATTCGAGAGGATGTATTCGAGATTCAGATTTTCCTTATTGATTAATTGCATCCATGCATTGTAATTTGAATACTAAATTGTTTTATATTTCTTCTGTATTATTAGTAAAGTAAAAGCTATGGCAGACAATACCGGCAGAGAGAGAGAAGAGGAATTGTTCGACATCATACGCATCCCTCACAGGCTAGATGATCTGAATGAAGCAGATGACGGCTCCCAATATCGTAACATTACCGGAGAGGGTGATGAAAAGATATTCGATCTCGATGACCAGGCTGATGAAGTCATGAACTATGATTATGATTATGACACAGACAATGCTGATCTTCAAATAACAAACACTACCGGCGAGGTATATTTATATAAGCATGCATCATGGTGATCATCACATGTTTTTTTATTGAAGATATATTAACGAATCGATCTTTCTTCTTTCAGCCCTCCGGATCGAGCAAATCTGCTTCTACAGATAGCAAGACAAAGCGAGGCCCGGGCAGATTGTTGAAGGATGGTGTAAAGTACCACATCGAATCCATCAAACCTAGTGGCGAACCCCTCACGCCTAAGAACATTGCGAACAAGTGGACTCGTCAGTGCGGAGTTCTTGTGAAGGACAAACTCCCGATCTCCATTCAAGAATGGAAAGAGCCAAAGACTAAACGTCCAAGTGTTACTTGGGTCGATGGCAGAGCCAAAGAAGACCTGGTGAAATCTCTGATGGAACATTTCACCCTACCAGATCATTTCACTAAAGCAGATGTGGACAAAGTCAAGGCCGCTGCTCTTAAGAAGATGGCAATTGCATTCAACACCCACAAGAAAACTGTATGGGCCAACTACCTCGCTAATGAAAGGAAGACTCCAGATTTCAAGGGAACACTGGAGAAGTAAAGAGAACATTGGGACGATTTCGCGACCTTCAAGGATTCAGAAATATCTAAGGAACGGTCAATGAAAATCAAGGCAAATGCCGCAAGAAAGACGCAGTTCCATAGGCTGGGTCTAGGTGGCTACGCGGTGGCATTGCCTAAGTGGGATAAGTCTGAGCAAGAAATGGAGGATGCAGGGGTCACTCCGGTTACCCGGCACTGGCCCCCCAGGTGCAGAACTTGGTTCTATGCGCATGGGGGGCGTTGGACCCGAAGACAGGCATGGTTTCGAAGAAGGCAAGTCTAAAAGGAGCCGAACAAAAGATAATTGACGCAATAGAAGAAGCTCGAGCGGGGGTGTTCACGCCCAATAGAGAGAACGACGAGCTTACGCGCGCCCTGGGAAATCCTGAACACCCGGGAAGAACACGAGGCATGGGTTTTATTCCATGGTATGAGGGATTTTCGGACTGGAATGACGACTACAGGTCCCGTGCAAGAAAGAAGATGGAGGAGGAGAAGAAGAGGAAGCTGGAGGAGGAGCAGAGGAAGCAGGACGCAGAACGCCTTCAAGGCCTAGAAGCAAGGCACGCGGACCTGGCACTCAAATTCCAGCAGCAGCAACAGATCGACTCACTTATCCAGGAAAGGGGGTCTCAGCAGCGGCAGCAGCAAGCGGATGATCGTCCAGCATTGGATAGCACCGTCCCATCCATGCCGAGAAGCAGCATTGGTTCTGCCCCGGGCGACACACTGCTGGATAAATACCCTGTGGATGACATCATAGAGAACACTAACTGTGAGCTACACTCCAAAATGAAGAACATATCCATGAAGGTGGCGGACGGCGTTGCTTTTCAAGTTACCCCTGAAGCAACCTACCATTGCATCCCGATTCCAGAGGGCTATGCTTGTGTCATGGTTGATGAAGTGGTGGACCCATATTCGGGGCTAAGCTTGACATTCCTGGAGGTGAAGACGAGCGCACACTCGGAGAGGCCATACATCATATCATCTTATGGATAAAGGATTGCATAATCTTTCGAAGTCCAGCGACACCACGTCGTCTGCCGACTCCTCGAAGTCCGCCACCGAGTCAGCAGACTCCCGCTCCTCTAAGTCCACGAACGCGTGAGACGACTCCTCCTCGAAGTCCGCCACCTCCTCCAAGTCCCCGAACGCGTGAGCTGACTCCTCCAGTTTCAACCCCGGCACAGCGTCATGCCACTTCTCCGGTTGCAAGTCCGGCACCGCACACCTCCTGCTTCAAGTCCGGCACATCGTCAGGCCACTTCTCCTGGTCCAACTCCACGTCAGTCGTCTCCGCCGTCTCAGCAATTGCAGAAGAGACATCCCATAACTTTGGTGCGTAGCGGTACGAGTCGAGGTAGTTCAGGAAGTACAGGCGAAGGCAAGCGATATAAATATGGTCCAAGCCTCGCTCCTCTTCCTTAGAGGCCTTACGACATGACTAAGGAGCAAAACACAGCCATAGTGCAAGCCCAAGTGGACGCCCATTTTGGACCGAAACCGGCACCGCCGCCAAAGGAGAAAGTGCCTGAGAAAGTAATTGACCACTTCATTCGTATGGCTAGAGAACCAGCTCCCGAGCCTGTTGACTCGGACTATGAGCGCCAAATCAGGAAGGCACATCGAGCACGACTACAGAAGGAAGCGAGCTCAAGCTCGAGCCAACAAGCAGCTGGCAAAAAATGCAGGAAAATCGTTCCCCAGTTGGGAGAACAGGCGGCGCAAGTGATCCCCCCGCTTGTTGTGCCAACAACACATGAGAGGAGTAGTACGCGCGCCAAATATTATTGTGGGCATACCGTTAGCGTTCCCCAGCATGGCGATGTGGTAATAATAGAGGATCATATAATACAGGCTCAAATGCTCAATATCTCTGTTGGACAACTCCTCAAAATCGAGCCCATGCCTACGCTTAAAGAATCGGAAAAAGCATGGCAATATGTCCGGGGCAAACCTTTGGTCTATCCAGACAAGGTCAAGGACCTCCCAACGAGAATGTATCAATTGCATCAATGATACATGAACATTACCAAGATTTCCAATCGAGAGTCCCTCATGGTGAATGTCAAGCATGAGCATTATTACCATGAGAAAGCTCTGGCCATTGAGTATCCAGAACTATTTCAGTTATTTAATCAAGACGCACTCGACAAGTCTATCGTTAGTTGCTATTGTCTGTAAGTGATTTCTTTATGTAACTTAAGTCTCAAGCTAGTTATGTAGTGATAATTTTGATCAATCATTACATGTAATTATCCTCACTATATTCTTTTTCTGTGGTATTATATGCAGGATGAAGATGTATAAAATGAAAAAAGCTGGACGCTATGGAGTTGGGTTCATTGACCCAAATACCATTAATCAGGACATATGGGAGATTGACCATTGTAAAGCTGCTGTAGAGGAAAGCATGCTAGAGTTCTTGAAGCGCCTCAATACCTTCGAAGATATACTACTTCCTTACAACTTCCCGTGAGTCACACTGCCTTGTACTACAAATTCTGTTTTTGCTTACTAGCTAGATGTTAATAATTAAGTGTATACGGTTTACGGTAGTTGATTAATTTTATGCACATGCCCGCTTAATTAAGACATGCAAACGTGTGCGTATGCAGTTGGCACTGGGTCTTGATAGACATTAAAGTTGAGGAAGGAAAAGTTGAATTACTGGACTCACTAACTAAAGAAGATAAAGACTACACCATCGTGAAGAGGATAGTCAACAGGTAATTTCAATCATTATTAACTATTAGTTCCTGATATGAACTATTTAATAACCCCTTTATTAATTTTCTTTGCCGGCGGGCAGTGCATGGGCAAAGTTCATCGCGGTGACTCTAGGAGAATGGCCAAAAAATTGTTTTGGCATCGACCCAAGGTAAGTAATTAAGTAGTACTAGCTAGCTACCATCTCTTTAATTGTTGTTTCAATATCATTAATTAATTATTATGCTTCATTAATCATTATCTGATTCAATTTCATTCTCGTAAAGGCCCTGAGGCAGGCGAAAGGGAATAATCTGTGTGCATACTACGTTTGCGAGAACATTCGCATGATGACGTGCGAAAGGAGCAGATCTGATAGACAGGACTGGGTACGTTTTTGTCAGAACACTATTCACACTATTATCGATATCTAGTCACACAACTAACACACATTCATATTGATCTCCTTCTTAACAGTTCAGATCGGTGCGGGATAAGCTCCTACCATCGGACCGCATACAAGCACTTCAAGAGGAAATAGCCGGATTTTTGCTCGACCAGGTCATAGATCCCAAAGGAGAATACTATTATCCGCTACCGCCCCATGAACCACTTGTCATCGTGCTCCGAAGGCACCAAGGCAACATGTAGTAGAAATTGTATATGTATACACATGTGTATATGTGTGAATAGTTAATGGTGTTGGCTGTGAGATATTCGATCATATATATATATATATTATATATATATGCGGTTCTACGTACGAGAAAATCTATTTAATATATATGCATAACGTGTACAATTTGTAGTATCGTGAAATACCAGCAAACAAAAAAGAATTAAATGGAAAATAAAGCCAAATTGGAAACACAAAATTAAAGCAAAAATTAAAAAAACACCCAAACATTTAGTACCGGTTGGTGTTACCAACCGGTACTAATGCCCTCCACGCAAACGGGCCTGGCTCGTGCCACATGGTGGCACTTTAGCGCCGGTTCGTGACGAACCGGTACTAAAGGCCGGGGACCTATAGTCCCCACTCTTTAGTGCCGGTTGGCGAACCGGCACTAAAGCCCGTTACGAACCAGCACTAAAGGCCGATTCTACACTAGTGTGATGTGCATTACCGAGAGGGCCCAGAGATACCTCTCCGACAATCGGAGTGACAAATCCTAATCTCGAAATATGCCAACCCAACATGTACCTTCGGGGACACCTGTAGAGCACCTTTATAATCACTCAGTGACGTTGTGACGTTTGGTAGCACACAAAGTGTTCCTCCGATAAACGGGAGTTGCATAATCTCATAGTCATAGGAACATGTATAAGTCATGAAGAAAGCAATAGCAACATACTAAACGATCAAGTGCTAAGCTAACGGAATGGGTCAAGTCAATCACATCATTCTCCTAATGATGTGATCTCGTTAATCAAATGATAACTCTTTTGTCCATGGCTAGGAAACATAACCATCTTTGATTAATGAGCTAGTCAAGTAGAGGCATACTAGTGACACTCTGTTTATTTATGTATTCACACATGTATCATGTTTCCGGTTGATACAATTCTAGCATGAATAATAAACATTTATCATGATATAAGAAAATAAACAATAACTTTATTATTGCCTCTAGGGCATATTTCCTTCAATTTCGTCAAACGACAATCACCCGTCGCCTCGCTTGCGACGGCACCCTCACTGCCTTCTTGTCGTCACTCCGCGAACAACTATTGCCTTCTCCTCCTCATCGCTGCACCACCCAACGACCATATCACTCGCTCGTCGCTGTCGCTACACCAGCGACTGTATCGCTCACTCCTCTCGTCGCTACAACAGCGACTCTATTGCCCGCCCCGAGGCGCTAGCAGGGTCGCCACCCCGGGGCAAGCGCAACTTCCCTCAAACCTTGCTCTGATACCAATTGTTGGAACTTCTCTCACAGGATCGATCACATCAAATCACGACGATCACGCACACACAAAAACTAATAGCCAAGAGCTCTTGTCGTGCCCTTATTTTCTCTATTTATTTTCTTGTTTTCTCTTGGTGTTACAATAGCTAGCCCTGACTATGTATATATAGACGCAGGGTGAGAAACGATGGCTTACAAAGCCGACTCCAACTAATACTCGTACATGACCAGTACTCGTACATAGACACCTAGCCGGACAACTACATGAAACTGACATGGACTCAACCTTCCTAACATGACTAGCACAAGCCAATGTAGACACCTAACCGTACTCTACTAATCACAGGCAAGCCTGATCATCTTTGCTAACCCTGACATGACTCTATGTACTAGTACTTACCAAAATATAACACATATGCTTGGATTACTCTAACAAGGCCTTGGTGTGTGGAGGCACGGCAGCCTGACAATCTCCTTGTCACCAGGCTCCTACTCCAAACAGCGAATCGCGCACACCAGGCCGTGTACTCCTACAACAGCGTCCGCCTCTTTGCACGCGCAGATTAGGGCCTGTGGATGGCTGAAAACCAGGAATAAGGACGGCAGGTGGATCTCTATGTCGAAGGGCGGGACCACACCATCAAGGCTATCGATCTTGGAAACGATCTCATCGGCGAAGTCCATTTGCGGGTGATGATTGTCCCTCCCAGTTCTCCCAGTCCATTTGCATGAGGTCGCCGAAGGCTTTGTAGTTTCGGAAGATCGCATGGTCATCGTCGAACGAGGCGTGGATGCTCCACCCCACTGGCGAGTTGGCGTGGGTCCTAATCCTGCGCCTCCCGTGTGACACAACCACGTCGCCTCAGATGATGAACGACGCGCAGGAGAACTCTCCCATAACCATAGACGCGGTGTGCGGGCACAGTGGTAGCACCATGCTCCCGGCGCCCGCTCTCTCGAGGGGATAAAGGTCGTGGTATCCACTGTGTTGTGGACGGGGACGGGAATCGCCTCCTTGCCGTTAGACATGTCCAGCGTGATGTAGCCGGGCAGCCGAATATTGGCATCGAGCTAGCTAGTTGATGAGGTCTCTGGAGGAGCGCCAGATGTTGCTGCCGACCGCTTCCTTGGCCAGGCAGATGCACGAGCTTGAACTGGCAGACCTCGTGTCCATACTTGCGGGGGCCGTGGGTGGCGGATACGACATTGTAGAGGCCGTCCTATACGTACAGCTTGCCGCTGGGGCTGACGTCGCAGTCTTGGCAGCGGATGACACGCACCTATATGTCGTACTTGCAGCTGTATACGAGGGTGAGGTTGCCGCCCTGGAACTCCTAGTCGGAGTGGGGGTCGCAGCGGTTCAACGGGCGGCCGCCGCTCCCCGTGTAGATCAAGACGTCTCTGTTGTCATGGTCGTCAAGGTACCTGCCCGTGGAGATAATGCTCGTGGCGACGCGGATGCCCTCATCGAGCTTTAGTGGGCACGTTGCCGATGTCGGCGTGCATTTGGTTGTGCAGGCCGAGGACGAGGAGCTCGGAGCGGTAGTTGAAGGCGTTTCCGACAAAGACGACCAACACGGGTCCTACGATGCGCTTATCGCGGTCGAGGCAGAGCCCCCCTTTGATCATTGCGCTGAGGGCCCACAAGTCGGCCCGGTTGCACTTGCGCCTCCCGGGGTTGTGCTCGGCGTTTCGTCAGTGTGGTTGCGGTGGTAGCGGCCCTGGAGCGCCTCGAAGGTGAGTCGCGCACGTGGCACCAGCTCGAGATAATGGTGCATGTCCTCCTGCGCCGATATAACCCGCAGTCGCACCATCTCCATCGCCGGGTTGGCTTGCGCGCTGGGCGGAGGGGGAGACGGCGCCCGTGGCAGTGGCGGGGGCAGGGGAGAGTTTGGGCGTGACGGCGGAGGAGACGGTGGACCTAGCAAAGGTGGGGTAGGTGGCATGCTCGCTGGGCCGGGCGGAGGAGGGCCGTCGTCATGACTGTCGTGCAGCGGTCCGTTTCCAAGATCGATCAGCAGGCCATCTAGTTATCGTTGATTGTTGGCTACTTGCGCGCTGGTCCTTTCTCTAGTTGTGGTTGATTATATGCTGGTTCGTTTTTTATTATAGAGATAGAGCGAACGTGTTGGGGAGATGTGCATGATGAGTTTGAAAATAATCCCATTTTCTTATAAGATAAATATCAGCTAGATTACTTTGGTGGGTAGTTCATCAAACTCCTAGCTGAAGATGAGGAATGCATAGATTAGCAAACTATTCATGTAATTAAAAAAGTGTTTAACACATTTATACAAAGAAATTCATGTAATTCAAAAAGTGGTCGGTGTATTTTTCATAAATTTTTCTGTCATTCAGAAAAAATCCTTTATTAAAGATCCATGTAATAAAAAAATGTTCTACACATTTATATAAATGTGGATGTGATTAAAAAGAGTGTTGAATACATTTTACGAAATGTTCATCTTATTAAATGTATTTACGTAATAAAGTTGTTAATATATTCTAGTAATATGATGTCATTATTACTAACACTTACTTTTATCATAGATATCCATGAAGCCAGCCTGATGACATTTGACGAAACACTTTCTCACGTCAATGATCGCGTTCAAGCCAGGAAAAATGGACGCTAGAATAATTTGTGTATCAACATGGTGCATGCAACATTTCTTTGCCGAATGTCGTTATATCTCTTTTTGGTTTAATAATGTATTATACTCAATAAAATAGTATGATAAAGTGTCAGCATTTTTGCTTGTCAACTTATAGTGAACCCCTTTAGGCATTATGCTTCAATGTATGATACACGTACTCCTATACAAATATTTGGTTTTATAAAAAGGTGAATTGTTTCTTTTCGCTGGGATTGATAAAAATTATAGTATGCAATCGGAAGATATTATTCACTCATAAATTCTGAGAAAGATCTGATACATCCACAAGATCTGATACATCCACAACATTTTCTAATTAGAAACAAATGGCATTAATTAAATGGCTTTCGAGATTTGGAAGGCAATATTAAGTCTCCATAAATACGGGCATCGACTTCCTAATTCCCTACACACCCTAGTTCGCATATATTCCATCAGGAATAACCGATCACTCACGAGTTTTCGATCAGCGATGGAGGCGATCATTGGAAACAGTGCGCCCGTGGAGGTTGCTGTGCCCATGCCCCAGGAGGTTGCTGTCCCGGAGGCCCAAGAGGTTGTGCCTGAGCCCTAGGAGGCTATGCCCGCGCCCATTCATCTTCTGCCCTATTGTAAGTGAGTTACTAGATTCTTTTTACATAGCTAACAGATTATTAGAAAGAAACAACTTTTTATTTCAACCCTATTTTTAGTGAGTTACCAGATGTTAAAGGTAGGTACCAAATTTTTGCTGCTCTTAATTTGCTGTAAATATTATTGTTTGGTCACAACAATCAGATTATTTGAAAAATGTCGCCATTTTAACATACTCTTATTCCAATTTACCACACTTGTTGCTAAAGGTTGTTGTACATTTTTTTGTGTTGTAGCACAATCTGGATAAGAAGCGATACACCATACCGGATAGGAATCACCCTCCGGATGCTACATGACACCCTACTTTTAACGTCAGCAAGTCTTTGTCCCGCATGCTTCAATCTTGTTGTTCGTAAGCTTGCGAGCGCGGAAAAGTAGAGAGGCATGCAGAAGCAAACCGATTTTTGACTTGTAGTTTCATGCTCAGTCGTGGGCTGTTCGGTATTTCTGGATGCCTCAAGGACAGCGCACCACGATGCTAATTAACAATGATGTTGTCCAGCTCTTTCCTAAATATGATGTGTTCAGCTCAATAGTTGTAAGAAACGATCATTCTTAATGTTTATTTTAATATCATAATAGCAATTAACATGTGTCGACCTGATGCAGTATCTACTACCGTTGACTATCCCAGATTCCTCAGACGGGCTACTTGTAGTAAACCGTATGAGAAGGGGGGTTGTTGTACTGGATCCATCACGAGACGTCGGGCAAGTTGGAGAGAGCACTCATAACAAAGAGATGATGAAGGAAATCACATTGTTGAAGCAAGAATTCAATGATGTGTTGCAGGCTAGGATCCCGGATTGGAATACCCCACTCATGGATTGGCGACATAGCACGTCTTCTAATGCTCGCCGGTAATGTGCTAAATTGATCATATACAGAAGATGCATACCGTTATAATGCTCGGCCGTAATGTACTAAATTTACCATGTCTTGTAATATTTAACACTTTTCCTGTGTCAAAGCAAAGACTATGGTTTCTTTGTCCTACAGGAGATGGCCCACCAGCTTGGTTGTTTGCGTAGCATGACCTGGATGAACACTACCGTAAGTGCATATACGATGAGTTTCCGTGTGACGTTTATTAAAAACACTTCATCATTAAATGGTTGCTGTGTTGCATATTTTCTAGGCTCCAGTACTGCTCAGGAGCCAACTGACGGTCCAGATGCGGATGGTGAAAGACAATAAAGCAGCTGGAAACATCCCATAAGAAATCAGGGCGGCATTGAGGGTTTTAAGCAACTGAAGATGGATCGATGCATGCAGAAACCTCAATAAAAAAAATCCTATACATCAGATATTTAGGGATGGAAACGATAATTATCTATGTTTTTATAAAAATAACTAGATAATATTTTATCTTCTATGTACGTACATTTGAAAACTTTATTGTGTTTTCATATTATTAAGGTTTCCTTATGCTACCATATTCTTGGATTATTGATTGATTTTGTTGCAACGTTGTCAGTAGTTTTATTGTTGTTTGTTTGTCTATCATGAATGATCATTCAGCCCCAGTTGATAAGTAATAGGAGGCATTTAGTACGCACGCGCATTTTGGTTACGGCTCCTGATGCAAGATGATATGAATTTTTCATGATACTGTCCTTATAAAATTCAAATATTTATAATGCAAACAATGGTCAGACACATCCAACAGAACCCACAAGCATGCTCAAACAGCCCTAAGTTTCAGTATATTTTTTAGAACGTACTAGCCCTTCTTTAACAACAAAGTCGTTGCTCGTTCATCGTGTTCAAAAAATAAATCTGTTTATATATACATATATATATATATATATATATATATATATAATTATGATAGAAGTGGAAAATATTTTGAAACATGTGTTCGGGTGTTATCTGTCAAACATCTTCATGGGTTCAAATATATTTAATATAAAGTGCATAAAAAAAAAGAAACATGATGGGCCATATAGATCGATCCTGATTTTTCCGATCCAGCAGACCTTCTCGATGGATGAAGTTAGTAATGCTATCTAGAGAGATGCCATTTCATGCAATCAGGAATTATGATTCTTCAAAGAAAAAATATTTTTACTTTTCTCAACGGAATCAGGCATTGCCATATGCATCAGCCAGAGGATCATGTTGAGGACGAAAAAAACAGATAACAAATGTGGTGTTTCTTTCTATATTTCGGACGACCGATTTGCCATAGACTAGGAAATATATGTGTAGTTTCATTCTATGTTTGGTTTGGGAAAGTTATGGGGAAAGGGAGACATATATTAGGAAACATTTAGTCGTCACTGATTTATTTGCATAGCGCAATCAAAATAGAGATCTTGCCATATTTCTTGATAGTTTTTTGTTATGGAAACATGCAAATAAGGAACGATATGGGGCACCTTCCGAACTGTTGTCGCACGATTCCCTTCGGCCCTCATCTCTACTCAATAAAATCTTACGGGTCGTCCACTGATCCCTCCCTCGCTTTACCAGTGCTACGACAATGTTTTGCCCGCAGTAATGGAAGAAATGACGAATTTTGAGGGAGTGTGAGACGCAGTCGACTACGTGTACAATTTCATCACACTTTCCTCAGGCGACGAACAATTAGAGTTAGTTCTCACAGCCCTATATGTCTAATCTTTTTTGCACTTCATCATCTAATTCCATTGCCATGTACATCTATACTTTATTTACAAGTGATCGTATAAGTCCACCCCAGTCAATTCCATTATAGTTGGTAGAATCGAGCTCTTATAATATACCCCCATAAAAACCCTTCCATGCCAATGAGTTAGGCCCGTAGGAAAGATGTTTTGCGTGGCATTAAGCACTGGTCAGGATCGCGTGGTCTTGTCTAAGTTCATACGGCTGTTACAAAAGCTGTTTGTGTAGTTATTTTTCTAAAACGAGTAGATCAATAAATATCCAATGGGTGTTAACAAATATTATATTGTATTAGTAAATGGTGTCTAGAACCACAGTGTTTTGCGGCGTCTAACAGAAAAACAATCCAGGACTTGTTTTTCATAAAACATGGGTTACTTTGATATTGTGAATATGTTTATTTAGCAAACTTTCCTTTCTATTCAAACCAAATACGTAAAAAAACTATGGTGTCTAACACCTTTTACAACAATGTTGAACAAGTGATAAACTACTATGCTGCCAAATCCATCCAAAATCTGCAACAATTTTAATGCAGGTCGATGTACTACTATGAAAACACTGTAAATCGTATATGTTTTTGCCCGTGCATAATATAAAAATACTTAACTTCGTAGAGATTACAAACTCTTTTAGGTCATTTGATGTGATATATACTATTGCTAAAATATTCATATGTTATAGACACCAACACAGTTGGATCGTTTGAGTTTACGTTTACTTAAAGTCGTGATTGTTATGAACCTTGTACTGCCTTTTTACAGCACAATATGGATTAAGAGCTCGCGCCATTCCCTATCGAGATTAGTCTACGGATCATCTGAGGCACCATCCGAGAAGATGGAGTTGTCCATCCATTAATGCTTCAATCTTGCAGTGCATAGGATTACTACCAACGCAGAAGAGAGGAGTGCAGGTACCAGCTCTGTTGGAAAGACACATTTTTTCAATTTGGGATTCCATGAGCAAGCACGGGCGCTAAGGCAGACTTGGTTAAGGCAAGACAGCGCACCAATGCACTGATTAATAATGTCGTGCTTGAGCCTTTTCTAAGATAGACGTGTTTCACACTCCTACAATTTTAAGTGTTCTCATTCTTATAAATTAGTTTGGTTTCTTTGTTAGCCATTTACCTTTGTCTACCAAATGCAATGTCTTCTCCCACTAGCACTCGTGGATTGGTCCTACGGTCTATTAGCAGTGAAAATGGAAATGAACGGGACAACCGTTATCGATTATTTGAACCAGACATTATTTCATTTCGAGGAGCACTTACATGACACTGAACTTCAGAGGGGAGCCCTTTTAGTGAAGCAAGAATTCAGCTTTGTCTTGCAACAGGGGGCCCTGATACGTCCATTTTGCATCATGTTTTCCTACTGTTATTTATGTGTTTTATCGTATAATAATGATTTTTGGAGTAATTCTAATGCCTTTTGTCTCATAATATGCAAGGTATGCACCAAGGGGGAGAATTTTGACAACTGAAAATCTGGACCTGAAAAAGCTATGTCAAGCTACCTATTCTGCACAACTCCAAATGAGCTGAAACTCCCCGATGATTTTTTATTGATTATTTAAGGAATATTCGAGCAAATAAGTACCAGATGAGGGCCACTAGGTGGGCACAACCCACCTGGGCGCGCCAGAGGCGCGCCCTGGTGGGTGCTGCCCTCCTCGGCCCACCTCCGGTGCCCATCTTCTGGTATATAAGTCATTTTGACCTAGAAAAAATAAGAGGAGGACATTCGGGACGAAGCGCCGCCGCGTTGAGGCGGAACTTGGGCAGGTGCACTTTTGCCCTCTGGCGGAGCCATTCTGCCGGGGGAACTTCACTCCCGGAGGGGGAAATCGTCGTCATCATCATCACCAACAACTCTCCCATCTTGGGGAGGGTTATCTTCATCAACATCTTCACAACACCAACTCCTCTCAAACCCTGGTTCATCTCTTGCGTTCAATCTTTGTATCAAAACTATAGATTGATGCTCGTGGGTGACTAGTAGTGTTGATTACATCTTGTAGTTGATTACTATATGGTTTATTTGGTGGAAGATTAGATGTTCAGATACATTATGTTATTAACTACCCCTCTAATCTTGAGCACATTTATCATTTATGAGTAGTTACTTTTGTTCTTGAGGTCACTGGAGAAATCATGTTGCAAGTAATCATGTGAACTTGATATGTGTACAATATTTTGATTGTATGTATGTTGCCATTCTCTTAGTGGTGTCATGTGAACGTCGATTACATGACACTTCACCATATTTGGGACTAAGAGAATGCATTGTGGAGTAGTTATTAGATGGTGGGTTGCGAGAGTGGCAGAAGTTTAAACCCCAGTTTATACGCTATTCCGTAAGGGACGAATTGGATCCAAATTTTTAATGCTATGGTTATAACTTATTCTTAATACTTTTCTCATAGTTGCGGATGCTTGCGAGAGGGTTAATCATAAGTAGGAGGTTTGTTCAAGTAAGAAACACCACCTAAGCACTGGTCCACCCACATATCAAATTATCGAAGTACCGAACACGAATTAAGCCAACATGATGAAAGTGACTAAATTAAATTTCCATGTGCCCTCAAGAACACTTTGCTTATCATAAGAAATCGTTTTGTCCTGTCATTTTCCTCCAAAGGATTGAGATACCTTGTTGCATTTTTGTTACTGCTATTGTTACTTGCTCGTTCCAAATCATCATGCTACCAAACTACTCTGCTACTTGCAATTTTAGCACTTGCAGACATTACCATGCTGAAAACGACTTGTCATTTCCTTCTGCTCCTCATTGGGTTCGACACTCTTACTTATTGAAAAGAGCTACAATTGACCCCATACACTTGTGGGTCATCAAGGCAATTTTCTGGCGCTGTTGTCGGGGAGTGAAGCGCTCTTGGTAAGTGGAAATTGGTAAGGAAACATCATTACTACATGCAGAAATTTATTGTCACTTGCTACTATGAAAAACAATCCTTTGAGGGGTTTGTTCAGGGTATATTCACCTCAATCGGAACCATAGTTAGTCACCCCTCAACCTACTGCACCTACTGAAAATATTGAATATGAAATTCCTTCGGGTATGTTAGAAACAAGTGCTAGCTAATCATTATGCGGGAGATGGAACCAAACATCCTAATATGCACTTGATATATGTGGATGAAATTTGTGGATTATTTAAGCTTGCAGGTATTCCCGGAGATGAAGCTAAGAAGAAGGTTTTCCCTTTATATTTGAATGGAAAAGCATTAAAATGGTATAGGTTATGCGATGATATTGGATGTTGGAAATGGAACTGTTTGAAATTGGAATTTCATCTGAAATTTTATCCTATGCATCTAGTTCATCGTGATCGGAATTATATATATAATGTTTTGCCTCGTGAAGGACAAAGTATCGTTCTAGCTTGGGGAAGGCTTAAGCCAATGTTATATTCGTGCCCCAATCATGAGCTCTCGAGAGAAATTATTATTCAGAACTTTTATGCTCGGCTTTCTCGTAATGATCAAACCATGCTCGATACTTCTTGTACTAGTTCTTTTATGAAGAAGACTATTGAATTCCAGTGGGATCGTTTAGAAATAATTAAACGTAACTCTGAAGATTGGGAACTCGACGAAGGTAAAGAGTCGGGTATTGAACCTAATTTTGATTGTGTTAAATCTTTTATGAATACCGGTGCCTTTCAAAAGTTTAGCACTAAATATGGACTTGACTTTAAGATAGTAGCTTCCTTTTGTGAATCTTTTGCTACTAGTGTTGATCTCCCTAAGGAGAAGGGGTTTAAGTACCACCTAACAATTAAATAAGAAATTAAAGAACTGGCAAAATCTAAAGAAGAAACTATTATTTACAATGTTGATCTAGTTGTTCCCACTGCTTACATTAAAAAACCCACCTTTTCCTATTAGGATGAAGTAACATGCTAAAACTTCAACTGTGGTTAACAAAAGTAATGTGAGGACATTCAAACCTTCTGAACAAATCAAAGTTGAACCTAGTGTTGCTATGGTTAAAGATCTCTTAGTTGATAATATTGTTGGGCATGTTATTTACTTCTGTGATGAATCTTCTAGAATTTCTAAACATGAAGGAAAATATGAACATAGACCAGCTGTTGGCATGCTTGTTGTCTCAGTTAAGATTGGAGACCACTGTTATCATGGGTTATGTGACCTAGGTGCTAGAGTTAGTGCTATTCCCTTCTCCTTATATGAAGAAATTAGAGATGAAATAGCACGCGCTGAAATAGAAGACATAGATGTTACTATTAAACTTGCTAATAGAGGTACTATATCACCAATTGGGATTCTTAGAGATGTTGAAGTCTTGTGTGGGAAGGTAAAATACCCTACTGAGTTTCTTATTCTTACCACCCCACAAGATAAAAAATTTCCCATTATATTTGGTAGACCTTTTTTGAACAACGTCAATGCTAAAATAGATTGTAAGAAACAAACTGTCGGTGTTAGCTTTGGTGATAAATCTCAAGAGTTTAATTTTTCCAAGTATAGTAAACACCTCATAAGAAAGATTTGCTTAGTAAGGATGAAATTATTGGTCTTGCTTTTATTGATGTGCCTCCTACTGATCCTTTGGAACAATATTTACTAGACCATGAAAATGATTTGCATATGCGTGAAAGAAATAAAATAGATAGAATCTTTTTAAACAACAACCTCTGCTTAAACACAATTTGCCTATTTAAACTCTAGGAGGTCCTCCTCCACCTAAAGTTGATCCTGTGTTCAAATTAAAATAATTGCCAAACACCTTGAAATATGCTTATTTTGATGAAAAGAAGATATATCCTGTTATCATTAGTGCTAACCTTTCAGAACATGAAGAAGAATGATTATTGAAAGTTCTAAAGAAGCACGTGGCTGCTATTGGATATAGTATTGATGATCTTAAGGGCATTAGTCCCACTCTATGTCAGCACAAGATTAATATGGAATCTGATGCTAAACCCGTCGTTGATCACCAACGTCAGTTAAATCCGAAAATGAAAGAAGTGGTAAGAACGGAAATATTGAAACTTCTGGAAGCATGTATAATCTATCCTATAGCTGCTAGTAGATGGGCGTGTCTTGTTCATTGTGCCCCTAGGAAGGGAGGTATTACTGTTGTTCCTAATGATAAGAATGAGCTTATTCCACAAAGAATTGTCACGGGCTATAGAATGGTAATTGATTATAGAAAAATAAATAAAGCTAATAGAAAAGATCATTACCCTCTGCCTATTATTGATTAAATGTTACAAATACTATTTAAGCACACACATTTTTTCTTCCTTGATGGATACTCTGGCTTTTCACAAATACCTATTTTACAATCTGATCAACAAAAGACCACTTTTACTTGTCCTTTTGGAACATTTGCTTATAGACGTATGCCTTTCGGTTTATGTAATGCACCTGCCACCTTTCAAAGATGTATGACTACTATCTTGTCTAATCAAAATGGGTTAGATTGCAGAAGACTATGGTGGTTATGCAGAAGATATGGTGGATGGCCTAGGCCAAGATGTCGAAGTTCCAAAAATTTGTTGGAGTCAAAAGGTGTTGAAACCTATCTAGGTGGATGGGGGATGTCAATAGCTACTCAATGAGCTAAAGAACGCGAAAATCCGAGTCTGGATGAATTAGTTATGGTCAAAACTGTCAATCAGCCGAGGCTGAACCTGGGAGGGGCGGTTGTACCGCTTGAGCAGCGGTTGTACTGCTACTGGAGCGTCCTGGGGTTCCAGTTTTGGTCTGGCAGAAGTATCAGGGGATGGAGGAGCGGTTGTATGCCTTGGGGGCCGGTTGTACCGCTTTTGTCGGGAAAATTCACAGATCTGGGTACGGGATGATCTTGGTGCGGAAATTGATGATTTTGGGGGCAAAATTGGTGGATTTCATGGATGAAAGATGGGAAAACTTGGGGAGATGCAAGATCCACTCGAAACCAAGCAAATCCATGGAACCAAATCAACAAAACATCATCAAACCAACAAATCACAAAAAAAATTGGGGCTATTTTGTGGGGATTTGAGAAATTGGGGAAGAACACAACAAAATTAAGCTAGAAAAAGAGGGGTAGGGGCTCCAAATACATGATCAACGTGGCTCATTATACCAAAGATGATGTAGGGTAGAACCCTAGAGGCCCTCTCTTTCATGATTGGAGGGAATTATGAAGAACACGAAGAACACAAGGAGAAATCACGAGGTGAAACACTAGAGAATCGCTCAAACCAACAAGATTCGATTACACATGTGCTAGATCCTCGAAACACAAAGAGAGATACATGATTCAAGTCCAAAAAAGGACGATACAAGTAGCTAGTTCATCTCCATGAGGAGGTCTTGAGGGTCATCCCATGAATGGGATTTTGAATCCAAGATGGATCTTCTTCGAAGAGGCTGCGGTCTCTCACGAGGAGTAGATCCGTATGAATGAGCAAAGCTCTATCTCAAATGAGCTAAAGCTATGCTGACCCTAATACAGAGCTGGGGGACAAGTATATATAGTCCAAGGGGTAAGTGGAAGGTACATGGGGTGAAACCCCTTTCACTGCATGCAGGCAGGGCGATTGTACCGGTCATAGGGGCGGTTGTACCGCTGGGAGCTCAGGCAGGGGCGGTTGTATCGGTGATGGGGGTGGTTGTACCGCTGGGAACTCGGGTGCGGGCTCTTGGAGGTGTTTCCGGGGGTGCTTGATGGTTGTACCAGTGTTAAGAGCGGTTGTACCGGTCTGATGGCTGTTATGGTGATAAACCGGTACTGTACCGGCCTTGCACCGCTTGATCACAGAAGCTGGACCGGTAGCTGCGTGGTAGTCAAGCGGTTGTACCGCCTGAGCGGTAGTTGGGCGGTACATGGGCGGTTGTACCGGCCTTTCTGCGCTGGGCAGATTTCCTGCATTCTCTTGGTGTCCGTCTTGCACCATTCCTTCTCCTTGTTGGTTCCTCGGTACCTAAGCACACAAAGTGTCTTTGCTTGAGGTGGTAGCCATGTCTCATGTGGGTCCAAGGGAAGTTCAACAAGAGATAGTTCACCTTATGTCCAATGGCACATGCTCGAGCTCTCCTCGTAGGTGCACTTGGGGCTTGGGGAGTAGTTGAAGTGTACATGGGGATGACCATAGGATGCTTCGCATCAATTTTCTTCCCATCAGCCCGCTCCAGTATAAGCTATATATGTAGCATAATTTACTGTGAATTGTTTGGCACACCACATCTACCGTTGCTTTATTCTTGAATCCTGAAAATAGATGACAAAATTAGTTTGAAAAAGGTGAAGAAAGAGATGCCTTTGTGTGTCTCTAAAGTGTAAGTAGGTATACACGGACATTTGGATATGCCTTTTACATATACCTACAGAAAAATTGACAGATAATGGTAATCCACATCCATACAAGGTAATTCGTTAGAAAACATTTTTTTCCAATATACACAGTCGTCGCCCCGCTCTATTACCCTATTTCCCCATATACAATACCTTGGGCAAAATTTTCAAAGAAGTGGTGAAGCCCATCCAGATCCAGGCACACACAGTCGCGGCTCTATTTCCCTTTAGGGCTTGAAACCCCAAATTCCGGCAACGGTCAAGCGGAGGATCTAATGCACCGATCTTTGATCCGAGGAGGAGACGATGCCGCTGGGAGGAGGCCGGTGTGCTGGCACGGAGCCGCACCACCCGCTGACGACTGGCAAGCGCGACGAGGGCGGTCCGTCCTGTCCTACGCTGCCGTTCGCACCTTTGCTTCCCAGGTCTGCTCCACGCCTCCTCTTTTCCGATCTTTCTTCTGTTCACGAAATGGAATTAGGACCTTATTGAGGCAACCGCTTCTTTTATTTGTAGAGGACGAGGCCAATGCAGCCGCCACCGGCGTGTTTCAGAGACAAGTCCTCTGCTCTGACCCGGCCATCGAAAGGAGGGTGTCGCAGACCCTCTCCTGATTCTTCCACACCCACCACTCAGGCAGCAGTCTCTGTTTCAGCAATTTGTCCGGGGAAGGCGCCCCTCTGGTCGACCCTTTGCTCCCTTTTCTTCGCGGGAGCTACGCTAGGGTCAAGCTCGAACAACGCATCAACAACCTTCTCCTCTGCAAATGCAAGGAATCGCAATAAGACGAGGAATGCGATTACGTCGTGTGCAATCCTATGATGGGGCAGTGGTGTGTGTTGCCTCCTATAGGATGGCAGGATGAAGAGGATAATGAACCTGCACACTTCAACTGGCGCAGCCTTCCTGGCTTTTTTTGACGCGGTCGTTCTATTCCGCTTTGTGGTGTTTACACCCCTAGTACAGTTGGACTACGATGTGGCGATATACTCATCGGAAACTAGGCAATGGACTCGGTACAACTATGACCGGGGGGGGGGGGATAACAGAGAGTATCCTCCTTTTACTGCAGAAAGTGCCTTTTTGAATGACATAATGCATTTTATGCATTTGGTGATCGAGGAACCTATTATAGCTGCACTCGACTCAGAGGGGCACTACTAGGAAAAGGGCTATAGATAGGATTGATACTAATGGCGCACCAGGTAAGCAGTGCGCCACTACTATATACTAATGGCGCACCGGTTGGAGGTGCGCCATTAGTAAGGAAGACACTAATGGCGCACCAGGCACACGGTGCGCCACTAGTATTAATTTTTTTTCATTTTTCCATACATTCTAAAGGCGCATGACGCCAAAGTGCGCGATTACTAGTTCTAACAAGTAATGGCGCACCTTGTAAACAGTGCGCCATTAGTATATAAATTTTTTACTTTTTGCAAAACTGCTAATGGCGCACCGTGTATATTTTCATGGACACTTTTTGATCTCGATCTCGATCCCACCCGCACCCTCCCCCGCTAGCTCCACTGCCGCCGACGAACCACCGCAACTCTCCCCCCTCCACCGCCGCCGACGAGCACCCGGCCCCCCCGCACCCTCTCCCGCTCCACCGCCGCCACAGGTACCCCCCGCACCCTTCCCCGCTAGCTCCACCGCCACCGGCGACCCACCGCAACCCTCCCCCGCTCCACCGCCGCCGACGAGCACCCGACCCCCGCACCCTCCCCCGCTCCACCGCCGCCAACGGGCACCCCCCGCACCTCCCCCCCCGCTCCACCGCCGCCGCTGATGATATTTTCAAGTAACAAATTTGAACATATTTTCTAAAAAATTATTACTGTTTTTATAAAAAATATTACTGTTATGATTTAAACAAGTTTGAACATATTTAAACACAAATAAATATCAAATAGGATTTAAAATGCATAAAAAAATATTGGGGAGCCTGGGAATCGAACCCGGGACCCCCTGATATGTGTGCTACGTACTGACTAGTCGGGCTAGTGGGCGGGTTCTGCTGTAGATAGGGTTAGGTGGTATATAAGACAAGTCGGGCTAGATTAAATTACTTATGATGCACGCTTTTGTGGTGCGCCATTGATATGGATGTACTTATGGCGCACCCCCGGGTGGTGCGCCATTGCTAAGCCTCCCCCACAGTAAAATCCTCAATCCCCAATCCACGCTCTAATCCCTCCACGCCTCATCTCACCCGTCGTCCCCGGCCGTGCACCCGACCACCCTCCGCCGCCGACCACCTCCCTCACCGTCCCCCCTCCGCCCGCGCCCACGCCCTCGCCGTCCCCCTCCACCCGCGGCCCCGCCTGTGTCCCCCTCCCTCCCGAGCGTGACAGCTAGGGTTCCTAGCCGCCGCCACCGCTGCCGGCCCACCGCCACGGGCGCGCCCAGCCGGCCAAACCATCCGCTGCCCCGCCTCCGGTACAGGCCCCTCCAGCCCCGGAGCTGCGTCCCCGCCCGCCTCCTCCTCTCTTCTCCCGTGACCTCCCCCCTACCCCCTCTCCACCACCCCGTCCCCTCAGCGCCGCCCGCTGTCTCCCCGAACCCTAGCTCCGCCGGCGTCGAGGACGACCACCACGTCAGCCTCACCAGGCCGCAGGCCCTCAAGCCCCACGCCGTGCTCGGCCTCGCCCTCTACACCGGCGGCGCCCCTTCCTCCGCCCCTGCAGTGCGGCAGCAGCAGTAAACAGCCAGGTAAAACTGACTAATCTCTTGTATTTTACTGTATTAATCTTGCTACTATTGTAGATACAGTAGTTTTATGTTGTTGTAGTTTTATGTTGCAGATACAGTAGTTTTACTGTATTACTATAGTAGGAAATGTCTTATATTTCTAGTGAACGTACATGTCAGCTGCCATATCATTTGCTTTGGCCTGTATTTAGTGTTTTTATGATTTCTTGTTTTGATGTTACAATTTTGTTAGTTCCTAGATATTGCTGGTTTGTACTTAGAAAATATTCAAAGTTGATTCTGTTGTCTCTGCAGTTCAAAACGTTTTGTATCAAGCTTCTAGGTTTTGTCACAGATAGTAATGCTTTGCTCATGTAGTTGCTGCATGGTCAACTTGTGTCCAAGAAACTTGAGCTCCTGTTCCAGTTTATATTATTAATTAGTAATTCAAACAGATCATTATACTTCTTTAGAAGTGGGCTTTTGTGTCCACCCGCCATGAATTTGTAGAGAGGTCAGCTGAATAAATTTGGTTACTCTGATCTCGCAAGCATAATGATTAACTTTTGTATATATAGATTCTCCTACAACAGGTATAAAAAAAGATACTCCTACAGTACTTATTTTAGTCAATTACAAATATAAACTGCAATTGGATCATCATTCTTTCATGTACATGATAGACTATGCCATGTAGAGTAATGAGTTTCATTTGATTCCATGCTCACAACAATTGAATGTAACTGGATCCTCTTTGTTTCATGTACATGAAGTATTTCAACTTGTTTGTCTGCATAAAGCCTTGGTTTAATTTTCTAGGCTAATTCAACTTGTTGTGCATGATGTAGGAAAGTGAACCAATAAAAATTGTTTATTATTGAACCAAATGTTCTTAGTGTTTCAGTGGATTTGTAAATCTGTGGGCTTGCCCACTAATCAAATACCATTTTAGGGGACCTTCATTTCTAACTTCTCCAACAAAAGCATGGAACTAGGAAACTAAACAACCCCCCATTAGAAGATCCTGAAATATATGCTCCAGCTAGTTGTCAAGTTCCCCTCTTATTCTGTGTTATAGACGCAGAGAGCTTAGAAGGAAAAGCAAGCCCAAATACAAGCTAACTTAATTCGCTGGCTACAGCAGACAGTGCAGCAGCAGCAACACCTCCAAGGTGAGAAATATGTTCCTATTTATCTTTTTTTGCTCAAGTTTTTCAGTACATCATATAATATAGAGAAGTGTAGATCAAGTGGTGCAATCATATACATCTGCCACTTAAGTCATCCTTCCCTTTAAGCAGAGTGATGCCTTTCGATGTCACACAATAATGTCTGTTGCAAGAACATTCTACTCTTAGTGTTCGTTTGTTTACTGCATAAAAATATATAGTTTTGCTTCTGTTATGCCTGTACTCACTGCTGTTGTTGCTGTACTTGTGATGATGTTGTAGGTACCCCGAGAGGCCCTTGAGTTTGCCGGAATGTCGATTAACTTCCGTTCCGGCAAATTCGGGTACTCCATATGTCCTATTTTCAGCAAAGGTAATGCTGAAATTTTTCGTGAATTTTAGCATTACTTTGCTAAAAATAGGACATATGGGGTACTTGCGACTAATGACTGTTATCATGCATGTTTTATGATCTGTTGTAAGGGTACTAATTGGTCACTTCTGCTGCTTATCAGAGATGTCGGGAAGCAGCCACCGCCGATCTGCGACACCGCAGTACGAGTTGGATGCTTCTGAGTTCTTCACTATCATACTTGAGGCTTCAGTATCATCCATGATGCAGGTATATAAAACGAGAGATCTCCCCTTCACCCATCTCATTATGATATCTGTTGTTTGCTACATCACTCATTGTCCCAAACTGCAGAGGCTGCCTGACAGTTTTATGAACATGCTGATGGGTGAAGATCCGCCAAATAATGTGAAGCTGCGACAGGCCGGCGGCGGGTTTCGTAGGTAGTGGGATGTGCAGTTGGTGATCAAGAAGGGCCACATGTACTTGTCTCGTGGGTGGGAGAAGTTCTACCGTGCCTACGACCTGCGGCTGGGGTACTTCCTTCTCTTCAGGTACGACGATGACGCCAACATGCTCATCGTGAAGGTGTTCAACACGACTATGTGTCGCATGCGCTACGCTGCCGATGATGATGCCGATGCGTTCTGCCTCTTCTTATTCCTCTACATTTGGCTTTGTCTCACATCGATTGTTAACGATCATTGTTGCATTTTGGACAGGTAATGGGAGCAATAGCAGCGACACTGGCTACAGCCAAAGCAGCAGCGACTATGGATGTAGCGAAAGCAGCAGCGATTCTGGCTGTAGCGAAAGCAGCAGCGATTCTGGCAGCAGCATAGACAACAAGAAGGATGATCCGGACTGGAGTGCGGGAGAAGAGGAGCAGAGTGAGGATGAGGAGCTAGTGGTGGCTGACCAAGGGCAAGAGATGGTGGTGGCTGACCATGGGCAAGAGATGGAGGTGGCTGAGGATGACCTAGCGATGGTCGTGCCTGAAGGTGGCCTCGCGATGGTGGTGGTGCCTGACAATGACCACACACCGGTGGTGGCACCGGCGATCCCACAGCTGGGCGACATGACCACGCCAATTGTGGTAGAAGACTACATCCCACTGCCTATACTGCCTCCACCGCCTCGCCGCTCTAGGCGCATCAGGGAGAGGAAGGAGAAGAAGGAGAAGAACAATGCATGAGAACTGAACTTTGTCAGGTATGTCAGATTCCAATAGGTTAGTTATCCAAAATGATATATATATATATATATATATATATATATATATATATATATATATATATATATATATATATACTTAGTTACCTATGTTATCTCTAATATGCTTAGTTTCCTATAGGTTAGCTTCATTTTTACCTAAGTTGGCTCTAATATACTAACTTAGAGCTTATATGCTTAGTTTCCTATAGGTTAGCTCCAAAATAACTTATGTTAGCACAAAATGATCAAGTTTACATAATAAGCTTATAGTCTTTTTCTTATTCTTCTTCTTTTCCAAAATGACATAGGTTAGCTTCATTTTACCTAAGTTGGCTCTAATATACTAACTTAGAGCTTATATGCTTAGTTTCCTATAGGTTAGCTCCAAAATAACTTATGTTAGCACAAAATGATCAAGTTTACATAATAAGCTTATAGTCTTCTTCTTATTCTTCTTCTTTTCCAAAACTCTTCTTATTCTTCTTCTAGTGTTCTTCTTCTAGTATTCTTCTAGTCTTCTTCTTTTTCTTCTTCTAACTTCTTGTTTATCATTTTGCAGATTTGATTTAATTGACGGAAGCTTGCGTGGATGGAGTGCTTCTTTTCCATTTGTGTTTTTATTTTGTATCAGTGTGAAACTTTTGTGATTTGATGGATAACAGTGTTGGATGAACAATGTGAAACTTTTGTAATATGTAACGATGGAACTATGTGTTGGCTATGTATGTATATATGATGGAACTTGTGTGTTGGCTATGTATGTATATATGATGATTGTGTGTTGGCTATGTATGTATATATGATGGAACTTGTGTGTTGGCTATGATTGTTATATGGATGCTTGTTGTATATATATGTGTTGGATATCTCATAGGTGAAATAGTGACTTGAGATTAAGAAAAAAAATTTAAAAAAATTGTTACTAATGGCGCACTACCATGTCATGCGCCATTAGTATATAAGACACTAATGGCGCACTGTGGGCAAAACTAATGACGCACTGCCAGGTGCGCCATTAGTATACCATATACTAATGGCGCACCAGTGGTGCGCCATTAGTAAAAAATTCTAGTGGCGTGATACTAATGGCGCACTGGTAATGCGTCATTAGTAGGCCTTTTCCTAGTAGTGGGGGATGTTCGTGGGGAAATTGCTCTCCCAGAAGGAATGGAACAAGACAGGTCTGGTTATAGCTCAGTTGGATACTCTCAGCGAAAATTGCATGCTTGATATATGGTTCCTTATTATGACCAACTCTCTGTGTGGTTACTTGAGGATTATGCTAGTGAAGTGTGGACCCTAAAGCATACTGTTGATGTTCCCCAACTATTTGGAAGGGAATATGCGAGAGAGGATTGTGACGAAGAGGACAAGAGCTTTAAGTATGAGATGTTTGCAATTCATCCGGATCGTAATTTGATTTTCCTTACTGACTGGAAGGAGGTGAATCTGTCGTGTGATATGGATAGCAGGGAAGTGCATCTTATGTGCAATTCTCGAGATTTCCTAGATGGTTTACCTTATATTCCCTGTTTGGCGGATTTGGTTGACGGTTGATTGCCTGAAAGTCCTTGCTGCTTCATGCATTTAACATCGTTGTGAGATGATGGAGTACTTCAGCTTATAAGATCAGAGCAAGAGTCAGTAAGATGAATATTACATAGATTACTAAGGTGATAAGTTCATAGACCTCCTTGAGGAGGAGGAGTAATTCATAGATTGGAAAATGTTGATGTAATTAGAAAAGTGTTTCTCACATTTTTACAAAGAAATTCATGTAATTTGAAAAATGTCCGGTCAATTTTCGTAAATGATTGTGTCATTAGAAAAAAAATCATTATTAGAAATCCATGTAATAAAAAAACTGCTTGATACATTTATAGAAATTTGGATGTAATTAAAAAAGTGTTGAATGCATTTTAAAATATGTTCGAGTTTTAAGAAAATGTAACAATGTAATAAGCAGTTAATATATTTTAGTAAGATGGTTATGTGATTAAGAAGTGTTCAATGATTTTGTAAATCTTCTTATAATTAAGAACTTTCATGCATTACAAAATCATGTAATTTACAAAGCGTGCGACACATTCTTAAAAAATCATCTAATGTCATATTTACCTGTTATGAAAAAAATTAAAAGTTGAACGAACACTGGAAATGCAAAAAACAATGTTAAGACGAATAGAGCAGCAAGTTAGGAATCTAATTTTTTTACATTTGAAGTTTATTCTTTCAACTGTGGCCACATCGTCAAACGAGACATGGATGCTCCACCCCGCTGGCGAGTTGGCGTGGATCCCGATCCTGCGCCTCATGTGCGGCACAACCACGTCACCTCAGGTGGTGAATGACGCCCAGGAGAACTCTCCCGCAGCCGTAGACGCGGTGTGCGGGCACGGTGGCAGCACCATGCTGCCGGTGCCCGCTCTCTCGAGGGGATAGACGTCATGGTCCACCGTGTTGCAGACGGGGACGGGAATCGCCTCCTTGTCGTTGGACATGTCGAGCGTGACGTAGCCGGGCGGACGGATCTCGGCGTCGAGCAGGTTGATGAGGTCTCTAGCGAAGCGCCAGATGTTGCTGCCGACCGCTTCCTGGCCGGGCAGACGCGCGAGCTCGAACTGGCAGACGTCGGGGCCGGACTTGCCGGGGCCGTAGGTGGCGGAGACTACTGGCAGATGAACCTTTGCAAGGACTACAGAAAACTAAACCGAATGAAATTCTCAACTAAACGCTCACATCCATGGTTATGATGTCA
Organism: Triticum aestivum; assembly: GCF_018294505.1. Taxonomy (NCBI): domain Eukaryota; kingdom Viridiplantae; phylum Streptophyta; class Magnoliopsida; order Poales; family Poaceae; genus Triticum; species Triticum aestivum. The sequence continues at coordinate 757,831,022 of NC_057801.1, forward strand.
ATCCCAGACTCAACTCATGCAAATATGGTTTCATGCTATAACTTGCCGACTGCAAAGTGCAAACACAGCAAATCAGGAACAAGAAATACAAGCAAACAGTTCAGTTTAAGGTGTGTCAGCGCTGCCTCCATCCAATGATACAATCGATAACAATGACAGAGAGGTTCATGGCAACTGAAAACGAAGGCGAAAGGTCCATGGCAATTGGAAATGAGGGTAAACATACAGGAAATGTTGCCGATCGATCACTGATCGACGCCGTAGTCGATGCTCAGCTCGCTCATCGGCAGGATGGTCTCCATGGCGAAGACCATCAGGTGGGGGCACGACTCGTCTTCGTCGCCACGGACCACGAGCTGGACGAAGGCATTCGGCGCGAACTTGCTGTGGCTGATGTAGGCCACGATGTTCTTCCTCTTGGACACGTCGAGCACGTACCTCGGTGCCGGGAACTGCGCAAACCGGGGTGGTTCCTCGCCGTCGTCCGGAAGCGCGGCCACGAGGGCGTACCCCGACTCAATCCACCTTGGCCGAAACTTCCTCGGCTCGATGAAGCGGGCCTGCTCCTCCGTCGATGTGCTGGTATTGGCGTTGGCGTTCGCGTTGGGTGAATTTTCATAAACGTTTGTGTCATTAGAAAAAAACCATTATTAAAAATCTATGTAATATAAAAACTGTTTGACACATTTATAGAAATATGGATGTAATTAAAATAGAGTTGAATGCATTTTAAAATATGTTCGAGTTTTTAGAAAATGTAACCATGTAATAAGTAGTTAATATATTTTAGTAAGATGGTCATGTGATTAAAACGTGTTCAATGGTTTTTAAAATATTCTTCTAATTAAAAAAATTCATGCATTTTAAAATCCTGTAATTTCAAAAGTTTGCGACACATTCTTAAAAAATTCATCTAATATCAAATTTACTTGTTATGAAAAAAAATTAAAAGTTGAAGGAACACTAGAAATGCAAAAAAAACAGTGTTAAGACGAATAGAGCAGCAAGTTAGGAATCTAAAATGTTTACATTTGAAGTTTATTCTTTCAACTGTGGTGGTTTATGTTTCCCAAATATTTATTACCTCGGAATTTATTCTTTCTTTCATTTTTGTGGGGAAGAAATTTATTCATCTGCTATGTAATCTATCAACATCTTTAGACCCCAGATGTATGAGTCAAGCACCTTCAGCTATCTAATCTCAGAATCTAAAGCCGAAGTAATCCATCTCACCTCACGCCGACAAATTTGGCATTTTGACTCTTGATAGAACCATGCTTTGATGCACGGGATGTCGAAGGCGTTGGTGTGTGGAGGAACGGCAGCCTGAAGGTCTCCTTGTCACCAGGCTCCTACTCCAAACGGCGAATCGCGCACACCAGGCCGTGTACTGCCAGAGCTCCAACAACAGCGTCCGCCTCTTTGCACGCGCGGATTAGGGCCTGTGGATGGCTGAAAACAAGGCATAACAGTAACGACGGCAGGTGGATGTCTATGTCGAAGGGCGGGACCACACCATCAAGGCTATCGATCTTGGGAACGATCTCATCAGCGAAGTCCATTTGCGGGTGATGATCGTCCCTCCTAGTTCTCCTAGTCCATTTGCATGAGGTCGCCGCAGGCTTCGTAGTTTTGGAAGATCGAATGGTCATCGTCGAACGATGCGTGGATGCAGGGCCGGGCTCATAGTGGTTCCAAATGTGCAGCCCGCACAGGGCCCACAATTTTGGGGGGCCCTGAATTTTGTATATAGGCCTATATTTCTCAAAAAAAATTTAACTCTAGGAGCTGGCCTGAGACGATCGGGAGCTGGAGCTGGGCCTGAGTGGAGGCCATCGAGTGCGCGAGTTCTCGTGCTCGATGGATATATACATATGTCTCAAAAGAAGGAAACAACTCTACCGATAGGAAACATACTGATCTCCACAGAAGTCTAGCGGGATCAGGTCTCGTCCCTCGATCTGGAGACCGCAAAAAAGGGGATCGCTAAAGAAGCCATCGGGATCATCACGTCTCTCGATCTGGAGACCGCAACGCAACAGCAGTTGCGTCGGCTTAGCTACAGAAACATGATCGTCTCGTCTCCTTTGCCTCATCAGATCGATCGGATTCAGGCCGTTGCTGCTGTTACCTTCCTAGCTTCCTCTCTTGAGTCATCATGGGGAAACATCAGTCTGATTCCTATAAGCGCAAGAGAAAAGAAAGAGAACATAAATTAATTAATAAATCTAATGAAGGTGCTATGGACAAATTTGTTGTCAAAGAAGCACCGCAAGTGTCATCCGGTAATCACTCTGTTTATCCTTCTACTCTTGCACCTGCAATTGTTTCTTACAATGATTTTAGAGATATTCAAACATAGACAGATAATATGGAGGTAAAGGAAGTCTTACATGCGTACTACCGTGACACAACAAGGACCCAATGACTTGGCCACAATAGCACTTGAGAGTGAAGTGTTGGAGAAGATTGATTACGAGTATATCATTGAAGATTTCATTTCAAAGAATACTAAAAAATAATGTTCTTCAAATAAATAGCAACCGGGAGTTGAATAGGTACGATTTTTTATATGTCCAATTGTTATCGAAGACATTATATTATATACATTAACTTTTTTCTGCAAGATATATATACATTATAATTGCTCGTTAGTTCATTTTTTTTAGTGAGATATGGCCCCATTTTTTAGTTTCGCACAGGGCCCCGGATTTTGCCGGCCCGGCCCTGCGTGGATGCTCCACCCCGCTGGCGAGTTGGCGTGGGTCCTGATCCTGCGCCACCCGTGTGACACAACCACGTCGCCTCACGTGATGAACGACGCGCAGGAGAACTCTCCCGCAACCGTAGACGTGGTGTACGGGCACGGTGGCAGCACCATGCTCCCGGCGCCCGCTCTCTCGAGAGGATAGAGTTCGTGGTGTCCACCGTGTTGCGGACAGGGACGGGAATCACTTTCCATTGGACATGTCCAGCTGATGTAGCCGGGCGGCCGGATATTGGCGTCGAGCTGGTTGATGAGGTCTCTCGAGGAGCGCTAGATGTTGTTGCCGACCGCTTCCTTGGCAGGCAGACGCACGAGCTTCAACTGGCAGACTCGTGGCCATACTTGCGGGGGCCGTAGGTGGCGGAGACGACATTGTAGAGGCCGTCCTATATGTACAGCTTGCCGCTGGGGCTGGCGTTGCAGTCTTCGCATCGGATGACGCGCACCTATATGTCACTTGCAGCTGTATACGAGGGCGAGGTTGCCGCCCTGGAACTCCTGGTCGGAGTGCTGGTTGTTAATGTTAATCTTGTCATGTGTTAGTTTGAGTACACAGTGAAGTGCCCATGTGTTGGTGCATAGTGTGTGTGAGAGTGACGGAAAACTGTATGTATTGCAGTAGACCGTCATGGCAATGGGCAATGACGTGCACTGCATGTGCACAGTGTAAGTTGTCGGGTGGCTGGTTGTAACCGGCCATCAAAGGGTCAAGGCCTGTATATGTTGCAGGCTGTGAAGCCAAAAAAGAAAAATCGAAGGGCATGTGTTGCCTGGGAGAAAACCAACCTGTGTCTATTCTGTTCTTCATACCCTCAAACACCTCGCGTGCGTGACGAGAGAAAGCAGGGCAGGAGAGATTAGAGTGGGTTTTGGCTAACATTTGGCACCAGAGCCAATGAGGTTTGATCGGCGGAAATAGCTATGGCGTCGGAGGAAGCGTTGAAAGCGGCGGAGGACGCGATGACCGCTGCGGCGGAGGCCAGAGCGGAAGCAGATGCGTTGAGGGAGGAGCTGGCGGCGCTGAAAGGCAAGAAGTCGGAAGGGGAGGTGAAGCAGGAGGCCTTGATTCCAGCGGCGGCGGCGCTGCCGGTGAGGCCCCGCGGCCCCATAATCTACCCGCAGCTCACCCGCACAAATTACACGCTGTGGGCGATGCAGATGCGGGTGGCGATGCAGTCAACACGAGTTTGGGAGGCGGTAAGCTCTGAAGATGTCTCTTTCGAGATGGACCGCGACGCGCTGCTAGCCATCTACCAGGGCGTACCGGAGGACGTGCTGGCATCACTCGCCGGCAAGGACATGGCAAAGTCAGCCTGGGAAGCCATCAAGACTGTGCGTGTCGGCCACGAGCGCGTACGTGAGTCCAATCTTCAGTCGCTAAGGAAGGCGTTTGAGGGATTGGAGATGGGCGACGACGAGCAGATAGAAGCCTTCGCAACGCGTGTGAACAAGATGGTTTCATCCATCCGCGCGCTCGGCGATGAGGTGAAGGAGCTCACGGTGGTCCAGAAAATTCTTCAGGCGGCGCCGGCGCAGCTCACGCACCTTGTGACCGCGCTGGAGCAGTGCGTGGACTTGAAGACGCTAACCATGGAGGATTTAATTGGGCGCTTCAAGGCATACGAGGAGCGCATCCGGCAACGTTTCGGCGATCCTATTGATGGTCAGCACCTAATGCTGAGCAGGAAATAATGGGAAGGCTACGTGGGGAAGAAAACCTGGGATGGTCACGGAGCAAGTGGTGGTGTGAAGGGAGGCGCTGACCGTGGCAGCAGCCATGGAAGAGGCGAGAACCAGCCATCAAGCTCGAGAACTGAATCAAATCCGAAGAAAAAATTCAAGTGCTACAACTGTGGTGTAAAGGGACATTTTTCAAGAGAATGTAAAGAACCCAAGAAGAAGAAGGTGGAGAAATCCTTGATGGCTGAGAAGCAGGATGAAGAACCCGCACTGTTGTTGTCTGAAAGTTGTGTCATGGCATGCAATGCAACAGTGGAACATGGCAGAGTTTTCCTCAATGAAGAGAAAGTGAAGCCAAGGCTTGGAACTGATGTGAGGTATGACACTAAGATTTGGTACCTTGACACTGGAGCTAGTAATCACATGACAGGCTCTAGGGCGATGTTCACTAGTCTTGACAAATCCATAACATGAACAGTCAAGTTTGGTGATGGTTCCTTAGTTGAAATTGAAGGCAGAGGCACCTTGCTCATAACAGCTAGAGATGGGGCTCATAAAGGACTAACTAATGTCTATTACATTCCAAAATTGAGAAGTAATATCATTAGTCTTGGTCAATTGGAGGAGCACGGTTGCAAAATTGTTTTGGAAGATGGTCACCTGAGAATCTTTGACAAAGGGCGTAAATTGCTAGTAAAAGTACCAAGGGGCAAGAATAGGCTATATGTTCTGAATATTAGCCTGGGAATGCCTGTGTGTCTACTTTCCTCAATCAGTGATGTTGCTTGGCTGTGGCATGCTCGTTATGGGCATCTGAACTTTGATGCTTTGAGGTCCCTTGCACAACACAACATGGTGGATGGTCTCCCTCTTGTGAAACAAGTTGACAAGGTGTGTGATGGGTGTTTGGTTGGAAAACAGCGGCGTGCTCCATTTCCTAAATAATCAGTCTATCGTGCAGGAAATGGTTTAGAGCTTGTGCATGCTGACCTGTGTGGTCCAATCTGACCACCCACACCAGGAAATAGATACTTCCTGTTAATTGTCAATGAAAAGAGTCGCTTCATGTGGGGTGCACTGCTGAGAACCAAGGACCAAGCCTTTGTGGCGTTCAGAAAGTTCAAGGTTGCAGCTGAATTGGAAAGTGGTCTGAATCTGAAAATGTTGCGTACTGACAGAGGTGGCGAGTTCACCTCTGTTGAATTTAATTCTTTCTGTGAGGATCATGGGATAAGAAGGCAGCTCACTGCACCGTATACTCCACAGCAAAATGGTGTAGTAGAAAGAAGAAATCAAACCGTGGTTGCAATGGCGAGATGCTTACTAAAGAGTCAAAACTTACCTGGCAGTTTTTGGGGGGAGGCAGTGGCAACGTCGATTTATTTGTTGAATCGAGCTCCTACCAAAAGTGTCGCAGGGATGACACCTTATGAATCATGGCATGGCCACAAGCCAAGTGTGAAACATTTCCGCACTTTCGGTTGTTTGGCTCATGTGAAAGTTACAGGACCCTCAGGTGGCAAGCTGGCTGACAGAAGCAAACCTATGGTTATGATTGGGTATGAAAAGGGCTCCAAGGCATATAGATTATATAACCCAGATTCAGGGAAAGTTTGCGTGTCTCGGGATGTAGTGTTTGAAGAAGCAAAGGGGTGGAATTGGGAAGGTGTAGAAGGGCATGTAGACAACACTGACGAAAATTGGTTCACGATTCATACTGAACCAGAACCAATGAGTTACTCGGATGAACCAGACATGCAAGAAGCTGGGGCAGACTCACCGAATATTGAGCTTGAAGCACCAGGAGCACCTTTAGTGAATCCAGACCCGGAAACACCTGAGACAGTAGTGAAAACTAGAAGCGTTGATGAATTATATGATGCTACTTCACCAAGATGGAGTCCAGCGGACTTTGATCATATGGAGGATCTTGAGTTGTGCATGCTTGGTGCTGATGAACCTGGAAGTCACATCGAAGCATTGAAACATGACTCATGGAAGCAAGCCATGGAAGAAGAAATGAAGTCCATCCATGAGAATGAAACATGGCAACTGGACACTCTTCCTGCAGGTGCAAAAGCAATTGGCTTGAAATGGGTTTTCAAGTTAAAAAAGGATGCAGCTGGAAATGTTGTGAAGCACAAAGCTCGACTCGTTGCTAAAGGGTATGTGCAGCGTCAAGGGTTAGCCTTTGATGAAGTTTTTGCTCCAGTTGCTAGGATGGATACAGTAAGACTGCTGATTGCACTAGCAGCTCATGAAAATTGGGAAGTTCATCATATGGATGTAAAATCTGCATTCCTCAACGGTGTACTGGAGGAGGAAGTATTTGTTGCACAGCCTCCAGGGTTTGAGGAAAGAAGCAGTGGGAACAAAGTTCTAAGGCTAAAGAAAGCACTGTATGGGCTTCATCAGGCTCCAAGAGCATGGAATGTGAAATTGGATCAGACTCTCTTGTCACTTGGTTTTGAGAGAAGTCCTCTAGAACATGCAATTTACAAGCGCAAGACTGGAAGTACTCGTTTGCTTGTAGGTGTTTATGTTGACGATCTGATCATTACTGGGTCAAATGAAGATGAGCTACTGAAATTCAAATTGCAAATGAAAGATTTGTTCAGTATGAGTGACCTTGGGTTATTGACATATTACCTTGGCATCGAAGTTGACCAGTCCAAAAAAGGGATAACATTGTGCCAATCGGGTTATGCCATGAAAATCCTTGAGAGAATTGGAATGTCTGATTGCAACATTGTTCATATCCCTATGGAGCAAAGGATGAAGCTGAGTAAGAATTGTGAAGGCTCATTTGTTGATCCTACAACCTACAGAAGCTTGATTGGGAGTCTCAGATACATGGTGAATACAAGACCTGATCTCTCCTTTTCTGTTGGCTTGGTGAGTCGCTTCATGGAGAAGCCAAATTCCCAACACTTAGCCGCAGTAAAGCAAATCCTCAGATATGTTCGTGGTACTCTGAACTATGGATGTTCCTATGGAAGGGGAGAAGCTGAGAAACCGAGCTTGTTTGGATTCAGTGACAGTGATCATGCTGGAGATGTCGATGATAGAAAGAGCACAACCAGCATGGTTTTTCTCCTTGATAAAAATCCAATTGCTTGGACGTCTCAAAAGCAAAGAGTGGTGGCACAATCTTCATGTGAAGCTGAATACATTGCTGCTGCCATTGTTGCGTCCCATGGAGTATGGTTGGAGCGCTTGCTAGCTGAGATGGTCGAGAGAGAACCCGAGAAGGTGATGTTGTTTGTCGACAACAAGGCAGCAATATCACTGAGTAACAATCCTGTCCACCATGAGCGAAGTAAACATATTGATATTCGCTACCATTTCATCCGTGAATGTGTGGAGGAAGGGAAGGTGAAGGTAAAGCATGTGGCATCTAATGACCAACTTGCAGACCTCCTGACGAAGCCTCTGGGTCGTGTGAAGTTTGAAGAACTTCGGCGCAGAGTTGGAGTGGTGAACGTCAAAGACAATCGCCAAGATTAAGGGGGAGAATGTTAATGTTAATCTTGTCATGTGTTAGTTTGAGTACACAGTGAAGTGCCCATGTGTTGGTGCATAGTGTGTGTGAGAGTGACGGAAAACTGTATGTGTTGCAGTAGACCGTCATGGCAATGGGCAACGACGTGCACTGCGTGTGCATAGTGTAAGTTGTCGGGTGGGTGGTTGTAACCGGCCATCGAAGGGTCAAGGCCTGTATGTGTTGCAGGCTGTGAAGCCAAAAAAGAAAAATCGAAGGGCATGTGTTGCCTGGGAGAAAACCAACCTGTGTCTACTCTGTTCTTCATACCCTCAAACACCTCGCGTGCGTGACGAGAGAAAGCAGGGCAGGAGAGATTAGAGTGGGTTTTGGCTAACACTGGTCGCCGAGGTTCCGCGGGCGGCCGCCGCTCCCCGTGTAGATCAAGACGTCTCCGTTGTCGTGATCGTCAAGGTACCTGCCCGTGGAGACAATGCTGGTCGCGACGCGGATGCCCTCGTCGAGCTTTGGTGGGCATGTTGCCGATGCCGGCGTGCATTTGGTTGTGCAGGCCGAGGACGAGGAGCTCAGAGCGGTAGTCGAAGACGTTGCCGACAAAGACGACCAACACGGGTCCTACGATGCGCTTATCACGGTCGAGGCAGAGCCCCCCTTAGATCATTGCGCTGTGGGCCCGCAAGACGGTCCGGTTGCACTTGCGCCTCCCGGGGTTGTGCTCGGCGTTGCGTCAGTGTGGTTGCGGTGGTAGCGGCCCCGGAGTGCGTCGAAGGCGAGTCGCGCACGGCGAACCAGCGGGAGATAATGGAGCAGGTCCTCCTGCGCCGATATGACCCACAGTCGCACCATCTCCATTGTCGGGTTGCCATGCGCGCTGGGCGGAGGGGGGAGACGGCGCCCTGTGGCAGCGCCCTGTGGCGTGACGGCGGAGGAGACGGTGGACGTAGCGGAGGTGGGGCAGGTGGCATGCGCACGCGCTGGGCCTGGCGGAGGAGGGCCGTCGTCATGACTGTCATGCAGCAGTCCGTTTCCAAGATCATCGTATCTCTAATTATCGTTGATTGTTTCCTACTTGCGCTGGTCCTTTCTCTAGTTGTGGTGGATTATATGCTGGTTCGTTTTTTATTTTAAAGATAGAGCGAACGTGTTGGAAGAGATGTGCATGATGAGTTTGAAAATAATCCCATTTGCTCGCTAATTAATATCAGTGAAGACCAGAAACAATGTAGAGACAACTGTAATTTAATTTAGTGTCTGAGGGTGTCGTGTACTGACGTATCCAAGTTATCGGAATGACATGATGGAGTAGTTCAGCTTATACGATAAATATCAGCTAGATTACTATGGTGGGTACACTGGTGGAAAAAGGGCCTTTGGTCGCGGTTCGCAACTGCCATTAGTCGCGGTTGCGCAACCGCGACCGAACGGGCGCGACTAAAGGCCCCCCCCCTTTAGTCGCGGTTGCTTAAGAACCGCGACTAAAGGCCCGTCCACGTGGGCGCCAGGTGGCCGTCGGGGCGGAGGACCTTTAGTCGCGGTTCTTCTGGCCAACCGCGACTAAAGGCCGCCGCAGGTTTAGGGTTTTAGCCCCCCCCCCCCTTAAACCTGTTTTCTGTTTAATTTGTATTGTTTTATTTCTTTTGTGCTTTATTTTAATTTTGAAGGAGTTTCATATATTCTACGGTACTACATACATGCATATGAATGTACAATTTCAAATAAATTTGAAATTAGAACCAAAAAGAATTCAAGAGGAATATACAATATATATTCAATATCATCGGATGACCATATACAATTTTGAACAAGTTTCCATACATGATTTAATGCATATAAAGTTCTACGTCCTCGTAATAGTGTTCTCCTTTAGGATGGAGGACTTCCCTGCTGAACCATCCAGCTAGTTCCTCTTGAAGTGGTCGGAAGCGAGCTTCTGGACTAAGCATCCACCGGAGGTTATTCCTCTGAGCATTGGTATCACTCGGAACCCGCTCAGAGGTGTATCTCCGGATCATCTCACAGACATAGTATCCACATAGATTGGTCTCCGGTGGCTGAATATCCCCAGCATTCTTAGCCTTTAACATTTTGAATTCTAGCTCTTTTTTGAATTCACCGACCTTTGTATCTACGAACCGTCTCCAAACCCTACGAGGCAAAGAAAATTAAATGAACAAGAGAGTTATTAATTAGTTACTTGATATTAGGAAATGAACGAAATAGGCCGATCGATATAGAGCGCAAATGAATGAAAATAATTACTTCTGCAGCATTCTTCTCATGCCGCCCCAAAGCTTTGGATCCATATTCACAGAGTCGTGGACGAGACATTCTGAGGTGTTAACTTTAATTACTAGCAGAATCCAGTGGAACCTGCGGACACGATACATGCACAGTACGTCATGCATAACTCATCGATTAGCCGGCCACATACCATGCATGGAGTAAACAAAAGAGAATGTGCTCAAGACAGAAACACTCACTCAAAATGGTAAGGAAATAGAATATCACTTTTGAGTTCCTGCTTTGTAAGAAACTGCCACAGGTCTGCCTCCACGTCGGCGGGGTAACGCTCCAACACATGTCCATTAACGATGTGTGGGTCAATGAACCCAACATCATGGATGTTCCTTACTCTGCATTCCTTAATCTTCATTCTGCATGTATAATAGCGGACACAACAATATAGTTAGGACATATATATAGTGCAGGCAATATGAACGAGATGGGGTAGAAATTAATAAATCACTTACAGAACGTAGCAACTGATGATAGATTTATCGAGCTCGCGCAGATTGAAAAGCTGGAACAATTCACTCAGTTCAATTTGTACATAGTAATGTTTGAAGTGATGCTCATGTCTAACTTCCGCATAAATATATTCTTTGGCGTTTTTATTTTTTATGTAACCCTTGTACCATTTCAGCAGACCTTTCATTTGTGGAGGTAGATCCTTTTCCTGCGCAGGCTCGACGAGAGGCCCATTCTTGACATATGTAATTACTACCTCCTTCACTGGCGCCTCATCAAGGCCTAACAGTTCACGAAGAGTAATACCTAAGTTGGCCGCTTGTTCTCTGGCACTCGTTACAGTCAATCCCTGTGCTGCCGCAGCTTGTATGATCTCGGGGGCATCCGGACAGAAGGCTTCCACTATAAGCGGGGCAATCGATTGTTTACTTTGTTCCCCGAGCTGGGCAACTTGTTTCCCGCTTTTTTTACTTTCGGCCTTCTCCCGCTCTTTGTTCTCCTTGAACATGAGTGCCTGCCTGCGAAGTTCACGTGCATAGTCGTTAGGCAGATTCTTCGCGGCTTGGGACGGTGTGCTCAAAAATGACTTAGCCCACTTCTTTTGCTCATCAGAAAATACTGGCTTGGGCTCGGGCTCTCTTTTCTTCTTGCAGTCCGCCTTCCATTTCTCCAAATCAGCAGCCGCGGCCGCGTCGACTTCCTCGGCACTACGTTCCCAAGGCCTTGTGGGGAGAGGCTTCAGTGATGGCTCCGGTACCTTTGTGGTCTTAGGTACATAAGGGTCCGGGTTAATAATCCAGGACTGCTTCTGCTTCTTTGCCGGAGGTGGATTGGGGGGCGGCGTCTGATCACCCGCCGGACGAGGACTGGGGGGCGGCGGCTGATCACCCGCCGGACGTTGTGGACTGGGGGGCGGCGTCGGCTGACGTGACGGAGGTGTAGGTGAACCGCCACCACCACCACCACCACCACCACCGCCACCGCCACCACCACCACCGTAGGGGGGTGGACTTGTTGTCCTTGGCGCCTCGCCTGGAAACTTGATAAACTTCTTTTGCCATAGAATGAAATGGCGCTTGACATCTCCAAGTCTTTTCTCCCCTTCAGGTGTAGCAATGTCAATCTCCAGGTCCTCAAACCCTTGGACTATGTCCTCCACCGTGACACGAGCATAGCCATCTTGAATGGGGTTGTTGTGGTGGAGTGCTCCAGGTAAACATGGTAAAGCACTGCCGATGGCTACCTTCATGGACATGTTCCCGATAGGATAATACAGATGACATTCTTTCATCTCCTTTATATCGTCCACGGGGTAGCGAGGAGGCTCCGGTGAAGTAATTTCGACCACCAGAGGCTCCGGTGCAGTAATTTGGACCACCAGAGGCTCCGGTGCAGTAATTTCGATCGTCGGTGCATCTGCACCAGCCGGTGGGGCCTCCGTGGAAGCCACGCTGCTTCTCCGCTGCTGGCTTCCGAGATCCGCTGGATGATCTTCATGCTGCACCCGAGCTGCATCTCTTTCGGCTACTAGTACACTCATGGTTTTCTTCATCACATCCATTTCCGATGCCAACCGCGCCACAACATCTGCTTCCCGATCCATCTTTCTCTTACGGCTTCTGTAACCGTACGGGTCATCGTTCTGGGGGAACCCTATTTTCCACGGAATGTGCCCCATGCCTCGTACACGTCCTCCGTGTTCAGGATTCCCGAGGGCTTTTGTCAGCGCGTCGTTCTCTCTGTTGAACTTGATCTTCCCCTGTTGAGCATCCCTCATTGCGTTAATAAGGGCTTGGGTGGGTTTAATTAATTTGCCCCGGTAAACACACTCCCCTGTCTCCGGGTTCAGCGTTCCCCCATGCCCGTACCACCAGCTTTTGGCCCTTGGGTCCCATCCCTCCGTACCTGGACGGATTCCTCGCGCCCTCAGCTCGTTCTCCATCTTCTCCCACCTAGGCTCCCAAAGGCGATACCCTCCTGGCCCCATAATATGATTGTACTCCTTCTTAGCCGCATTTTCCTTATTTTTTTTCGATATTTGAATGAACTGCTCCGATTTCTTTTGCTTCACAAATTCTGGCCAATCATGTTTCAGTTTCTCATATTGTCCTTTGAAATCCGGAGTCTTGTTCTGCTTGACAAAGTCATGGGCTAGATTTTGCTTGAATTTCCGGAATGCGTCGGCCATCTTATGAAGAGCGAGCTGTTTGACTAGCCTCCTCCTCTCCTTGTTTTCCTCAATCTTGTTACCCTCCTCATCGAATTTGTTGTATTCCGGAGGTAGAACGAAATGTTCCATAAGCTTCTTGAAGCAATCTTTTTTTGTTCTCTTATCGACAAAAGTGAAACCATCAATTCGTGCCTTCTTTGGCTCATTCCACTCCTGGACGGTGATCGAGACGTTGTCTCTAACAATGGCTCCGCATTGGCTGACAAACTTGGTGGCGTTCTTGCGGGGCTCTAGCGGCCTGCCGGTTGCACTGTCGACAACCTCGATGGTGCATGTTTCTCCTTGTTTCATCGTCTTGGTTGCGCCACGCTTTGACGACGTACTCGATTGTTTCGACGATCTGGCCGAGGGCTAAAATAAGAAAGAGTCGCGCGCGTTAGTACACACATATTTATTCAAATCAGTTAGTTTGTATCACCAGAGGCTCAATGTATATATATACCTCGGCGCCGGAGGTGGTTGCTACTTCCATTTGAAGATCGTCGTTTATCGACGTTTGTTCGGCATCATCTTGCTGACGGCGCCCTTCATCTTCATCGTCAAGGTTCAGATAAGAAGAGATATCATCTTCTTCTTCTCCGGTCGGCACATATAGAATATCGCCGTTTATGATGCCGAACATATGTGCTTCACCGTCCGGATCATAGTTGTCCATAATCGGGTCAGCTCTATCGTCCGCCATTATGTCAGTCCTGAAAACATGTAGTAAAAACAAATTAATTAAGTGAAGAAGGGGGGCGGTGGCGGTGGCGGTGGCGAAAGGGCGGTGGCGAAAGGAGGGGGCGAGGAAGGGGTGGGAGAGGGTGTCGCGGTAGAGCGCGAGACGGGGCGGCAGACGACGGCGTCACGGAGAGGGGAGGCGAGGACAACACATTTATAACCCTCGCCGTCCCCTCTCGATCCCTAAAAAAACACCGCGCGCATCGCCGCCCCCCTCGCCGCCCCTCTCCGTATAAACAAATTGTCCGAACAGAGCTTGGAGTAGAGTGGCTAGGGTTTGGCCAGGGATGCGGATGGAGACGAATATATGTGGGGTCGGGATGGCCCATGTGCAGGGCGGGGGGTGCTGGCCACACTCTTTTTTCTTTTCTTTTTCATTTCATTTCATTTTTTCTTTTCCTGTTTTTATCCTTTTCATCTTTAAAACAATTCAGTATATCAAAATATAGCAATGAAAAAAGATATTTGAGAAATCATAAAATGTATGTGAATTCAAAAAAATGAATCATAAAATGTTCATGGATACAAAAACATTGTGATTTTGCAAAAAAAAAGGTTTTCAAAAAATGTTGATGATTTTGTGGAAAAAACAGGAATAAAAACATATTGTGTATTCAAAAAATGTTTAGGGATTTCAGAATAGTTCACGTATTTAATTTTTTCACTGATTCATGACATATTCGTGAATTTAAAAATTATTCGTGTATTTCAAAAAATTGATTTTATTAGACACAAAAAAATTCATCAAAACAAAAAAATATTAATGAATTCCAAAACATATTCTTTCTTCTTTCTTTCTTCTTTCTTTTTTCTTCTTCCTTTTTTTTCTTCTTTCTTTTTTTCTTCTGTTGTTTTCTTCCTTTTTCTTTTTTTCTTCCTTTTTCCTTTTTTCTTCCTTTTCTTGTTTTTCTTCTGTTTTTCTTTTGTTTTCTTCTTCCTTCTTTCTTCTTCTTCCTTTTTCCTTTTTCTTTCTTCTTCTTCTTCCTTTTTCTTCTTCCTTCTTCTTCTTCTGCCGGCGCGCGGAGGACGGCAGGCAGGGCCAGCGGGCGGCGGGCGGCAGGGCGGCGGGCGGCGGGCGGCGGGCAAGGGCGCAAGGCACGGGCGGCGGGCAAGGGCAGGGCACGGGCGGAGGCGGCGCTCACTGGGGACGGGGGCGGCGGCGCACAGGGCTTCGGCGTCGGCGTCGGCGTCGGGGCAGGGCTTCGGCGTCGGCGTCGGGGCAGGGCTTCGGCGTCGGCGTCGGGGCAGCGCTTCGGCGTCGAGAGAGAGGAGAATGGGAAGTGGCAAAACTGCTAAGTACCCTTTAGTCGCGGTCCGCCTCCCCAACCGGGACTAAAGGGTTTTGGCGCCGCTTCTGTTCCCGCGCAGAAAGACCCTTTAGTCGCGGTTGGAGAGGCGGACCGCGACTAAAGGTACCCTTTAGTCGCGGTCCGCCTCTCCAACCGGGACTAAAGGTCTGTGCTAGAACTGGCGCGGTTCGGTGGGATGTTTAGTCCCACCTCGCTAGCCGAGAGGCTTCGACAGTGGTTTATAAGCGCGGCTGCGCTCACCACTTCGAGCTCCTCTCAAATGCAGGCTTACGGGCCTATTCTGTCACTATGTGCGTGTGGGCCTACTCGGCCTTCTGCGGGCCTGAATCCTGGCCCTTTAATGGGTTTCTAGTCGTATTCAGGCCGTGGTGGCCCAGTAGGTGGCATATTTTCTTTTTTTCTTCCTTTTTTCCTTTTTCCATTTTTCTTCTGTTTTTTCTTATGTTTTTTTCTGTTTGTTTTTTTCTTCTGTTTTTCCTTTTTCTTCTGTTTTTTTCTTCTGTTTTTTCTTCCTTTTTCCTTCTTTCTTCTTCTTCCTTTTTCCTTTTAAAATCAGAAAAATAAAACTAATTCATTTTAAAACCCCTTGAAGGTTTGACAAAAGGTTTGATACATCATTCAGTTCATCGACCAAATACAAAGTTTGGTACAATAAATTATTACACATCAATTCTTCCCTTGTGTCCCTGCTTGCTTACGATTGTGCCGTATCCATGGAGCATCCTCATCATTTAACTTAATGCTTGGGTCAATGTTCACTTTGAAGGGCGGAATTTCACCAAACATATTATAATCTTCTGACATGTCTGTCTTGTCCTCCACTCCCACGATGTTTCTTTTCCCTGAAAGAACAATGTGGCGCTTTGGATCATCGCATGATGTACTGATCGTTTTCTTATCTTTCCGTTTCCTCGGTTTGCTACTCATGTCCTTCAAATAAAAAACCTGAGCGACATCTTTGGCAAGGACGAATGGTTCGTCAAGGTAACCAAGATTGTTGAAATCCACCATTGTCATTCCGTATTGCTCGTCCACCTTTACCCCACCTCCCGTTAGCTTGAACCATTTGCACCGGAACAAAGGGACCTTAAAGGAGGGTCCATAGTCAAGTTCCCATATCTCCTCTATGTAACCATAATATGTGACCTTTTGCCCATTCTCGGTTGCTGCATCAAAGCGGACACCACTGTTTTGGTTGGTGCTCTTTTTATCTTGGACGATCGTGTAAAATGTATTCCCATTTATCTCGTACCCTTGGAAAGTCGTTATAGTCGAAGATGGTGTCTTGGCCAACATGTACAGCTGATCTACAACATCATTGTCATTCATTAAATGTTTTCTCAACCAACTGCCGGAAGTCTCCATGTGGGCCTTCCTAATCCAGGATTCAGGCTTCCCCGGGTTGTCCGAGCGTAAAATATTCTTGTGTTTCTCAAAGTACGGAGCCACCAAGCTGGAATTGGTCAGTACAGTGTGGTGTGCTTCAGTCAGAGAATGGCCGTCCATACATATCGTTGATTTCCTTCCGATCGTGCCTTTTCCACTTAGTCTCCCCTCGTGCCGCGATCGAGGAAGACCAATCGGCTTAAGGTCAGGAACAAAGTCAACACAAAACTCAATTACCTCCTCATTTCCATAGCCCTTGGCGATGCTTCCTTCTGGCCTAGCACGGTTACGAACATATTTCTTTAATACTCCCATGAACCTCTCGAAGGGGAACATATTGTGTAGAAATACAGGACCGAGAACGAAAATCTCTTCGACTAGGTGAACCAGGAGGTGCGTCATAATATTGAAGAAGGATGGCGGGAACACCAACTCGAAACTGACAAGGCATTGGATCACATCGTTCTGTAACCGTGGTAGAACTTCTGGATTGATTACCTTCTGAGAGATTGCATTGAGGAATGCACATAGCTTCACAATGGCTACTCGAACATTTTCCGGCAGGAGCCCCCTCAAAGCAATCGGAAGCAATTGCGTCATAATCACGTGGCAGTCGTGAGACTTCAGGTTTTGGAACTTTTTCTCCGCCATGTTTATTATTCCCTTTATATTGGACGAGAATCCAGACGGGACCTTCATACTGCTCAGGCATTCAAAAAAGATGACCTTCTCTTCTTTGGTCAGAGCGTAGCTGGCACGACCTTGAAACCATTCCGGATGCCGGTCATCAGGGTCTTTCAAACGTTGCTGGTCCTGCCGTGCTTCCTTTGTATCATTTGTCTTCCCATACACGCCCAAGAAGCTTAGGAGGTTCACGCAAATATTCTTCGTAACGTGCATCACGTCGATTGCAGAGCGGACATCTAGGACTTTCCAATATTCTAGCTCCTAGAATATAGATTTCTTCTTCCACATGGCTGCGTGCCCGTCAGCTCCCTTCGGAACTGATTGTCCGCCAGGACCCTTTCCAAAGATGACTTTCAAATCCTTGACCATATCAAATACCTCAGCACCAGTGCGTTCTGCAGGCTTCGGCCGGTGATCTGCCTTGCCGTTGTAATGCTTGCCTTTCTTTCTTACTGGATGAATTTTCGGAAGAAATCGACGATGCCCAAGGTACACGTTCTTCTTACAATTTGGCAAATGTACACTTTTAGTCTCATGTAAGCAGTGCGTGCATGCATTGTATCCCTTATTTGACAGTCCCGAAAGGTTACTAAGAGCAGGCCAATCGTTGATGGTTACGAAAAGCAACGCTCGTAGGTCAAATTCCTCTTGTTTGTGCTCATCCCACACACGGACACCACCCCACAGCTGTAAAAGTTCATCAACTAATGGCCTTAGGTACACATCGATGTCGTTGCCGGGTTGCTTCGGACCTTGGATGAGCACTGGCATCATAATGAACTTCCGCTTCATGCACAACCAAGGAGGAAGGTTGTAGATGCATAGAGTCACGGGCCAGGTGCTATGGCTGGAGCTCTGCTCGCCAAAAGGATTCATGCCATCCGTACTTAGAGCAAATCTTATGTTCCTTGCGTCAGCTGCAAAATCTTTGAACCATCTGTCGATCTTTCTCCATTGCGTTCCATCTGCGGTGTGTCTCAACTCCCCGTCCGACTTACGGTCCTCTTTGTGCCATCGCAACAACTTGGCATGCTCTTTGTTCCTGAACAGACATTTCAACCGTGGTATTATAGGAGCATACCACATCACCTTGGCGGGAACCCTCTTCCTGGGTTTCTGGCCCTCAACATCGTCACCAGGGTCATCGCCTCTGATCTTATAACGCAATGCAGTGCATACCGGGCATTCATTCAAATTCTCGTATTCACCGCGGTAGAGGATGCAGTCGTTGTTGCATGCATGTATCTTCAGAACCTCTAAACCTAGAGGGCAGACAACCTTCTTTGCTTCGTACGTACTGGCGGGCAACTCGTTATCCTTTGGAAACATATTCTTCAACATTTTCAGCAAGTTTTCAAATGCCGAGTCAGCTACACCTGCCTCTGCCTTCCATTTTAGCAAATCCAGTGTGCAGCCCAGCTTTTTCAGACCATCATCGCATCCGGGGTACAGCGCCTTTCTGTGATCCTCTAACATGCGATCCAAATTCTCCCTCTCCTTTTCAGTTTCGCAGCGTCTCTGTGCATCAGCAATGGTCCGACCAAGATCATCAACGGGATCATCACGTGCCTCTTCTTCACCTTCCCCTTCACCTTCAGCATCCTCCATGAAAGTATCACCGAAATGAGCAAGATAGCTTTCATCGATGAAATCATCCCCTTCTTCATCTTCTTCCATTATAACCCCTCTTTCTCCATGCTTGGTCCAACAATTATAGCTTGGCATGAAACCGTGCCGAAGCAGATGCATGTGAACATCTCTTGAGGAAGAGTAACCCTTCTGATTCTTACAGATAACACATGGACAGATAACAAAACCCCCCTGCTTGTTCGCATTAGCCACTACGAGGAAATCTTTCAAACCCGTAGTGAACTCGCCGGAGAGTCGGTTACCGTACATCCATTGCCGATTCATCTGCATTATTATAATATAAAATATATAATTAACCATCATGCATTTGTTAAACTAACTAGCTACAAACAATATAAATTAAACAATGAACTGCACACATGCATATTTTATCAATGACACACATGCATGAAAGGTTCAAGTTGCTAACCGCGATCGAGGAGGAAAAAATAAATGAGGAACCTCAAGTGTGGCTCCAACACTTCATATCATGTTTGTTTCACCCTCTTAGGGCATTTCATCAAACACCTTGTGTGCATAAGAGGAACCAAAAGCAAACCTACACCCCCTTGTGAAGCTTGTGAAGAGAAGTGGCACCAAATGGCTAAGTGAGCGTGCTGAACTGGTATATATAGGGGAGGAGCTTTAGTCACAGTTGGCCTGGCCAACCGCGACTAAAGGCCTTTGCGCACCTTTAGTCGCGGTTGGCCTGGCCAACCGCGACTAAAGCCCCTCACGTGCACCAGCTGGCCACCGAGTGCCCTGGGCCCAGGCCTTTGGTCGCGGTTCGTCTGCCGAACCGCGACTAAAGACTTCATTAGTCGCGGTTCCTACAGTTTCGCGACTAATGGGGCTGGACGGAAGCCTCTTTTTCTACCAGTGGTAGTTCATCAAACTTCTAGCTGAAGATGAGGAATGCATAGATTAGAAAACTATTCATGTAATTAAAAAAGTGTTTAGCACATTTATACAAAGAAATTCATGTAATTCAAAAAGTGATCGATGTATTTTTCGTAAAATTTTCTGTCATTAAAAAAATTCCTTTATTAAAGATCCATGTAATAAAAAAAATGTTCCACACATTTATATAAATGTGGATGTGATAAAAAAGAGTGTTGAATACATTTTACGAAATGTTTATCTTATTAAAATGTATTTATTTAATAAAGTTGTTAATATATTCTAGTAATACGATGTCATTATTACTAACACTTATTTTTATCATAGATATCACGAAGCCAGCCTGATGACACTTGACGAAACACTTTCTTACGTCAATGATCGTGTTCAAGCCAGGAAAATTGGATGCTAGAATAATTTGTGTATCAACATGGTGCATCCAACATTTCTTTGCCAAATGTCGTTATATCTCTTTTTGGTTTAATACTGTATTATACTCAATAAAATAGTATGATAAAGTGTCAGCATTTTTGCTTGTCAACTTATAGTGAACCTCTTTTGGCATTATGCTTCAATGTAGGATACACGTACTCCTATTCAAATATTTGGTTTTATACAAAGGTGAATTATTTCTTTTCGCTAGGATTGATAAAAAATATAGTATGCAATCGGAAGATATTATTCACTCATAAATTCTGAGAAAGATCTGATACATCCGCAAGATCTGATACGTCCACAACATTTCCTAATTAGAAACAAATGGCATTAATTAAATGGCTTTCGAGATTTGGAAGGCAATATTAAGTCTCCATAAATACGGGCATCGACCTCCTATTTCCCTACCCACCCCAGTTCACATATATTCCATCAGAAATAACCGATCACTCACTGAGTTTCCGATCAACAATGGAGGCGATCATTGGAAACACTGCGCCCGTGGAGGTTGCTGTGCCCACGCCCCTGGAGGTTGCTGTCCCCGAGGCCGAAGAGGTTGTGCCTGAGCCCCAGGAGGCTGTGCCCGTGCCCATGCATCTTCTGCGCCCACCAATGCACGCCATGGAAGATGCACTCGAATACATATTTGGCTTTATCAATGGCGTTCATGACGATCAGAGATTGTAGTAAGTTATCTTATTGTATGTTTATTTTCTATATAGAAAACTTGTTAGAACTCTCTCGTTCACTGCTTATACTAAGATAAACATACAAGCAATTCTCAAACGTGTATACGTACATACATAAGTTTGTGAGTTGCATCAAGACACGTCTTAATGTCATGCATAGGCCATGTACTTAGGTGATAGTCTTGCTATATCTCATTCTATTTCTAGAAAACATGAGACGTTGCAGCCATTACGAAGGATTTAATTATGGTTAATAGATTTTCAATATTTCCAGCGCACATCAACTATAATAAATGATTTTTTTTCTCATATTCTTTGCAGTACAAATATAGTACTGTGAAGTTATTCCCTCACTATATTGTACATCTGGCCATATTCTTTTTACATAGCTAACAAATTATTAGAAAGAAACAACTTTTTATTTCAAGCCTATTGTAAGTGAGTTACCATATGTTAAAGGTAGGTATGAAATTTTTGCTGCTCTTAATTTGTTGTAAATATTATTGCTTGGTCACAACAATCAGATTATTTGAAAAATGTTGCCATTTTAACATACTCTTGTTACAGTTTACCACACTTGTTGCTAAAGGTTGTTGTGCATTTTTTTGTGTTGCAGCACAATCTGGATAAGAACCAATACACCATACCGGATAGGAATCCGCCTCCGGATGCTACAGGACACCCTATTTTTGACGTCAGCAAGTCTTCATCCCGCATGCTTCAATCTTGTTGTTCGTGAGCTTGCGAGCGCGGAAAAATAGAGAGGCATGCAGGCACCAACTTGGTTGGAAGCAAACAGTTATTGACTTGCAGTTTCATGCTCAGTCACGGGCTGTTAGGTATTCCTGGATTCCTCAAGGACAGCGCACCACGATGCTTATTAAGAATTATGTTGTCGAGCCATTTCCTAAATATGATGTGTTAAGCTCTATAGTTGTAAGAAACGCTCATTCTTAATGTCTATTTTAATATCATAATAGCAATTAACATGTGTTGACCTGCTGCAGTATCTACTACTATTCACTATCCCGGATTCCACATACGGGCTACTTGTAGTAAACCGTATGAGAAGGAGGGTTGTTGTACTGGATTCATGACGAGACGTCGGGCAAGTTGGAGAGAGCACTCATAACAAAGACATGATGAATGAAATCACATTGTGGAAGCAAGAATTCGGTGATGTGTTGCAGGCTAGGATCCCGTGTTGGAATACCCCACTCATGGATTGGCGACATAGCATGTATTCTAATGCTCGCCGGTAATGTGCTAAATTGATCATATACAGAAGATGCATACCGTTATAATGCTCGCCCGTAATGTAGTAAATTTAGCATGTCTTGTAATATTTAACACTTTTATTGTGTCACAGCAAAGACTCTGGTTTCTTTGTCCTACAGGAGATGGCCCACCAGCTTGGTTATTTGCGTAGCATGACCTAGATGAGCACTACCGTAAGTGCATATATGATGAGTTTCGGTGTGATGTTTATTAAAAAAAACACTTCATCATTAAATGGTTGATGTGTTGCATATTTTCTAGGATGCAGTACTGCTCAGGAGCCAACTGACGGTCCAGATGCTGATGGTGAAAGACAATAAAGCAGCTGGAAACATCCCATAAGAAATGAGGGCGGCCTTGATGGTTTTAAGGAACTGAAGATGGATCGATGCATGCAGAAACGTCAATAAAAAATTCCTATACATCAGTTATTTAGGGATGGAAACAATAATTATCTATGTTTTTATACAAATACTTAGATAATATTTTATGTTCTATGTACGTACATTTGAAAACTTTATTGTGTTTTCGTATTATTAAGGTTTTGTGATGCTACCATATTGTTGGATTATTGATTTATTTTGTTGCAACGTTGTTAGTAGTTTTTTTTTGTTTGTCTATCATGAATGATCATTCTTCCCGAGTTGATAAGTGGTAGGAGGCATTTAGTACGCACGTGCATTTTGGTTATGGCTCGCGATGCAAGATTATGAATTTTACACTGTACCGTCCATATAAAATACAAATATTTATAATGCAAACAATGGTCAGACACATCCAACAGCAGCCACAAGCACGCTCAAACAGCCCTAAGTGTCACTATATTTTTTAGAACGTACCAGCCCTTCTTTAACAATAAAGTCATTGCTCGTTCATCGTGTTCAAAAAATAAATCTGTTTATATATATATATAATTATGATAGAAGTGGAAAATATTTTGAAACATGTGTTCAGGTGTTATCTGTCGAACATCTTCATGGGTTCAAATATATTTAATATACAATGCATAGAAAAAAGGAAACATGATGGGCCATATAGATCGATCCTGATTTTTCCGATCCAGTAGACCTTGTCGATGGATGAAGTTAGTAATGCTATGTAGAGAGATGTCATGGCATGCAATCAGGAATTATGGTTCTCCAAAGAAAATATATTTTACTTTTCTCGACGGAATCAGGCATTGCCATATGCATCAGCCAGGGGATCACGTTGAGGAGGAAAAAATAGATAACAAATGTGGTGTTTCTTTCTATATTTTGGACCACCGATTTGCCATAGACTAGGAAATATATGTGCAGTTTCTTTCTATGTTTGATTTGGGAAAGTTATGGGGAAATGGAGACATATATTAGGAAACATTTAATCGTCACTGATTTATTTGCATAGTGCAATCAAAATAGAGATCTTGTCATATTTATTGATAGTTTTTTGTTATGGAAACATGCAAATAAGGAACGATATGGGGCACCTTCCGAACTGTTGTCGCACAATTCCCTTCGGCCCTCATCTCTACTCAATAAAATCATACAGGCTCTTGAGTACACCGTCGTCCACTGATCCCTCCATCGTTTTAACAGTGCTACGACGATGTTTTGCCCGCAGTAATGGAAGCAATGGCCAATTTTGGGGTGGTGCGACATGCAGTCGACTACGTGTACAATTTCATCACACTTTCCTCGGGCGAAGAACAACTAGAGTTAGTTCTCACTGCCCTATACATCTAATATTTTTTGCACTTCATCGCCTAATTCCATTGCCCTGTACATATATACTTTATTTACAAGTGATCGTATAAGTCCACCCCAGTCACTTCCATTATAGTTGGTAGTACCGAGCTCTTATAATATACCCCCATAAAAAATCTTCCATGCCAATGAGTTAGGCCCGTAGGAAAGATGTTTTGCATAGTATTAAGCACTGGTCAGGATCGTGTGGTCTTGTCTAAGTTCAGACGGCTGTTACAAAAGTTGTTTGTGTAGTTATTTTTCTAAAACGATCATCTCAATACGTATTCAATGGGTGTAAATATTATATTGTATTAGAAAATGGTGTCTAGAACCACAGTATTTTGCGGTGTCTAACAGAAAAACAATCCAAAACTTGTTTTTCATAAGACATGGGTTACTTTGATATTGTGAATATGTTTATTTAGCAAACTTTCGTTTCTATTGAAACCAAATATGTAAGAAACTATGGTCAAAAACTGTGGTGTCTAACACCTTCTACAACAATGTTGAACAAGTGATAAACTACTATGCTGCCAAATCCATCCAAAATCTGCAACAATTTTAATGCAGGTCGATGTACTACTATGAAAACACTGTAAATCGTATAAGTTTTTGCCTGTGCATAATATAAAAATACTTAACTTTGTAGAGATTACAAACTCTTTTAGGTCATTTGATGTGATATATAATATTGCTAAAATATTCATATGTTATAGACACCAACATTGTTGGATTGTTTGAGTTTACGTTTACTTAAAGTCATGATTGTTATGAACCTTGTTCTGCCTTTTTACAGCACAATATGGATTAAGAGCTCCCGCCATTCCCTATCGAGATTAACCTACGGATCATCCGAGACACCATCCGAGAAGATGGAGTTGTCCATCTGTTAATGCTTCAATCTTGCAGTGCGTAGGATCACTACCGACGCAGCAGAGAGGAGCGCAGGTACCAGCTTTGTTGGAAAGACACATTTTTTTAATTTGGGATTCCATGAGAAGCATGGGCGCTAAGGAAGACTTGGTTAAGGCAAGAACAGCGCACCAATTTACTGATTAATAATGTCGTGCTTGAGCCTTTTCTAAGATACGACGTGTTTCATACCCCTACAATTGTAAGTGTTCTCATTCTTATAAATTAGTTTGGCTTCTTTGTTTGCCATTTACCTTTGTCTACCAAATGCAGTATCTTCTCCCACTAGCACTCGTGTATTCGTCCTACGGTCTATTAGCAATGAAAATGGAAATGGACAGGACTATCGTTATTGGTTATTCGAGCCAGGCAATATTTCATTTTGAGGAGGACTTCCATGACACTAAACTTCAAAGGGAAGCCCTTTTAGTGAAGCAAGAATTCAGCTTTGTCTTGCAACACACGGCCCCTGATACGTTCATTTTGCATCATGTTTTCCTAATGTTATTTATGTTGTTTTATTGTATACTAATGCTTTTTGGAGTAATTCTAATGCCTTTTCTCTCGTAATATGCAAGGTATGCACCAAGGGGGAGAATTCTGGCACCTGGAAATCTGGACCTGAAAAAGTTACGTCAAGCTACCTATTCTGCACAACTCCAAATGAGCTGAAACTCCTCGAGGATTTTAATTGATTATTTAAGGAATATTGGAGCAAATAAGTACCAGAGGAGGGCCACCAGGTGGGCACAACCCACCTGGGCGCGCCAGGAGGCCCAGGCGTGCCCTGGTGGGTGCTGCCCTCCTCGACCCACCTCCGGTGCCCATCTTCTGGTATATAAGTTATTTTGACCTAGAAAATAAATAAGAGGAGGACATTCGGGACGAAGCACCGCCGCCTCGAGACAGAACTTTGGCAGGAGCACTTTTGCCCTCCGGTGGAGCGACTCCGCCGGGGGAACTTCCCTCCCGGAGGGGGAAATCATCGTCATCATCATCACCAACAACTCTCCCATTTTGGGGAGGGTTATCTTCATCAACATCTTCACAGCACCAACTCCTCTCAAACCCTAGTTCATCTCTTGCGTTCAATCTCTGTATGAAAACTAGAGATTGGTGCTCGTGGGTGACTAGTAGTGTTGATTACATCTTGTACTTGATTACTATATGGTTTATTTGGTGGAAGATTATATGTTCAGATCCATTATGCTATACAATACCCCTCTGATCTCGAGCATGTTTATCATTTGTGAGTAGTTACTTTCGTTCTTCAGGTCACGTGGGAAATCATGTTGCAAGTAATCATGTGAACTTGATATGTGTTCGATATTTTGATGGTATGTTTGTTGCCATTCACTTAGTGGTGTCATGTGAACGTCGACTACATGACACTTCACCATAATTGGGCCTAAGGGAATGCATTGTGCACCAATTATTAGATGGTGGGTTGCGAGAGTGAAGGAAGCTTAAACCCAGTTTATGCGCTATTCCGTAAGGGACCGATTGGATCCAAAAGTTTAATGCTAAGGTTAGAATTTATTCTTAATACTTTTCTCGTAGTTGCGGATGCTTGCGAGAGGGTTAATCATAAGTAGGAGGTTTGTTCAATTAAGAACAACACCTAAGCACCGGTCCACCCACATATCAAATTATCAAACTACCGAACACGAATTAAGCCAACCTGATGAAAGTGACTAGATGAAATTCCCGTGTACCCTCAAGAACACTTTGCTTATCATAAGAAACCGTTTTGGCCTGTCCTTTGCCTCCAAAGGATTGGGCTACCTTGTTGCACTTTTGTTACTACTATTGTTACTTGCTCGTTACAAATTATCTTGCTACCAAACTACTCTGCTACTTACAATTTTAGCACTTGCAGACATTACATTGCCGAAAACCACTTGTCATTTCCTTCTGCTCCTCGTTGGGTTCGATACTCTTACTTATCGAAAAGAGCTACAATTGACCCGATACATTTGTGGATCATCAATCCCTGATAGGTACAACCAACTTGTGGAATGGCCCGAACAAGAGAACATTCATGTTTCGCCTGGGCGCTACTATTTTAAATTTGTCATGCACATTAGTGCCTGCACTAATATAGCTATTACAATATGGTGTTTTTTGTGACAACATGGAATCAGGATTGAAAGACTTACAGGAAATGGCCCATCTATATGAAACTATCGGGAATAACATGGTTCATAACATGCCTAGGACTGACGTAAGTGCATTTGTAATGAGGTTCCTGTCGGGGATATACCATGCGGTATGAACCGGCCGGAAATATGACCTGGCCGGACTTGGCGGTTTACTTGAGACCCGGTTACACTCGGCGATTCATTGGTGACCCGCCCTGACCAGACGGTTTACAAGGAACCTACCTGAACATTATGACTCACTAGTAACCCGGCGGGTGGGACAGATAGATGACAAGGCCCAAGGCCCAGAAGGCCGGTTTATGTTAATCGCGGGCCGGTTTAAGAGAAAAGGTGTCAAGAATATTTACCTTACAAGGAGTTAAGACCCGGACTTATATCCAGTTTGTATTAGAAGGTAGACTAGTCCTAATACTAATAGGACTCCACATGTAACCCGCCCCTTCAACTTATATAAGGAGGGGCAGGGCTCCCCAAAGAGGGATAGGCAACAAGAAACAAACTCTAGGGCTAAATACAACTAGAGGAGCACCGGTTACGGCGACTCCCTCATGAGCATAATGAGACCTAGCCACAAACAACATGTAGGGCTATTACCGGATGATGTTTCCCGGGGCCCGAAGCTGTCTAAATCCTTGTCTTGTGTGTTGCGTCTCTCGTCCCGATCAACCCCTCTTACCACATAGATGCATTGGCCTCGCAACTAAGTCCTGACACTAAGGACATCTGACGTGTTAATTCCACGACAGTTGGCGCCCACCGTGGGGCTATCGCACGATTGTTTCAAGTTCGTGAAGGGCAAGTTCGAAGGGCTCAAGGGGTACGTAGTGGGCCGGATGACTAAGAGTCATCGCGGCAAGCTCTACATCGATGATGCAGGCTGGGGCCCCGACGCCGGCTCAATCGAGTACGGGTACTGGGTCCCCTTCGGAGGAATTCACGCCTTCATCGGCAAGATCGGCGAACCGGGCCCTGAGCCAGACATCTGCACCGACCTCGTCGAGACGGCTCAGCGTGCGAGCCCTGCCCGAGTTCGTAGGATTCATCCATGGTACCGAATCTAAACTGGTATCTGATGGTGAGGAGACCGTCTATTCCGATGGCGAGTCATCCACCGGCGAGACCGAGTCTTTGTATCATGTTCAGGATGGCCTATTTGCGGGTTATTCGAATGGCAGCAGTATTCCGGACTCCTTTGAACCGCCAAACCGGGTTGCAATCTTCATGGCCGGTACACAGCTCGCACCTCAATCTTCAACAGCAGCGGCAATGATTCCCGGATCAACAGCCGGGGCAGGAGGCCATGCGCGCCCGCCGTTTCAAGTCTTGTCCGGGTTATTGGACACTTTAGCAACATTGTTGACCGCTGAGGTTAATCCGGATAATCAGGATGAGCATAATGCAGTGCGAGATCAGATAGCACAGGCTAAGGAGGACATGGCTGCTGAGGAGACTAGGATGGCTGAGGAGCGGATCTCTTTGGATGCTCAGGCTCAGCGGGTTCATGCGGAGTCTTACCGGCTTATGCTGGACCAGAAAGCTTCAAACAAGGTGATGAGGAGGAGGCACCAGTCTCGACTGCCACCGGTTTACGAAGCAAGGAATCTCTTTAATAAGCCTGGAGCGGGCACCAGTAACCCACCCGTGGTGAACCGAGTTGAAGCACCCAGGACAGGAGCGCCGGATCAGCCGAGCACGATTGGCCTGGCTCAGCAGAACCGTGATCCGCCACAATACGAGCCAGCACCGCTGGGTCACTTTCCTACCCCTTTGGACAATATGATTGCTGCGGTGTCAAGATTGGGTGCTATTCCAATGGAAGGTGACTCCCCCGCGGCGATTGAGACACGACGGGCTAGAGATCTACTCCAGACAGCAATGGTTCAGCAACAGGCTTATTCATACAGTCGGGACAGGATTCACTCTACCCTCTTCCAAGATGGAGTTACAGCAGTCATATTGAAGAGCCAGTAGTGGACGGAATCATAATCCGCCATGGAGGCCTAACCCGGCAGGGGGAAAGGGATGAAGCACAGGATTTAGTGGACCAAGGACGAGCGCGCCGCGGCGCCGGATTGACTGCGTAGGACGTGGAGCGTCAGCTTACGCCGGTTCGTGCAACTACTACAGTAGAACCAGGAGTTACTCTTACCACTTTGGGGATGCCATGTCTCAACTGGCCCTGCGCAATGTGCGGTTTCCCAAGGACTTCAAGGGCCCTCGAAAAGTGCCCAATTACACTACTGATTTACACCCCGAGTCATGGGCAGAAAGCTATGAGATGGCCATGGAGATGCTGGACGTGGATAGAGCGGTGTGTGCAAAGTATTTCACTATGATGCTAGAAGTAACAACTCGCACTTGGCTAAAGAGTTTACCACCTAATTCAATTGGGTCATGGGACGAGTTGAAGAGCTGGTTTATCAACAACTTCAAAGATACTTGCAAGCAACCGATGTCAATTGTTGACCTGGCCGCTTGTGTTCAAGGAGAGGGTGAATCGACTACCCATTGGGTACGCCGGGTTTCTGAGATCTTACATTCATCTGACCGCATCAATGCAGATTCCGCAATTATAATGTTGGAAGGCAATTGCAAGTTCAAGCCTTTGAAGTTCAAGTTGGGGCGGATGAAGCATCACTTCAATGATATGGGAACACTCATTGGGGCTCTGGTTAAGTATGTTGACTCTGATAGTACCAAGTATCCCGAGTCTGACGAGGAAAAGCCGGGGAAGGGAAAGAAGAGCGGCAACACCAAGAGAAAACAGCCTAACCCAACGGGCAACGGTAACAATGGTAAACGTAAAGCGGACAATTCGGATTTTGTGGCTAACACCAATGTGCACGGTAATAATCAACGTCGTAAGGGTAAACCGCCGCAGCATGGTGGCGGTATGAATCTGGAGCGTTTGTTGAATCAGCCTTGCCCGAAGCATGAGACAAAGGAGGTTCCAGCCACGCACCTCTGGAAGGACTGTTTCATTATGCGAGAGTTCAAAAACTCTGATCTTTTCCGGTATGATCAGGGTCCATCTTGCGGTTCAGGTCCCGGATCTCATCGGCCGGGTTACGGCGGTGGCGGTTCAAGCTTCGGATTCCAGGGCAATCAGGGCAATCAGAACAACCAGGGTGGTTATAATCAGCAGAACAATCAGGGAAATGAGCAACAATCGGGTTATCAGAGTCACCTGAAGCAATTGAATAGTGGGCAGTATCATGTTTTCACCACTAGCTTGTGCAAGCGCGACCAGAAGCTTCACAAGAGGGCAGTAAACGTTGTTGAACCGGCAGTGCCACGTTACTTATGTTGGTCCGAACAGCCCATTGTGTGAAGTAGAGAGGATCATCCACCCTGGGTTGACAATCCGGGTCATCTGGCTTTGGTGGTGGCGCCTCAGGTTGGAGGTTACAAGTTCACCAAGGTGCTCATGGATGGAGGGAGCAGTATCAATATTCTGTATTATGAAACCTTCCAACGCATGGGATTGACGGACCAAAATCTTAAACCGTCAAACACTGTTTTCCACGGAGTGGTACCAGGTAAATCGGCGTACCCAGTTGGTAAGATAAATCTGGAAGTGGTATTTGGAGATGACCGTGATTCCAAGTCAGAAACCTTAACCTTTGAGGTGGTAAAGATCCAGTGCCCATATCATGCCCTGTTTGGACGGTCGGCTTATGCAAGGTTCATGTCAAGGCCCTGTTATGTTTATCTACAGCTCAAAATGACGGGTCATAAGGGGACCATTACGATACATGGGAGTCGTAAGATCGCTTTGGACTGCGAAGAAGGTGATGTGGCTTATGCTGAGTCGGTTTGTGCAGCAGAAGAGTTGAAGTTCTACAAGGAAAATGTTGATCAGGAAGATATGACTCCTCTGAAGAATCCCACCACAGAGCATGAACCGACCCTGAAGTTCAAACCGGCTGATGGGACTAAGCTGGTTGATTTTGTTCTTGGCGATTCATCCGAACAGTTTAGTATCAGCACTAATCTAGATCCGAAATAGGAAAGCACGCTCATCGAGTTCATCTGTGAGAACCGGGACATCTTTGCATGGAAGCCTTCTGACATGCCAGGTGTACCGAGGGAACTCGCTGAGCACAATCTCAATATTGATCCCAACTTTAAACCGATCAAGTAGTTTCTTCGTCGCTTCAACGAAGAAAGGCGCAAGGCCATTGGTGAAGAGGTAGCCCGGTTGTTGGCTGTTGGGTTTATCATTGAGGTTTTTCAGCCAGAGTGGCTGGCCAACACGGTGCTAGTGCTTAAGAAGAATGGCACTTGGCACATGTGTGTGGATTACACGGACATGAACAAAGCTTGTCCGGCCGATCCTTTTGCTCTCCCTCGTATTGATCAAATCATTTGTGAACGTTTGAGTTTCTTGGATGCTTATTCTGGTTATCATCAGATCAAGATGGCAGCTAAGGACCAGGAGAAAACAACTTTCATCACTCCCTTTGGAGCCTTCTGCTATGTATCTATGCCCTTTGGGATCAAGAGTGCCTAGGCGACTTATCAGCGCTGTGTGCAGAATTGCCTTCATACCCAAATCGGGTGGAATGTTCATGCTTATGTGGACGATATTGTGGTAAAGTCCTGGAAGAAGGAGACATTGATTGAAGACTTGAAGGAGACCTTTGACAATCTTCAGGTTTATAAGATGATGCTCAATCCGGCCAAGTGCATCTTTGGTGTTCCGGCAGGCAAGCTCTTAGGTTTCCTGGTGTCTAACAGGGGCATTGAGGCTAATCCAGAAAATATCAAGGCTATTACTTCTCTGGCTAAACCGGCGTGTATAAATGATGTTCAACGTCTGGCAGGTCGTATTGCGGCCCTGAGCTGGTTTATCAATCGGTTGGGAGAGAAGGCGATCCCTCTATATCAGATGTTGAAGAAGACATGCACTTTTGTCTGGAGTAACGCTGCTGATGCGGCGTTTGAGGACTTGAAGAGGCAGTTGGCTGAACAGCCGGTCCTAGCTGCTCTGGTTGATAATGAGCCACTGTTATTGTACGTAGCTGCTAATGCCTGGGCTGTCAGCGCGGCTATTGTGGTCGAGCGCAAGGAGGCTGGGAAGGAATATCCGGTTCAAAGACCGGTTTACTATATCAGCGAAGTGCTCATCGAGTCAAAGCAAAGATATCCGCATTGGCAGAAGCTGTTGTATGGGGTTTTCATGGCGAGTCGGAAGCTTAGGTAGTACTTTCTGGGCCATCCCATCACAGTGGTCAGTTCTGCACCTTTGGGCGATATAATTCAGAACAGGGAGGCAACTGGCCGGGTTGCAAAGTTGGCTATCGAGCTTGGACCACACGGGTTGAAGTACATGCCTTGGACAACTATCAAATCTCAAGTGCTCCTGGACTACATCAATGACTCGACAGAGTTGCAGGCACCGGAAGACAAACCGGATAACACATACTGGACTATCCACTTCGATGTGTCCAGGCAATTGGAAGGCTCGGGGGCTAGAGTTGTCCTTACTTCCCCTCGAGGTGATAAAATTCGTTATGTTCTCCGCTTAATGTTTCCTTGTACTAACAATGGAGCTGAGTATGAGGCATTGCTCAATGGTCTTCGCGTGGCTAAGGAAATGAACTTAAGCCGGGTATGATGCTTTGGAGACTCTGATCTGGTGGATCAGCAAGTTTCTGGTACTTGGTCTCTAAGGATCCACTCATGGCGGCTTACAGATGAGAGGTGGATATTTTGGCTGGTCACTTCAAGGGTTATTAGGTTGAGCATATTGATCGGCGCAAAAACGAAGCAGCAGATGCTTTAAGCCGGCTATGGTCTCAGGATAAACCGGTGACACCCAATACCTTTCTGGATGTCCTGCATAACCCGGGAGTTAAGTTGCCTATAGAGGAGGACTTGGCTGTTCCTAATCCGGAGGCATAGTTGGTGGCCGCTTTACATATTATTCCGGATTGGACGGTTCCATATTTGGCGTATATGAACCGGGGAGAGTTACCAGAATATGAAGTTCTGGCCAGACAGATAATCCGGCGATCAAAGTCCATGGTTATTCAAAATGGTGAGTTACATCATTGCAGTGTCTCATGTGTGTTCCAGCGCTGTGTTTCTCTTGAAGAGGCCGTGAGATTTTGCGAGAGATCCACGAAGGAGACTGTGGTCACCACGCCGGTTCAAAATCCTTGGTTGCGAAAGCTTTTCTTCATAGCTTTTATTGGCTGACGGCTCATGCTGATGTAGAGGACTTGGTAAAATGGTGCGACGCTTGTCAGAAATTTTCACGCCGAGCTCATGTTCTGGCTCAAGAGCTCAGGATGATTCCAATCACTTGGTCGTTTGCTACTTGGGGGCTTGATATGGTAGGACCTTTTAAGTGGTCCAAGGATAAGAAGACCCACCTATTGGTGGCGGTTGATAAGTTCACTAAATGGGTTGAGGCGGAGCCAGTAAGCAAGTGTGATGCAGCCACGTCAGTTCAATTCATAAAAAAGGTGATCTTCCGCTTTGGTTTTCCATACAGCATCATCACAGATAATGGCACGAACCTCTCCAAATGTGAGATGGAGGACTTCTGTCAAAGAGAGCACATCCGGCTTGATGTGTCATCAGTGGCCCACCAGTCTAATGGTCAAGCTGAGAGAGCTAATCAGGAAATCTTAAAGGGTATCAAGCCCCGGCTTATGGTTCCTTTGAAAAGGACGCCGGGTTGTTGGGTGGAGGAATTACCTTCTGTGTTATGGAGCATAAACACCACCCCCAATCGATCTACGGGTTATACATATTTGTCATGAGTCGCCTCGGGTTGCCAATTATGTTGAAGCGGACAATGAGCAAGCACGTCAAGAAGCACTGGACCTGTTAGATGAAAAACAGGACATGGCATTGGCTCGTTCGGTGGTTTATCAGCAAGACCTGCGGCGTTATCACAGCCGCCGGGTTAAAACAAGAACCTTTCAAGAAGGTGACTTAGTGCTTTGGCTCATCCAGGATCAGACCGATATGCACAAGTTATCCCCACCTTGGGAAGGACGCTTTGTGGTCAGCAAGAATCTGCATAACGGATCATACTACCTCATCGATGTTCGAGAGCACGCAGACTCACGCAAATCTGAGGAGGAGACCCGGCGGCTGTGGAACATAGCTCTCCTTCAGCCTTACTACACTTGAGCCATAGGCTCCTGTTATGTACATAGCTTGACAATGTATATTTATGATCAATATAATAAACAGGCATCCTTGCTAAACGCAGGGCCTCTGCCGTTTTTCCAATATTTCTTGGTTACATGGGGGATTCAGCTGACAAAGCGGAGTTCTGTCCATTAATCCGGCTATCACGCCACAACAAAGCTTGGGAGCTTCACACCCATGGGGCCAAAGAGAGTCTTGTTGCTACGCACAGCTCAAACATAGGCACCCATAGAGCATAGCTCACAAAGTTACTTGGGGGCTCTTTGTGCAACGCAACAAAGAGTTTGAAAGGACCCTTGTAATATGCTATCAAGCCTGACTTGGAAGCCTGGTGTATTCACCTAAAACCCCGGGTTAACCTGCCTTCATCAAGTAAGCCACTCCTTCCAGGTAATCCTGGCATGACCCGCCGAACGTTTGACAAGTCAATCTTATACAGACCCTGAACTTGTCAAAGTTAAAACGATGATTGGTTAATTGGAGGCCCATCTTGAAAGGCTTTGCGAAATGGTTTAACTCATTGGCCTGGCATCCCATGAAAAGCCTCGAATTTGGGCCTGGCAGCCCTTGAAAAGCCTCGACTACACGGTTTTATTTTCCTTTGTCAAGATTTTTTCTATTTTGATAAGGCTTTATATTGAACCAACGTCTATTGACCCGGCATGGCTATCGATCATCAAATTAACCCGGTGTTTGTTACACCGGCTTGGCTTTCAGCTACAAGTTGAAAGACCACATTCAATTATAAACCGGTGTTTATTAACCCGGTCTGGCATTGACTATACGTCGCCAGGATGATCATATGGTGTTTATCATAACCCAGCATGACTTCTTATACACCAGCACGACATCGTGGGAGTTATTAACACTCAAGACTTGGGCTATCACCCTGACTACAATCAAGTTGGTAAACCAATGATGTGATTCAATATCACAGGTATGATCTATTTCATATTTTGATATTCTTGCAGCCTTGGTTATAAACCAAGCTTTATATTGGGCATTATGACCCGTCCGGTGGTAAACCGCCAGGACAATCTTTTCAATCTATTTTGTGCAGAAATAAAATTGCATACAATAGCTAAAGCACATAAGCACAAGCAACAACAATCATGATGGATTAAAGCAGTGTTATGAAGCAGTGCACGATGGCAACAGATCAAACAAGTATTTCAGCTAGCCTATTACAAGGCGCCTTGATGCCCAAAAGATAATTGTTTGTTTCACGGAACATAATTTGCAGAAATACAAGCCGGTTGCCGGTTTAAGATTCATCACCAGGGCTGATGTGATGATGAATAATCGTATTGCGCCGGTTCACCCTCCTCCTCCCCACCAAGTGGCTGGAAGTCAATAGTTGCCCAGTCAATTCCAGACAAAGCTCAGAAGACAGCTTCATCGCTTATAAGATCTTCTGGTTCAACATCAGGGGCATAAGTGTGCTTACGCTTTGGTGGGGTTAGATTCTTGACTTCATAAACTGATGCATCAATCCGTCGGTTGTCAGCATAATAGATGGACCGGTGAAAAGACAAATCAGTCTCTTCGGCCAACTTACTGGCAAGAGGGCGCATCTCTTTTGTTAAAGCTTTCAGGGCATCATTATCAAACTCTGACCCATCTTTTTGGCTAGGATAGCCATTACCAATGTCCTCCGGATCAAGATCAGATATCCAAGCCTTAGCCCGAGTTAGTGCAGCTAAAGCGCCAACTCTCACAGCTGACCTCTTTAATTCCTCAAGCTGGGCAGGTGTCATGGATAACCTGGCCAATGTGTCCTTGATCAAAGTGGAGGGCGGTTTATTGTAAGAAGCTGCGCAGATGACCCGTTGAGCACCGGTATACAACTGCGCTATCAAGGTATATGCAGCCTTCAACTTCTTCCGCATATCAGAGCCAAGATGAGCAACACGACTACCTGCAATGGTTTAAGAAATTGCTGTTAAACCGGCAATGTCAAAGATGTTTGCTAAAAAGCTGAAGAAGAGTACTTGCCAAAGACAGCAAAAGTCATCGCATTGGTTTGCCGCTTTAAGCCACTCAGCTCTTCTGCTACCAGTTTAAGTGCCGCTTCAGCATCTTCTGCCCGTTTCAGCAAAGCGGCTTTTATCAGTCTCCCAGCCTGCTCGCTCGTTCTTGAAGCCATCCTTCAATTGTTCCATGGATGTTAAAGCGCCCTTCAATTCATCTTTGGCTTTGGAGGTTTCGTCTTGCTGGGACTTAATGTTTTCCTGGAGGTCGGCGATTTGAGAATCCTTGTTGGTTAAGTCAGCCTGCAAAAGATAGATATTAAATTGATAATATTTTTTCAAAGTCCCAAGCGCACAACAAGTTATACACATGGAACTGGGGGGCTAATGCGGATTGCTTCTTTGTAACTGTTATTTGAAGTCCCAAGGCTCAATACAAGTATTCATCTTGGCACTTGGGGGCTAATGCCTAATTGATTAGATCAAACCGGATGTGAAGAAATTCAACAAAGTTAAGCTTTACAACAGAAAGTTCCGGTTCATCTTGAAAAGATAAACCGGCCCTTGGGGTCTACATTGGAGTTAATATAAAGCAAAAGGAAGAAAGGTTTATGAAGCATTCAAACATGAATTACCTAATAGGGCTCCTTCATCAAGTTGACTAAACCGGCTTCATAATCACGACTTTTATACAGTAGGTTTAGAAATCCAGATTGGAGTTCCTGAGCATTGAGGTTAACACAGCAGGATAAATCTGTTTTCCACTTGCCTTTGCCCATATCAACAAATTCTTCCTTGGCACTATGCTTTGATAAGGCGACCGGGTTACCAGGAACAGTATGACCAGTGCCAGTAATGACAACATCGTCTTCACCACCTTTGGCTAGGCTTGGCAGATTGTCAGTATCCCTAGCTGGGCTTGGCAGATTATCTTTATACTTGGCTGGGCTTGGCGGATCAGAAGGCTGGTTCATGACATTTCTCTCATCCGGTTCAGCGAAAGTATCCTGAACCGGAGGTAGTGGATCTTCCCGGACAACATCAATATTCGGATAATGAGGTTTAGGGGTCTTCTCCGGTTCAGGGGTCTGATTAGCATCAGTTGGTATAGCCAGCTTGGCTTTCTTGCTAAGTCTTGCCTTGGCTCCGAAATGAATAAGTACAGAGATTAGTACAGTAAACTAGAGCAATACATAAAAGTAAGTATATCATGCTTACCCAGGAACGGTCTTGAGTGGAGGCATCTGTGTGGTTGAGGAATCGCCAGAGGATGAATTAGAAGTTCCCTGAAAATTCGAATCAGACGGATTAAGCGGTTGTCAGAAGTAACCCGCCTTGGGATAAATAATATTAGAAGTACAAGAGACCTCTGGTCGGTGTTTTCGAACCGAAGTATCTGGTAAACCGGAGGAAGTAACTTGTTGGCCACTATGTCGGGTTGTGCGACGGGCTTCATGTTGCTGTGTCTTCAAAGAAAAGTGCAGATCCAAATAAGAGAGAGGATGTGAACGTTTTACTTTCCGGACTGCGCGACGTAGTTTTTGTACGGGCACATGATTTGAATCGGAGGAAAGAGAAATTACCTCTACATTGTCAGCACGGTTGGCTTCCGCATCGTCCTGATAATGATTATTGTCAAGGTGCATGAAAAATGAACCAAGTGAATCAAGTTCTACCTCTGATTCCGAGTCATCAACATCTTCAGTCGAATCAGGGGAATCGGCGGTTCTCTTTTTGGCTGGCCTTTTTCTGACCATGGACTTAGCACGAGGTGCTCGCACCGGTTTGTCTTGTGCTTTTGCCGGTTTATCTTGAGGTTTTATCTTCCAGAACGGATCATTGGCCTGCAAAGATAAACAGAAGGCCATCAGAAAATATCAAAAGAGGGCGGATTAAAGCAGAAAGGTGCAATTCTTACAGCTGGCGGTTTGTTGGAAGCATAAAAGGGACGCAGCCCAGTTTTGCTGCACTCAGCTATCGGTTCATCCAACATCTTCTTGACGGCTTCAGTAATCTCGTCATCAGTTAAGTGAATGTCAGTATGACGTTGAGGGTCTTTCAAATCTCCTGTGTACTCGCATATTAAACCGGTACGATGGCTTAAAGGCAAGATACTCCACAAAACACAACAGCGGACAAGATCGACACCGGTTAAACTGTTTGCCATAAAAGCCCGGATCTTAGAAATCTGTGGCATATTTCATTCGTTCCTTGGAAGTCAACCATTGAGGCAGTGGATGTTCATTACTTAGCCGGTGAGAATGATAACCCGGCAGAGGATTTTCATCTTCAGGGGCAGTGTTTCGGCAGTAAAACCAAGTTTGGTTCCAATCCTTGTGGTGGCTGTGATGTTTGGCATGAGGAAAATTCTCTTCTTTCCTTTTTTGAATCGATACCCCGCCAAGTTCAGTATTGGGGCCGTCGTTGAATTCAGTATGGTGGTTCAAGTGAAAGAAGTCTCTAAAAAAGTCAACGGTCGGTTCCTCTTGCAGGTAAGCCTCACAAAACACTTGCAAATTGCAAAGGTTGGACACAGAGTTCGGTCCAATGTGTTGAGGGTGGAGTTGAAAGCTGGCAAGTACATCACAAATTTTTTTAGATCCGGGAGGGCTAAACCATCGGTCCAAATGATGTGCAAACACAACTACTTCTCCGTCTTGAGGTTCAGGAGGATTGTCAGTACCCGAGACCCTCCAATGAATGATTTACTGTTTTGCTAAAGCGCCAGTCAAAACGTACCCAGTCATATGTTCTTCAGTGACCCGGGAATGGACCCAATTGCAAGCAGAGAACTGTTTGGCCATTGTTGATGACAAGTTGTAAAAGAAGTTCAAAACGCCGGTTCACGGTTCAAGATTGATATGCATAAATCGGCGTCAGGCCGGGGGAAGGAGTCAATCTAAGCATATTTGCACTCTAAACCGGATACTAATGTTCAAGCGGGTTAAGAGAGGGCTAATGGTACCTAGAGGATCATCATTTTCTAACAAGTTAAACCGCCTATAGTGGTATGGAACAAGTAGATCTGAAAATTGCTAAGGACTATAGAAACAGGTTTCACAGGCCAAAGTTATGATTATGGATCTAGCGCAGTTCAGGAAAAGGAAAAATATCAAAACACTAAAATGGTGACAGCAGCATAGCAAAAGTCCAGATGGGATCTGTTCATGAACGAAGGGATACTAAGGCAAGGAAAGGAAAAACTATAGTTTCGGCCGTGTGGAGAAGATGTCAAGTTCGTCAAGATACAACGAGGCAGTAAGGAAAAGCAACGAACACCGACGAACACTGATGAACATCAACGAAGGTGTGAAACCCTAATGTAGATCTAGGGTTGAAGAAGGAAGACTTACTGGCTTCACAGGAGCGGCGGAGAAGTGCTGTGTTTCTCTAGTACGTTCAGGTCGATGCAGCGGCCAGTGGTGATGCAGAGCTTGAAGGTCGAGGGCGGCGGTGGCGGAGCTTTAGGGCTCGGTGCTACGTCTTGAGCTTGCGTTGGTTTTCCTTGAAGAGGAAAGGGTGATGCAGCACAGTAGCGTAAGTATTTCCCTCAGTTTTTGAGAACCAAGGTATCAATCCAGTAGGAGGCTCCTCATAACAAAGAACTTGCAACCAACGCGATAAAGAGGTTATCAATCCCTTCACGGCCACTTGCGAAAGTGAGATCTGATAGAGATAAAGTGATAAGATAAATATATTTTTGGTATTTTATAATATAGATGCAGAAAGTAAAGATGCAAATAAAAGTAGATTGGAAGCAAATATGATAAGAGTTAGACCCGGGGGCCATAGGTTTCACTAGAGGCTTCTCTCGAGAGCATAAGTATTACGGTGGGTGAACAAATTACTGTCGAGCAATTGATAGAAATGCAAATAATTATGAGATTATCTAGGCATGATCATGTATATAGACATCACGTCCGCAACAAGTAGACCGACTCCTGCCTGTATCTACTACTATTACTCCATACATCGACCGCTATCCAACATGCATCTAGAGTATTAAGTTCATAAGAACAGAGTAACGCATTAAGCAAGATGACATGATGTAGAGGGATAAACTCAAGGAATATGATATAAAGCCCATATTTTTATCCTTGATGGCAACAATACAATACGTGCCTTGCAACCCTTTCTGTCACTGGGTAAGGACACCGCAAGATTGAACCCAAAGCTAAGCACTTCTCCCATGGCAAGAAAGGTCAATCTAGTCGGCCAAACCAAACCGATAATTCGGAGAGACTTGCAAAGATAACTCAATCATACATAAAAGAATTCAGAGAAGATTCAATTATTATCCATAGATAAACTTGATGATAAACCACAATTCATCGGATCTCGACAAACACACCACAAAAAGAGATTACATCAAATAGATCTCCACAAGAGTAGGGGAGAACATTGTATTGAGATCCAAAAAGAGAGAAGAAGTCATCTAGCTAATAACTATGGACCCGTAGGTCTTTGGTAAACTACTCACAACTCATCGGAAGGGCTATGGTGTTGATGTAGAAGCCCTCCATGGTGGATTCCCCCTCCGGCAGAACACCGACGATAGCTCCAAGATGGGATCTCGTAGATACAGAAGGTTATGGTGGCGGAAATATTTCTTTGGTGGCTCCCTGGATGTTTTCGGGGTACATAGGCTGATATAGGAGGAAGAAGTACGTCGGTGGACGCCTGAGGGGCCCACGAGATAGGGGCGCGCCCTATGGGGGGGTGCCCTCCTATCTTGTGGAAGCTTCAGCTGCTTCTTGACTTGCACTCCAAGTCCTCTGGATCACGTTCGTTCCAAAAGTCACAATCCCGAAGGTTTCATTCCATTTGGACTCCGTTTGATATTCCATTTCTTTAAAATACTGAAATAGGCAAAAAAACAGCAATACGGGCTAGGCCTCCGGTTAGTAGGTTAGTCCCAAAAATGTTATAAATGTGTAAAATAAAGCCCATAAACATCCAAAACAGGTAATATTATAGCATGGAACAATCATAAATTATAGATATGTTGGAGACGTATCAAGCATCCCCAAGCTTAATTCCTGCTCGTCCTCGAGTAGGTAAATGATAAAACAGAATTTTTTTGATGTGGAATGCTACCTAGCATAATTCTTAATGTCATCTTCTTTATTGTGGCATGAATATTCAGATCCAAATGATTCAAGATAAAAGCTTATAAAACATAAATTAATAATGCTTCAAAGCATACTAACAAATAATCATGTCCTATCAAAATAACATAGCCAAAAAAAACTTATCCCTACAAAATCATATAGTTAGGCCATGCTTCATTTCTATTACACAAAATACTCCCATCATGTACAACCCCAATGACGAGCCAAGCAATTGGTTCATATTTTTTAACGCGCTTCAGCTTTTTTCAACTCTTACGCAATACATGAGCGCAAGCCATGGACATAGCACTATGGTGGTCTATTGTGGTGGTTGTAAGGACAAAAAGAGGGAGAAGATAGTCTCACATCAACTAGGTGTATCAACGGGCTATGGAGATGCCCATCAATAGATATCAATGTGATTGAGTAGGGATTGCCATGCAACGGATGCACTAGAGCTATAAATGTATGAAAGCTCAATAAAAGAAACTAAGTGGGTGTGCATCCAACTTGCTTGCTCACGAAGACCTAGGGCACTTTCAGGAAGCCCATCATTGGAATATACAAGCCAAGTTTTATAATAAAAAATTCCAACTAGTATATGAAAGTGACAACATAGGAAACTCTCTATCATGAAGATCATGGTGCTATTTTGAAGCACAAGTGTGGAAAAAGAGATAGTAGCAATTGTCCCTTCTCTCTTTTTCTCTCATTTTATTTTTTTTTCTTTTTCTCCTTTTTTTACTTTTTTTTCTCCCTTTTTTTCTTTCTTCTTTCTTTTCCTTTTTTTTCTTTTTGGTGGGCTTCTTTGGCCTCTTTTATTTTTATAAAGTCTGAAGTCTCATCCCGACTTGTGGGGGAATCATAGTCCTCATCATCCTTTCCTCACTGGGACAATGCTCTAATAATGAAGATCATCACACTTCTATTGATTTACAACTCAAAAATTACAACTCAAAGCTAGAACAAGATATGACTCTATATGAATGCCTCCGGCGGTGTACCGGCATATGCAATGAATCAAGAGCGACATGTATGAAAATTATGAAGGTGGCCTGGCCACAAATACGATGTCAAGTACATGATCATGCAAAGAGCAATATGACAATGATGAGAAGTGTCATAATAAACGGAACGGTGGAAAGTTGCATGACAATATATCTCGGAATGGCTATGGAAATGCCATAATAGGTAGGTATGGTGGCTGTTTTGAGCAAGGTAAATAATGGGTACATGATATCGGCGAAAGCTGCGCGGTAAAATAGAGGCTAGCATAGTGGAAGGATGAGTGTGCGTATATCCATGGACTCACATTAGTCATAAAGAACTCATATACTTATTGCAAAAGTCTACTTAGCCCTCGAAGCAAAGTACTACCATGCATGCCCCAAGAGGGATAGATTGGTAGGAAAAAATTCCATCGCTCGTCCCCGACTGCCACTCATAAAGAAGACACTCAAAAGAGCACCTCATGCAACAAATTTGTAACACAACTTTTACCATACGTGCATGCTACGGGACTTGCCAACTTCAACAACATTATTTCTCAATTTCATAATTATCCACTAGCATGACCCTAACATTACTACCTTTATATCTCAAAACAATTATCAAGCATCAAGTTGATCCTAGCATCCAATTCATTTTCTATGATAGTTTTTATTATACCCAACTTGGATGCTCATCATTCTAGGACCGAATTCATAACCAAAGCAAATACCATGCTGTTCTAAGAGACTGTCAAAATAATATAAGTGAAGCATGAGAGACTAGCAATTTCTTCAAAATTAATCCACTGCCATGTTCTAAAAGATATAAGTCAAGCACATAGAGTATTCCACTACAAGAATCTTGTTAATCCATGACGGATACAATCTGTCATGGAACAGTGCAAAACCGTCAAGGTGGGAGGCCCGTGACGGATGGAGATTCCGTCATGTATATCGCGTCATAATTTGACAACTGCACCATCATGACGGTGCATGGCCGTCACCGATCAGTCCTAGGCCCGCCCCAGGCCCGGTCGTCCGTGACAGACTAGTCCGTCATGGATTTACGACACTGTACCAATACAAGGATCTCACATGGCATCTACGTGGAAGCAGTGTAGATCTGAGGTGGCATCTTGCCCTATTATTTATGAACAACCAGGCCCATTAGCCCACTTTATAGCGGCAATTTAGTGCATTTAATTTAATAAAGTCCATGATATTCATCCAACCAGCTATAGCGGGATGCATTAACATAATCAATCAAGCATTCACAACACAATTAATATCCATTGGTCAGGCCATAATTTTGCACATTTAATAAATTTCTATTCAATTATTTCACAGAGTAAAGTCATTTTAAATGCTGCCAAGAACACACCCAACATCATTTCGCATGCCCTCAATAACCAGATTACATTAACAAATATACAACATCATTTCGCATGCCCTCAACTTCACATCTACAGCTCAAACTTCCTTTGCGGATCTCAGCATCAAGGAAACCTGTAAAACAAAATGCTTCTGTTACAAAATGGCATGTTGATTACAACAACAACAATAGTTGTTATTTTCATCTGAACCCTTATTTTTATTTCACATGATTTGGACGTCACTCATAAGGTATAGCTAAAACCGCCA
Source organism: Triticum aestivum (assembly GCF_018294505.1). Taxonomy (NCBI): domain Eukaryota; kingdom Viridiplantae; phylum Streptophyta; class Magnoliopsida; order Poales; family Poaceae; genus Triticum; species Triticum aestivum. Next base: position 757,874,665 of record NC_057801.1, read on the forward strand.
TAGTTATACACCTATCTACATGTGAGAATAGACCTAATAGGTATACTATATTATCAAGAGCAGCCAAGTGGACTATGTTATGAAAATATTTTTTATAATGAAACTAATTATGTGGTGCAGATGTTGATATAGCTTCCTATAAATTTGGTCAAATTTAATTACTTTGGAAATGAGGAAGCTGATTACAAATAATAGCATTCAATGAGAAAATAAGAATCAAATGATATGTTCAAGGTGGACACACTTTCGAAGTTACACTACACTTAAAAAGCTATATAGCCAGATGGTTCACTGTATTTCAGGGAAGTATATCTAAACTACTATAAACTAGTTATCACTGAATACATACTTTGGTGTGAGAATGCAGCAGTAACTGCTGTTGTTGATGAAGGCCTTGAAGAATTGACACGCCAAGTTCATTTCTCTCCATCATAGTTCAGATTTGTGGACACCGGAGCCAGGAAATAATCCCCAACATGAGTACCACAAATAGCAAACATCGAGAGAACTCACCACTTAAGAAATCAGAACACACATAATAGTACTGCTCTAGTATATACACTTCACATCACTAGAGAAATATGTCAGGCAAGGAACACTGTTTCCAAAATAAAGAAAGACAAAAATGCTAGAAGTTAAAGTGATATCCAGTAATACATAAAGTGGATAACTCCCTTTTCACGATATATCGAACATCTTTCTGGAAGTGATTCAACCGGTACAATATTCCCTTTTATTAGGCAGTAAGAAGAGGTACAATTGTACTGTTCTATTTTGGTTCTGGAAAGATACAAAAATGCTCAGCAGAATAGTAGATACGATTTTTGTGATAAGTTCTGAAATCTTACTGTACAAGAAACGAGAATAACAAAGTATATACACCAAAAATATGGGCATCACTAACAAAAAATATACATGACGCAGAGAACTACAAATTCAATATACATGCGCAAGGAAAGAATAATATACATGTGAAATACTCAATTGGTTTGTAAATGATTTTATTTGAGTTACATCCAGCAAGCCCTACTATCTTTGGGGCATTCATAAATATTAATGTAACTTAGCATAAACAATTAGACATGGTAAATAATACATGCCTAATCATGTTAGGTGGACATAATAGAAATACCTAAAGATATGTAAATCAATAGAATGTATTGATGCCACAGGAGCAACCACAACCTTAATTAGTTGCACGCTTCGCATTATAAGAGATAAAGATCTTTACTTGAATTATTGTCATGCTCTTATCTGCAAAAACATGTGGCCCTGTCATATTTTCTACAAGCTCGTAGTGAATTTGCAAAGATAATGTTCATTGAAAGCCTGATGTACAATGAATTGTCTTATATTATAGATTTTCCTTAGTCTACACGCACAGTTGTGTTTTTTTACCATGTGATAATATTTATGTTTTACAAAATCAAAGATGCCACACAAAAACTGAGATAAGATGGTTACCTTTGAAACATTTGTCACCCAACAACTAGATAGTATTAATATAGGTATTGGAGCATGCATGGAGTAAGCGAGCAACAATAAACATGAGAGGAATGGTAAAACAAGAAGTGTTCTAGAAGTCACTAAAAGAAGCAGGACTAGAAATATATATTGGCACTGTTACTCGTCACAACAAATCTGTTGGTCACATAATTAATAATCCATCCAACCTGTATTTGAAGGTTGTGTATTTAGTGAATTATGCAAATAAAAACCTCTGCATTCCTTTAGAGAGAACTTGATGCCTCAAAAACAATGAAAATTATTGCATCCATATTGTGAAGCTCTAAACAAAAGTCCATGTTGAAACAAAAGAATGGAGGACCTGAGTTAGCGCAAAGCATATTCTGCCTCTAAAATTTGTTTAATGAAATTATCTGTAATGAAATAAAAGGCACTGTAATAGCAAACAAAATATTATGTAATATTAAAAGATAAATTGGATGGGAGGCTAATCTGATAAACAAATCCTCTTAACTATGATTCAATGCTAATTTGAACATTCAATCTTCACATACAGTAATACAAACCACTGCCTTATGAAGTTCAGTACAGAACAAAATAACAGAGGTTGAAGAATAAGAAACACACACATCATGCACCATAAAAGAATTATGCATCAATCATCCATTAGGAGTCCAAGATCATGTTACAAGTTCTGAAAATAACTCAGAATACTCGCCACTTGAGAGTCATCAATAGCAAAGACAGTTAACTAAAACTACACCTACCTGATTGTCACTGTAAGGTCACGGTGCTCATCGGAGAGGATTCTAGGCAAGGCAGCAATTGCAGTGTAGATCAGACACCATCGTGTGGCGACATAGGAGGTCTCCATAGGAAGCACGGCCGTGCCGGCGACGCGGCAGAGGGGGTTGGGGTCGCGGCCGTCCAGCCCAACGCGCGCGAGCGCACCGAGGTAAGGAGCACCATCCACGAGGAGGAGAGGGCGCGAGGGGGCGCGAGGGGGCATGATGCATGACGAAGATAGCCGCTGGAGATGCGCTGGCAACGGACACGGCGCCGTAGCTGAAACCCTAGCCATGGGCTAGGGGTCGTGGATGAGCGTCGGAGGCCGGGAGTGGCGGATCCAGCCATACTGGAGGACGGATGGGTCGGAGACGAGCTCGTGAGTGTGCTGCGTGGTGGTGGAAGGAGCCAGAATCGGCGGATGGCGGTGGCGGTGCGAGGGTTCGTACGAGGGAGGGAGAGATGGGTCCCGATAGGGAAGGATCGGTGAGTGTTGTGGCCGATCTAGCAGCCGCCGGAGCTGCAAGGTGAGAGGAGGGGAGGGCTAGCGGCGAGCTATGGGAGGAGGGTGGCAGCGAGGTGGGGGCAATGTGTGGGAGACGATGAGGAATGGGAGGCGGCTGCAGATGAGGGAGAGGGGCCGAAGAGGAGGGAGTTAGGGTTAGGTTTTTATACGCCGAACATTTAGCTGGACTTTAGCGGGCTTGCAGGGCTGTACCAGCCCATTCATGACAGTTTTTGAAAACGTCATCAGGAATCTGTCATGAATTAACATGTTTTTTGTAGTGTTCTAGCAAATCCTAATCAAATAGGCTTCTCCCAAAAGGTATGTACAGCAAGGATGATTGTGGTAAACTAAAAAGCAAAGACTAATATAATACACGATGCTCCAAGCAAAACACATATCATGTGGGGAATAAAAATATAGCTCCAAGTAAAGTTACCAATGAACGAAGACGAAAGAGTGGATGCCTTCCCGGGGCATCCCCAAGCTTAGGCTTTTGGCTATCCTTGAATATCTTGGGGTGCCTTGGGCATCAACAAGCTTAGGCTCTTGCCACTCCTTATTCCATAGTCCATAAAAGCTTTACCCAAAACTTGAAAACTTCACAACACAAAACTCAACAGGAAATCTTATAAGCTCCGTTAGTGAAAGAAAACAAAACCACCACATAAGGTACTATAATGAACTTATTATTTATTTATTTTGGTGTTAAACCTACTTTATTCCAAGTTCTCTATGGTTAATACCCTTACATACTAGCCATAGATGCATCAAAGTAAGCAAACAACACACGAAAAACAGAATCTGTCAAGAACAAAACAGTCTGTAGCAATCTGTAACTGACGCAAACTTATGGAACTCTAAAAATCCTACCAAACTAGGACGTACTGGACAATTTGTTTATTGATCATCAGCAAAAAGAATCAATGCAAAATCTTGTTTTTGTGATTTATTGAATTTTTTCTCGTGAGCGCAAAGTTTCTGTTTTTCAGCAGAATCAAATCAACTATCATCATAGTTTATCCTATAGGTTCTACTTGGCACAAACACTAAATAAAAGATAAAAACACATCTAAACAGAAAGTAGATCCAAGATTTATTGAATAACAGCAAGGTAAAATATTGGGTTGTCTCCCAACAAGCGCTTTTCTTTAAAGCCTTTTTAGCTAGGCATTGAGATTTCAATGATGCTCAGATGATAGACAAGAATTGAAGCATAAAGAGAGCATCATGAAACACATGTCAAACACATCTAAGTATAACATACTTCCTTTGCATAGGCATATTATAAGCAAACAAATTTGCAAGGCAAGCAATCACTAGCATATGCAAGGGATAAGAAAGAGACGATAGCAATCTCAACATGACGAGAGGTAATTTAGTAACATAAAATTTTCTACAACCATATTTTCCTATCTCATAATAATTACATGTGGGATCATAAGAAAATTCAACAAAATAGCTATCACAAAACATATTTTCAACACGATCCACATGCATGCAAAGTTGACACTCTTCCAAAATAGTGGGATTAACAAACCCACTTTTATCAAAAATTTCATAAGATTGAACATACTCCAAATACGTGGGATCTAAAGTTGACACTCTTCCAAACCCACTTTCGATATTATTGCAAACACTATTATCAATCTCATATTCATCATGGGGATTAAATAAATTTTCAAGATTATAAGAAGAATTACCCCAATCATGATCATTGCAACAAGTAGTAGACATAGCAAAACTAGCATCCCCAAGCTTAGGGTTTTGCATATTAATAGCACAATTGACATCAAGATAATTTATAGTAAAATCATTGCAATCATGTTTTTTATTCAAGGAGCCATCGTGAATCTCTTCATAAATTTCTTCAACACTATTTTCAGATTCACGAATTTCAAGCAAAACTTCAGAAAGATAATCTAGTGCACAAAACTTACTTGCAATTGGTTCATCATAATTGGATCTCTTAAAAAGATTAGAAAGCGGATGAGGATCCATAGATCTTAGGTTCTCTGTTTAGCAATAAATAAGCAACTATTCCTTGAAGAGGAAACGGCGATGCATGGTATGTCTTGACTTTAGCGAAGACCTCCCCGGCAACGGCGCCAGAAATCCTTCTTGCTACGTCTTGAGCATGCGTTGGTTTTCCTTGAAGAGGAAACGGCGATGCAGCACAGTAGCGTAAGTATTTCCCTCAGTTTTTGAGAACCAAGATATCAATCCAATAGGAGGCTCCTCAACAAGTCCCACAAACCTACACAAACAAACAAAGAACTCGCAACGAACGCGATAAAGTGGTTGTCAATCCCTTCACGGCCACTTGCGAAAGTGAGATCTGATAGAGACAAAGTCATAAGATAAATATATTTTTTGTATTTTATAATATAGATGCAGAAAGTAAAGATGCAAATAAAACTAGATTGGAAGCAAATATGATAAGAGTTAGACCCGGGGGCCATAGGTTTCTCTAGAGGCTTCTCTCGAGAGCATAAGTATTACGGTGGGTGAACAAATTATTGTCGAGCAATTGATAGAAAAGTGAATAATTATGAGATTATGTAGGAATGATCATGTATATAGGCATCACGTCCGTAACAAGTAGACCGACTCCTGCCTGCATCTACTACTATTACTCCACACATCGACCGCTATCTAGCATGCATCTAGAGTATTAAGTTCATAAGAACAGAGTAACGCATTAAGCAAGATGACATGATGTAGAGGGATAAACTCAAGCAATATGATATAAAACCCGTCTTTTTATCCTCGATGGCAACAATGCAATACGTCCCTTGCAACCCTTTCTGTCACTAGGTAAGGACACCGCAAGATTGAACCCAAAGCTAAGCACTTCTCCCATGGCAAGAAAGATCAATCTAGTAGGCCAATCCAAACCGATAATTCGAAGAGACTTGCAAAGATAACTCAATCATACATAAAAGAATTCAGAGAAGATTCAATTATTATCCATAATAAACTTGATCATAAACCTACAATTCATCGGATCTCGACAAACACACCGCAAAAAGAGATTACATCAAATAGGTATCCACAGGAGAGGGAGATAACATTGTATTGAGATCCAAAAAGAGAGAAGAAGCCATCTAGCTAATAACTATGGACCTGTAGGTCTGTGGTAAACTACTCACAACTCATCGGAAGGGCTATGGTGTTGATGTAGAAGCCCTCCATGGTGGATTCCCCCTCCAGGAGAACGCCGGCGATGGCTCCAAGATGGGCTCTCGCAGATACAAAAGGTTAAGGTGGCGGAAATATTTATTTGGTGGCTCCCTGGATGTTTTAAGGGTACGTAGGCTTATGTAGGAGGAGGAAGTACGTCGGTAGACGCCCGAGGGGCCCACGAGACAGAGGGTATGCCCTATAGGGGGGGTGCCCTCCTATCTCGTGGAAGCTTCCGCTGCTTCTTGACTTGCACTCTAAGTCCTCTGGATCACGTTCGTTCCAAAAATCACGCTCCCGAAGGTTTCATTCCGTTTGGACTCCGTTTGATATTCCTCTTCTTCGAAATACTGAAATAGACAAAAAAACAGCAATACGGGCTGGGCATCCGGTTAGTAGGTTAGTCCCAAAAATGATATAAATATGTAAAAAAAAGCCCATAAACATCCAAAACAGGTAATATAATAGCATGGAACAATCAAAAATTATAGATACGTTGGAGACGTATCACTCGGGCATCGCGAGGAGGAAGAAGAGGCAAAAATGCACGGAAGGGAAAAGAGAGAGACTGTCTGGTCCTACTTATAATGAAAATGGATAAGTATGCCGGTGCGGGAATCGGCAAAAAAGAGAATGGGGCACAGTTGTCGCCTCGATCTTCAAAGATCAATTAATAAAGGGAAATATTTATAGGTTTTTTACGCAGATGACGTCATGGCGGTTTATGGCGATTCCAGATGATGACGTCATGTAGATTCACAAGGTCAACACGAAGATGTTCAAATTAGAATTTCTCAAATTTGAAGATTGACATGAACAAGCTCAAACCAATCTGGGGCCTAATGTTGTGGATATGACTACTGAGTTTAAGCCGCCCAGGAGGGGCCGGATTACACTCACAAGTAGTCATCTATATAGAAGCCCATGAAGACGAAGGCTATAGCGCTTTAACTATGAAGGTTTAGAGGCCCAGAGCCCAATGGCGGATTAGGGCCCATAGATGTAAACTGCCATAAAGCGTGTGACTTGTGTTGTAAGGTAGGGAAAGGAAGAAACCAAGCCGGACACTTGTATGAGCCGGCCTCGAGATTCTGTAGACCGGCCGGGCGTCAACCTGTGTATATATAGGGACGACCCGGCGGCGGTTCAGGGACAAGAAACAACAACTCAAGAACTAGGCAAAGCGTATTCGCTCCCTGTCAATCGAGACCACATCAATTCTATCACAACTGGATCGTAGGCTTTTACCTTCACCGCAAGGGGCCGAACCAGTATAAACTCCCTGTGTTCATTGTCCGGTTTAACCCCTCTAAGCTAACCCGATCGCGATGGCTCCACGACTAAGTCCTCACGTTAGGACATCTGACATGATAATTCCACGACAGTTCCAGTTGTCATATATTTGCTAAATATATGTTCTAACTTTGTTTACGCATAATTTGAAGGATCCAGAAAGTCTTAGGAAGCGACTAATGGTCCAAATGCTGATGGCCAGGGAGAATGAAGCAAAGGATAACATTTCAGAGCATGTTAGAGCAGCGTTGAGATTTATTGGTGGCTAAGGAGGACTGCTGCATCGATAAACACCTAAAAATAAAGTGATGTTTAGTTGCTTGCTAGGGAATAATCTGTTTGATGGCATCAGATGATCAGATGGCATTTTCTCTTCTATTTTTAAAGTTTAAAGAGTGATTGATGTTGACATCCACTAGCTATGGTGGTTATATGTTTATCTTGTCTTCTATCTAAATTTTACGGTTGTAGACAAGACGAGTTTGGACCAGGTTTGGTGCTCCAGGTGAACCGGAGTACTTTTGTGTTGGACCATGGCAGCTTCACAACGTACTGAAAGACCAGAAGGTCATGTTTTCAGACAATCCATGCTCACATCATATACTACCTCGTATAGTATAACTCCATCCATACACGCACTGCTATACTATACGAGGTTGTCTTCGTTGGAAATAATCACATTCCAGCTAATGAATAGTCAACAACAATATGATGATCATACGCCACGTACCTTGCATATTCTTTAATTTTCAAGTTCTCCTTGATCTTCCTCTCTCACCGTTGCCTTTAATTCCATCTAGCGAATAAATGATGATTATCTTTTATGTGTTCGTGAATAGAGTAACCAAAATGAGTCCAAATTGGTTTTCTTATTGTCCAGTACCAACAGTAAATTATGGTACCAACATAGGCCAAAAAACATAATGTGTTACCAACATAAAAGACAAAATATTAGGGGTAGGAATAATTTTATTATTAAGCTACTCTAACGGAACCACATCTTTTCCTAACATATAAGATAGTTGAGAATATCTTCTGTTCTATCTGTGAATAATGTATTAATTGGGATCAAATATATTGACTTTAATTAAATGGCATTCATACGAAATATATTATCAACTTATCGAAGAAAACTCTGATCCGTCCGCAGCTGAAATTTCTACTAGGAAATGAATAATGGAAACATGCACAGATGGAAGGATATGGGGCACATTCCATCTGCCTGAGCAACCATGTGCTGTCAAACTTAATGCCTCTGATGTTGAAAATCAGGTGGAATCAAAAGTTTGCTTATAATTTGGCTATCAAAAATGGAAGTGGCCTTATTATTTGGAAGGCACTTAAGTCTCGAAGATGCAGCTGTCAGACAGTATGTGATCCCTTCATATAACCTCCGACGAGCTCCTATTTCAACACCCACCCCTGTCTTCACCAATTTCCGTTCACTCACCACTCTCATCAATGGAGGCTGTGCACGAACCAATTGATGTTAAGCTCGCACCACAAGAGGCTTTTCCCGCCCCTCAGGAGGCTGCGGGCAACATGAATGCCCTAGTAGATGCCATTGAATACATTTTTCAATTTATCAATATTGTCCAACATGATGAGGAACTAAAGTAAGTTGTATTGCTCTGCCTATTACTCCCGTACACAGCAGACTAGATATCAGTTGTAACAGGCTAGACATACTTAACCATGATAGTTTCACAATAGTTTGAAGACAACAATTGAAAAGTTGAATGTCACTCAAGTATGTCAATGCTACTTATGATGTATGTTGGTTCTCGGAATGACACACATGTACTTGGTTTCAATATGCATGGCTTCTGATTGCATGCTGACAATTGGATAATCTATGTGTGAAGTCATGTAAAGGCAAAACCTATTTATTGTTCCTGATGGTTGTTTGCTGATGTACTTGAACATACCAACAAAAGTATTGCCTTATTACCTATTCATCTAGACTTGTGTAGTACTGACTATTAGGAAAATGCTCCAGAATGCTACGATTTGATTTGTTGCTTTTCCTTAACTTATTACTTCTAATTAGAAGTTCACACGCCAAAGGATGAATCCCGCAGTTGGAATGTTCAAGTGTATGAAGAATAATATATCAAAACACATATGTTTGGTTATAAACTGCATTTAATTTATTGCCCTGTAGCAACCCACAGGCATTCGCCTATGTAACGAATAAACTGTTGGGTTATCATGGCCCTACATTGTTAAATAACTACTATTGATAAATGTTCATTCTCTCCTACACTTTTTTACCTATGGTACATGTGGCCATGTTATTTTTAATACAACTAAAACATTATTACAGAAAAAAATAGCTACCAGATTATCACAAAAGAGTTAGCATGTTTTTAATTAAATAAATTTTTACTGAACTTTATTCTACAAAAGAGTTAGACTATATGTGATATAGATATAGGTGGATGTTTTTTGGTAAAGATTGGTCTGCATTTTTTGGGCAGCACAATTTGGATTAGAAGCAAACAACCGTATCAGATTAAAATCAGCATACAGATGCTCTAGGAAATAATTTGGCTTTTTTGACAAATTCATCCCGAATGCTTCAATCTTGGAGTTCGTAAGCTTGCGAGCACTGAAGTAGAGAGTACTGTAGGTACAAGAATGCTTGGAAACAGACACTTTTTCAACTTGTAGTTTCATTCTCACGCACGGCCCCTCAAACACTCTTGGATGGAGCAAGAAACACGGACCGCGGTGCTGATTGACAATGCCGTTGTCCGGTCGTTTCCTAAATATGATGTGTTCAATTCTAACATTCTAAGAGACTCATTCTTATAATTTAATTTTCTTATTGTATTAGCTACTAACATTTGTATATTCATCATCGTATCTACTACCATTTGTTACCGTGAATTTTTCGTACGGACTACTTGTAGTCGACATGGAAACTAGGAGGGTTCTCCCAATTGATCCATCTATCGACGCATATGGTGGACCATACACCTTTCATAGCATTGAAATGACGAAGGAAATCACAATGTTGAAGCAAGAGTTCAACAATTTGTTGCAAATGAGGATCCTTGGTTGGAGTACCAATCTGATGGACTGGTCAGTGAACGACATATCTTCTAACGGCAGGCGGTAATATTAACTCTTTTGATCACATACATTATAAGCACACCGTTATAGTTTCAATATAGTTACTTTTTTGTAACAACAAAGACTCCGCTTTCCTTGTCCTACAGGAGATGGCCCACCAGAATGGTACTACTCATTCTGGTAGGAAAACCACTCACGTAAGCACACAAGAACAAGGTTTGTCGTGCAATTTATTTTCCAGCATTTTACTAAATTATTATTTTTCCATCTTTTCCAGGATTCAATAGAGCTCAGAAAGAACCTGATGGTCCAGATGCTGACAATCAAAAACAATGAAGCAGCTGGAAACACACCAGCTGAAATTAGAGCGACCTTGAGGTTTTTAAATGACTAACTATGGACCGATGCCTATTCATATGTCGCAAATAAATGGCTACTACATCTTTGTTAGGGATCGAATTGAGAATTATCTATTTGGCAATACGAGTAACTATATAATGCATTGGATTATATATATGTAGATTTAAATACTTTTGTCGGTTTTTGGATATATAAAACACTGGTTTTGCGACGCACCCTATAATTCCTCGTATCGTATAACTCCATACAAGATATGTCAAGTAGAACTCTAAACATCACGTCAATGAGAACATTATAGTCATGAACTATATATTTCGCAATAAGAACTATATATAAATATCACGTCAATGCCTACTTACCGACATCAGTGCTAAGAGAAAAGCAGTTGTCGTAAATCATAGGCTGATGGAAAGTATATACCTCATGTTCAATGCTTCCTGAAAGCCAACAATCATTTCCTGCGTGCTTTGCCTGCAAATTAAAGTGGAGCCTATTCTCATGATGTAATGGACTCGGTTATCAAAATTTAGTGGAGCATACTTTTACATGAGAAGGCTTCAAGACTCCCCCTGATTGTACATTCACCAAGGTTTAGTTGATTAATTAACACATTTACACTGAAAACAGACATATGTAATACTATAGATTAGGCCCAAGGAAATCCCATGTTACCAGGAGCACGGAGAGTACACGAAAGTAGAAAATATGTCATACCAGTCGAACGGGGTGTATTCTAGAAGCTTCAATTCGAATGTCTTGTGAACTCATACAAATAACTACCAGATCAGATGTGTGTCTAGAAGCTTAGCTTCATAATAAAATCTGCCAAATCAACACATCAAAAGATTACTACAATGAGTTAATATACAGTCAACCAAACAAGTGACATAAAAGGCCAAACCATTATTTTTCAGTGAGAAAAAAATGAACAAAAAAAATTCATTATTATTTCACCGTTACCACTTTAACAGTAGATATGTTAGTGTGCACGCCATGAATTTTCTATTGAGGTAGCTAATCTTGGCATGCAAATCAATGATAAGTTCATTATTTAATTAATATAATAATTTACTTATTTATAATGTTATAATTCTTGACATCTTTTCTAATTTATTAACATGTGTGCATTTGATCTCGAAAGGAAATAGATCTGCACTATACAACAATATATGGTAGGAATGGAATAAGCCATGATCTCCTACCCAGTTGTCCTGTGCATGGCCTACCTATATATGTTAACACATAGCACATGATCAAATTACAAAGTCTTGGAGGAAAAATTCTTGATGTGCACCTTGTGTAAGCTCGGAGCATCAAGAAGGCGAGTTCCTCTAGGTATGAACATTTCTGGATCTATCTCTTCTCTAAACGTATAATAGTTATTATATTGTGATCATCTTTTGTTCAGGTATAATACAAATTGATTATGATCATGTCCTATTAGGTGTGATGCAACTGAAGAAAAATATATTCATCATATATTTTAGGCTGCATAGCCAAGCAAACTATTTTCATAGCCAAGCAAACTTCCACCACAACATGATGAACCTCTGTCAATATAGGTGCACCTGATGGACACCCCATCCAACTTCCACCATAAAAACCCATCCTTGGGCAAAGATTAACGAAATAAATATTGGCATTAGATGACTCTAAGGACTTGTAGTGTCTCTAAGTCATGAAGATATGGTCACATGATTGACCTATGTTATCTAAAAAATATTATTTGGCATTAGATGACTCTAATGACTTGTAAGAACAATGCAAAATTCAGTCAAGAAGCTCACCACACACATGTACATATGTACTAAAAACCAAACCATGTCAAAGTAGTAGACAAGCAGTTTTTATGCCAAGCAGTAGACAAGCAGTTTTTATAGCAAGCAGTAGATAAGCAGTTTTTAGGGCAAGTAGTTTTACTCATAAATTGCCTTCACAACTCTATCCCCTCACCTCACAAAATTGATATATATGTCGTCCCTCAAAAAGAGTTGATATGTATGCCCAACTTCATTGAAAGTGTCCATGATTTCCTTGTAGCACCAACAACAAAACTCAATTGATATTGAATCCAACAACATTGAAGCTAAGAAAACTATTTTCAAAAATAGTACCTTGACTCTCAAAAGTTGGCACATCGATGAGCTTTGAACAAAGTATACTTCTAGCAACTACTCCTACTGCACAAAAAAGAGTTGAAATTCAGTGCATCTACTGGAAACAAAATTCAGTAAATTTCTAGCAACTACTCCTACTGCACAAAAAATTGAGTGAATTAAGCATGCCGAGATACCTGACGCTCTAGGGAAATAGATCATCTTCAGAGCTATTGCAAATTGGGTCAGATTCCAATTCTAAGTGTCAAATGCAAGATTTAATCATAAAATCCTTAAGAAGAAGCCGAAGAAGTTCAAATGTTCCAGGTCACGCAATTCGATTTGATGCAAGTGATGATCTTCCTTAACAATATAGTCGTTAACCTGGATAAAGAGGAGCATTTGTTATAAGTGAAACAACATAAATAAAGGTTAAAAATTCTAGAAGTCGGTACATCGCTGAATAAAAAAATGAGGTTCTCAATTGTCAACTTAAAGTACAATATGTCTATGAAAATAAAGTACCCAGTAAGTGAGGAAATCTTAGCATTGCATAACCAATGGATTTATTAATGCTTGGTATAGAAGATTCAATATATGTCTGTCTTACAAAATCAATATAGGGTATACCGCAAAACTTTTTTATGAGGTTTTAGGGTGTGAATTGTGTGAGGGCAGAACATATTATGTTATATTATTGGCAAAATAGCATAAAGCTCATGATCACAGGAATCATCCATATCACCATCAATAAACCTAGATACCTGAAGATCAAGCACAAAACAGAGCATCGGCCTGTTAGGAAAATCATGGACAGAAACATGTAGAACACAATGTATGAAAACTGAATTTGTCACAAGAATCATGTCATAACTCACACAAATACAATGTTTAACTTTGCAAGACTCTCGAGCAGCCGCTGGGGCGTGACCATGTCCTCCGCCCTCTTGGCGTTCACATCCAGCGCGTACCTGCACAAACAGACGTCGCATGCATGACGGTCAGCATCAGCACAGTGTGCACACAGCCAGGAATCGGTGCTGGAGTCAAAACAAATATTGCAATCCGGACCTTTTACTCCTCAATTTCTCTGGTCCTCTTCCTCCTCCTGACTGAAGCAGAGGAGAGGGTCTCGGCTCTCGCCGTTGCCGCAAGAGGGCTGTGCAGTGGAGGTCTCCAACATTATGGGAGTGGCGGCCACGTCCTCTCGTGCCTACTAGACTAGCGCGCGGTCGCCAGTGATGAGAGGCGCGATGCCAGCGAGCTTCGAGGCGGACGACCATCACGCCCATGGTCGAAGATGAGCAAAGCAAGCTCCTCTGGCCAAGTTGGCTTGGGCAAAGCGATGAGGAGGTGTTGGGGAAGCTCTTGTGATGAACTAGGGGCGCGAGAGTGCTCCAAACCTCGACTCTGACGTACCGGGGAGCAGCGGGAGCCAGCTGGCGGCGGCGGGCAGAGGGAGCGGCGTACCGGACCTGCTGGCGTTGTAGATCGAGCCACCCCTCTTCGGATCCACCTGCCACCTCGCCGGAGACGAGAACCGCCGTGGATCCGACCGGAATGGGACCAGATCAAGTACCCGCGCCCGGGTCATGAAGCTCGTTGCGTCCGTCTCCGTCGGCCACGCCGCACACAGCTCGTCGGAGCCCCAAGCCCCGCCGATTCATGCGACTGATGTAGTGTTCGTTGGGCGGAGTCGCGTGGGTGCGGGCGATGCGGCGGGGGAGGGGAGAAGGCGAGAGGTGGTGAGTGGGTTAAGGTAGATTTTTTTATTCAGAATTAGTTTTTCTAGGTGGGGGTAAGCTTGGTTGCTGGTTGGGCCATGGTGGATAGCTAACTTGGGCCTTTGATGGCAAATTTTGGTCAACAAAAAAGATACAGATATTTATAGTATATATATACCTCACAAAACAATAAAAGTGTATATATACATTAAACATGGTTCATAACAATAAATAGTTTTTATAATTATTACATATATTCAGGGTATCTCAAGAGAATTGAGAGAGAAAAGGTATATAGTTGGTTTATGTTGGTTTGCTTCCATGTTTTTATGTTTTGTTGGACAATTTTCCATAGCCTATTGTCGGTGTCAAAACCGGCGGATCTCGGGTAGGGGGTCCCGAACTGTGCATCTAGGCGGATGGTATCAGGAGACAAGGGACACGATGTTTTACCCAGGTTCGGGCCCTCTTGATGGAGGTAAAACCCTACGTCCTGCTCGATTGATATTGATGATGTGGGTATTACAAGAGTAGATCTACCACGAGATCAAGGAGGCTAAACCCTAGAAGCTAGCCTATGGTATGATTGTTGTTCGTCCTATGGACTAAAGCCATCCGGTTTATATAGACACCGGAGAGGGCTAGGGTTACACATAGTTGGTTACAATCGTAGGAGATCTACATATCCGTATTTCCAAGCTTGCCTTCCACACCAAGGAAAGTCCCATCTGGACACGGTACGAAGTCTTCAATCTTGTATCTTCATAGTCTTGGAGTCCGGCCGATGATGATAGTTCGGCTATCCGGACACCCCCTAGTCCAGGACTCCCTCACCTATATAAATAATTTAAAATGATTTAAGCAATTTCAGATGACTACTTATTTATATATGAACATTATAGTTGGTTGTACTCCCCGCATTGTTGTGTTAGTAAAATGATTTAAGCAACATAATTTTCTAATAATATCAAAAAGGTTTTTCTTTTTTACAAATAAAATAGTTCTGTTAGTTTCACTTTTGTTTTTATTGTATATTATATGTGATTATATGATGCAGTAGAAAATATCATTTATATTTCATCATAGATATAAAGTGATGGGTTCCGACATACGCACTGATGAAACGATGATAGACCGCACTGAAACACCACGAGAAGAGGTGCATATAGCTAACCGTTGTTTCTATATTACCCTAGAGATATTATAGTAATCGAAATGTCTTCCCCCAATAAAAACAAGTTTGTGGACATTGAAGATGCCTTGTTATCAACAGACGATTTGAAATACCTTATGAAAGATATGTTCTTACATGACTGTGTAAGACCAATTGCATAAACTTTGTAATTACTAATATGAACAATATATAATATCGTAAAATATAAATGTAATGTAAATGTTGATTATAGGTGATAAATGCTTACATATATTGCATGCTTGTGCACGACCATCTACGAGACAGGGTGGGTAAAAAGGTACACATTACTAGCACGTGTATCTAGACAGATAAAAGAAGACGGGGAAAAAGACATAGATCCATCAAAATATCGTCACATAGTGCATCATGTTAATACTTATCTACAACAAGATATGGTTAGTCTTGTCTCGTT
Organism: Triticum aestivum; assembly: GCF_018294505.1. Classification (NCBI taxonomy): domain Eukaryota; kingdom Viridiplantae; phylum Streptophyta; class Magnoliopsida; order Poales; family Poaceae; genus Triticum; species Triticum aestivum. The sequence continues at coordinate 757,890,764 of NC_057801.1, forward strand.
ATCCATTCATATAATTATGTGTTGTTTTTATTTAATTCATAGGTATAATGGTTTATTAATGTTTATTATATATAATTGTGACCGCGACTTTTATGATATTTACACCAGTTATTCATCCCGATTAACATTCTGGGCTACCATTGGTATCTAGCAGTCGCCAATGCCAAAAAACGTAAGATTCAAGTATTGGACTCACTTGGTTCACGTGTCAAACGCAATGACCTTGCTACTATGGTGACTATCTTTTGTTTTTGCTCATCTTAACATATGTTTTGTTTGCCTTAATCCCTAATATATTTCATATATAAAATAGTTACTAGGACTCGAGAAGTGTCTGAAACTTGTAGAGCATAGTCCAGAGTTTAACAGAGATCATAAGTGGCCCGGTCTCAATGTTACAAAATGGACGGTCGTAGAGCAGTTTCACGAGGAAATACAAACCGATGGATAAGCACTTGTTACAATGGTTTGTTTATTTGATTCATTTGGGTGATATTTTAAATCGTTATTTTATAAAATTATAGTGTATCATGTGTACTATTTATGCTAAATTATATGGAATATTGGACATCAGATGCACTGTCAGACGAGTTCACCCACGTATTTCATTTTTATACAATATCTCATTATTTAATCTCAAAATATTATATCAAGAAAAATTATATAATTTGTAGGAGGAAATGAAACACTTTCGAGGAAAATTAGCTGTCATTTTGCTCAACTCAGAGTTGAATAAGCTAAAAGGAGGTCCCATATACCATCATCCATCGGACGATGAAGAAAATTTAGCTAATTCTGATCTCGAGATCCTGGAGAATCCACCTAACGTAGTCAAAGACAAAGGTCCTGCCCCAATCACTATCATGCCCACGGACCAACGTGAATTACTTGCCGGCCTCTGCAACTACATCATGTCGATCGATGATGTCGGGTGTTTGGAGTAAGTATCATGTATCAATATTTACTGTGCGCGTGTACATTATTATTCTTCTTACCGTCCAACTTTTAGGAAAGAATGGGTCCGGAGCTTGACACCCTATCCAATGGGCTTAAGTCCCAAGAAACTTCAGTGCATACTTAACATGGAGCAAGCTATGGACAATGATTGCTTCAACACCGCAGTGCATATACTGGCATGTGATGAGGGATTATTGTTCACAGACACTCCTATATAGTACGATTTTGTGTCAGTTATCGTAATCTTCATTCTATGCGTCATTAGTATCAACATGTTGAAACAAATATTTCTTTTTTTACTTAGTCCATGATGCTAGAGTCAACACAAGGACAGAAGTTTTGCAAAAAGGAAACTATCCACATGTTGGCAACATTATTCCATAGCTGGCCTAGGATGGACAGCGACATCTCATCGTGCAACATGGTAAGTAAGTATTTTGTCCATTGTTATCATGGTTTATTGTTGTTTCTAATAACTCCACTTGTAGATTTATCTTTCCTATGCTTCCATCAGCCGATACATCTTGTATGTCATCGACAAAGAGGCACGTCGTCTATATATTATGGATCCTATTCAAACATCACAATCGTCAGAGGATAAAAAATTAAGACATGCACTGAAATTAAAAATTTTTGCAAGGGATTTCAAAGAAGCACTTGAAATAAAGCTGTCTGGTTGGAATTCCGATATATCTAAATGACAACGTTTATTTCCGTTTGGTATTCCAATGAATATAGACGGGTAATGAATTCATAACAACAACATTTATTTTTCTTATCACTGTTTTCTTTATATTATTAATTTAAAGTTTTGCCGGGATGTGTCTGCCTATTTTATTTTTCATTTTATGCTCTGGTAGAAAGGTAAAGAATTGGTCAAGCCGGTTTGTACGGTGAGTATTGTCCGTTACATGTTTTAAGACCTTCGACGTGAACTTTTCATACTAACTAGATGTATTGTTTGTGCAGGATGGGTATGAGTTGAGGAAGTAGTTTTTATTATACTTGCTAAAACATCGTGGGAATGAAGCTAAAGGAAACTTTCCTCATATTGTGAAAGAATTTCTTAAGCGCATCATCTAGATATTAATAGTTTTGTAGTAGATGTTTAGTTGGAACATCGATCAGTTTGTTACGTGGAGATGTCGTTAATTGTTCTTTATGATATCAATTTACATTGCTAAAATGGACTTCAGTTATTCAACAATTGTGTCTGTGTTATATTGTTTGTACGTGTGAAATTTAACATGTAACTCTTGCAACCTATTTCAAGAGCCCGTGGCAACGCACGCACATTCTACTAGTTATTTTAGAGATAGAGCGAACGTGTTGGAAGAGATGTGCATGATGAGCTTGAAAATAATCCCATTTGCTCGCTAATTAATATCAGTGAAGACCAGAAACAGTGTAGAGAGAACCGTAATTTAATTTAGTGTCTGAGGGTGTCATGTACTGACGTATCCAAGTTATTGAAATGACATGATGGAGTAGTTCAGCTTATAAGATACATATCAGCTAGATTACTATGGTGGGTAGTTCATCAAACTCCTAGCTGAAGATGAGGAATGCATAGATTAGAAAACTATTCATGTAATTAAAAAATTGCTTAACACATTTATACAAAGAAATTCATGTAATTCAAAAATTGGTCGGTGTATTTTTCATAAATTTTTCTGTCATTCCAAAAAATTCCTTTATTAAAGATCCATGTAATAAAAAAAATCCACACATTTATATAAATGTGGATGTGATTAAAAAAAGTGTTGAATACATTCTACGAAATGTTCGTCTTATTAAAATGTATTTACGTAATAAAGTTGTTAATATATTCTAGTAAGATGGTCCTGAAATAAAAAAAACTTTTGACTATGTTTTTTAATCATGTAATTAAAAAAGTGTTTGGCAAAAAGTCAAAAGTTAGGAAAAAAATTCAAAAGTTGAAGGACACTAGAAATCCTACAAAAATAATATGTCGTGACAAAATAAATTCATGCATTACAAAATCATGTGATTAAAAAAGGTTCGATACATTAGAAGTTTAGTCTTTTGGATGCAGTGGTTTAGAGCAAGTTCAATGGGGCGACCCATTTCGTCTGCCGCCGTTTGTTTGGGTCGGCGTGAACAAAAAGGGAGGCCAACGCGCCGAGCCAAACCCGTCGACCCAAACCCAAATCGAGTCCGCTTCGCGTCCGCGCCGACACATTTGCGGCCCAAATTTGCGTCCCGAATGCGTCGGCGTACACGCGGAACGGACGCCATACGCGCCTTCTCGGTGTACGTCGCGTCCCCACCTGGCGATCGTCCAACTGCCCGTGGCCTACCTGATCAACTTAATTTATGACCTTGGACCCACACGTCAGCAACGGCGGTCCTCCTTTTTTAAGCCGACTATGCGGCGGGGCCGTCCTCATCCACTTCTAGCCAGCCCTCGTCCCCGTCTAGCTAGACTCTGCTCCCCCGTCACCGGCAAACCCTAGCCACCCCAGCGAAGCCAGATGGGGCTCTTCTCCGGTGCCAGCAGCAGCAAGGCCAAGGGCAAGTTCCCCGCTTTCCTGTTCCCACGGAGTTCCTCCCGCCTCCGCAGACGCCAGCTGCCGACCGAGGCAGCGCGTCAACCTGCCAGTGCACCAGGCGGAGTGGCACTGGCAGGACCACGTGCCTCTCGCGTACCCCGACGCCACCCTGCCGCACGACTAGCACCTGGATCCGGAGAGGATCCTAGTGGCGGCGGCGCCGCGGTCGGCTAGGGCGCACACGGAGGTGGTGTGGCGCCGGCGGGTGCTGCTGACGCCGGAGCAGCGCCACGACCCCGCCTACGCAACCGACTTGCCCAACTGGGCTCGATGGTTCGCCTTCGAGCACGAGGAGGCGAGGAGACACTGCATTCGTGAGGTCGACTGCACCGGGCCACCGCCCCCACTCGTCGTCCGCGAGGAGGACCAGGCGGCCCTTGCGGCGGTCTACCGGGAGAGGGAGGAGGACGAGCGGCCCAGGGCAGCGGCGGCCGACAAAGAGGAGGCGGCGTATGAGGCAGCCATGGCGTAGGTCCTTACCCTCTCCAAGGCGGGCGACTACGTCCTACCGCCAGTGGCCCGCCTTCCCCTTTCAAAGCCAAGAAGGAGCCAGAGCCGCCGGAGCCGCCATGGCGAGTACCTCGAGATGCTCGAGCGCGACACCGAGGACGAGCAGCGCGAGGCCGAGGAGTAGGCTCTCCAGGCCGTGGCAGCACAGGTGGCCGCACAGGCCCCTGCGGCGGCACAACCCGCGCCCGACATGAACGCCCTCTGGAACACGGCGTTCCCCTGGGCTGGCCCTGCGCCGACGCTCATCGATCTCACAGACCTGAGGACGATGATGATGACGCCTAGGGCAGTGCGCCGCCTCGTAGTTTAATTTGTTTTTAATTTTCTTTAACTCCAATGTGAATGCGTGAATTCTCGCCGGCCATCGTGGCCGGCTTTAATGTTTAATTAATATTGTTTTAATTTTAAATATGCATGTACTCTTTTTTTTCTAGCGCCATTAAAATGGGTCGGGGCAGCGTGAGGTGCATGTGCCGACCCAAACGCAGAAGCGGACATTCGTGTCCGCATGGCCGACCCAACACGAGTAGAAAAACACCTAATAGTCCCGGTTCGTAAGGGCCATTAGTCCCGGTTCATGAACCGGGACTAATGGGCCGTTACTAATACCTCCACCCATTAGTCCCGGTTCAATCCAGAACCGGGACCAATGTGCCTCCACGTGGCCCTGTGCGCCGAGCCCAGTGAGGGGACCTTTGGTCCCGGTTGGTGGCTCCAACCGGGACCAAAAGGCATCCACGCGTCAGCATTCCAGTGGCTGGGATTTTTTTTTGAAAGGAGGGGAGGTTGGGGTTTTGGGGGGTTAATTTAGGTGTTTCATATATTGTGTTAGCTAGCTAATTAATAGAGAGAAGTGTCCTCTCTTATGTCCGTGCTTGGTCGACGCTATGTACTATATATACATAAGTGATCGAGAGAACCATTCAGCACAGAAGTTCGTCATGCATACCGAGAGAAGTGATCGATCGACCTCTCCTTCTCTGAGAGATTGGTCGAACCACAAGTTTTCGTATCATGTATCCGACACTACTGGCTACATACATGTACAATATGTATAAGATCTCTTAATTACAAACCCCTAGCATTTGAAATCAATTTCCACATGGTATTCTCCGGCTTTATTGATGACGTGGTCAAGAAAGAATCCCGCCAATTCCTCTTGAATTGCTTTCATGCGATCTGGTTCTAGGAGTTCATTCCGCATCTGCCACGTCTAATTTGAAGAAGGGGGTTAATTAATACATATATATGAATGAAACTCAACAGAAATGATGGTGTAATAAAATGAAATTGTGAATATTATTGCTTACGCACTTCATATTGTCTTTGAGAGTAGCCCCGCTTGTTTTTCAAAGTCGGGCTGTGGATGAACACGCACACGTAGTATCCACAGAAATAATTTCCTTCCTCCTGCCACAAGCACTTTACAAGAAATAGAGGTCAATCAAACTGATAATGAAGCATTATAAATGGCATTGATTAAAGTATAGCTATAGAATCAACGGGAGATGCGCGCAACTAGCTAGCCAGTAGTACTTACTTTCGGCCATTTATATGTCAGCTCCTTCAGCAGTCCCGGAGCTTCTGCAGTGAACTGTTTCCAAACCCTGCAAGACAAAGAAAATTATTATTATTACTTGAGATATCAGGAAATGAACAAGAAGTTGCCGATATGTTGCGATAATGATCGATTGAACTTACTTGCTGAGCATTTCAGTGATGTCCGCATAGGATTTGGGATGTTTCCGTCTCGAGTCTAAGGAGGTTACTAGTCCACGCTCAAGCTTAATCTCCAGAAGAATATAGTGGTACCTGCGCACACATGCATAACTCATCAATTACATTACTATAAGCTCGCTTGAGTAATAAGGGAAACCGAATATGCACACGACAGTAACACTCACGGGCCGTTGTAAGGAAAGAGTATGGTATCTTTGTTTTGATTTTTGATCAATGATTGTAGCAAGTTGTCCTCGGCCTCTTTGACGTTCTTTTCAACCAGAAATACATCTATGATATTTGTGTTAATGAACCCAATATCATAAATTTCTTGTTTTTTGGACTCGACGATCTTCAATCTGCATAATATATTGAGGATAATTAATTATAAATACATGCAATGAAAGAGCCGAGCTATATATAGAGACTTAATGATAGAAATAGTACTTACAGGCAGTAGCAAAAGACCATTAGTTTATCGAGGGCCTTTTGATTGAAGAACTCGAAGAACTCCTCAAATGGAACAGTCAACAGATCATTTGCAACGAGGTCGTGCTCCTCTTTAATATGCAGATACAAAGCATTCTTACCCTCAGACTCTTTGCAGGTTTCCATGTACCAATTATGGAATCTTTGCATCATTGTTGTCATAGATTTTTCATCTTTGACGAGAGGCTTCCCGTACTCGTATCTGTGTCCGTCCACCTCCAAGAAATCAGGAAGTGCATCGTCAAGCAGGTAATCGTCAAGATTGCCATAACCGGCCATCATCCCCGGAGCATTAGACACATTGAGCGGGGGGCACGATTGCTGTGCTTGTTCGCCGAGCTGGGCAATTTTTTTCCCCTTTGCACGTTCTTTTGACCTTTTAGCACTGACAGTAGTTCCCTGCCGGTGGGCTTGGAGATATGTCTGTTCAGTAATGCGCTCATAGTTGGTTCTCGGCGGAGACTTTGGTGGTTTCCTCAGGGCATCGATAGTGCGCTTTGCTTTCACCGGATCTACCTTCTCCTCCGGAGGTGGATGTCTCTTTGCTTTCACCCCTTCAAAGAACTCCTTCACGTGGGTCCGCACAATCGTATCGTTTTCCTCCTCGGACCTCTCGTATGGTAACTTCTCTAGAGGCTTGAGAGATGATGGACCGTATTTATATTGCCTCCCGCCTCTAGTTGTGCTGCTAGACGCCGGAGCAGACGGAGCGGCTGCGGCGTCTGTCTTCTTCCGTGCTTGCTTACGAGGCGGAGGAGAAGGAGTACGACGCACTGGAGCAGCCGGGGCGGCGGCGGATCTCTTCCGCCCTTGCTGTCAAGGCGGAGAAGGAGGATGCTGCTGGCTGCTCGGGAGCGTCGGCGCAGGCGGAGAAGGAGGCGGAGTGCCGCCATGCGCCGGAGAAGGAGGCGGAGTGCCGCCACGCGTGCCCTGATCGTCACTCGCCGGAGGAGGAGGCGGTGGAGGAGGCGGAGTGCCCTGACTTGCCAGAGTAGGAGGAGGAGGCGGAGGTGTCCAGTTCAAAAGGTTGATGAGCTCCTTCTTCCGTAGGCATGGAGTCTTCAGAGCAGAACCCAGCCTAGTCTCCCCTTCACCGGTAGGGTGGTCAAGCACGAGGTCCTCAAATACCTCCGTTATTTCATCCACAATCACCTTAGCATATCCTTTTGGAATCGGCTCGCAGGGATAAGTTATGCCGGGTCCACTAGGATAAACTTGGCCAACAGCCGCCTTGACCTTCAAAGTCATCCATCGCGCCATCATGTGGCAATTTTGAGACTCCGTGATACCATCCACGGGATAGCTGGCAGGAGCCATCAAGACATGCTCCGGCTGAAGCAGCTCGGTGGAAGCCACGCTGCTTCTCGGCTGAGATGGCGGGGTAGCTTCGGGGGAAGCTTCGGCAGGTCGTTTGCTGTGATCTGCTGCTTCTCGTTCCTCTTCTCGATCCTCTAGCCCCATTACCCTTTCGTCCAGCGCCTGCAGTTGGTCCTGCTCTAGTTTCTTCCTCCTCTCGTGGGTTTTGTAACCCCCTGCGTCCGGAAAACCAACCTTCCACGGAATGGAGCCTGGCGTGCCTCGTGTCCGTCCAGGGTGCTCAGGATTCCCAAGGGCCATTGTGAGCTCGTCCTTCTCCCTGTTTGGAAGGAACGTCCCTCGCTGCGCTGCATCGATATAGTGTCAAAGGTTCTTGACTGGTATTTCCAGTTGCTCATCTGTCCACTGGCAAAACCCTGTTACAGGGTCCAAGGTTCCGCCAGGCCCGAAGAACCAAGTCCAGCAACGGTCTGGCCATCTCATTGTCTCTGGTCCGATCCCTTTTTCAAGCAGATCATTCTCAGCCTTGGACCACTTAGGCCGGGCTTGCAGGTAGCCACCTGACCCCGTGCGATGGTGAAGTGTCTTCTTCGCAGCATTTTTCTGGTTTGTCTCCGACATCTTCTTACTCTTTTCCGATGTCTTGTGGGCCACAAATGCGGGCCAGTGATTTTTGATCTTCTCATATTTGCCGATGAATTCTGGTGTCTTTTTATCTTTGACAAACTAGTTCAGCTCTTTCCTCCACCTCCTCATTAGGGTTGCCATCTTCTTAAGAGCACAAGACTTGATTAATTCCTCTTTAACTGGCTTCTCCGGATCCTCCTTTGGCGGTAGGGTGAAATTTGCCTTCAGCTGAGTCCAAAGATCTTCTTTCTGCATATCATTGACATAAGACACCGGAGCGTCTTCCTCCTTAGGCTTATACCATTGCTGGATGCTGATCGGGATCTTGTCCCTAACAAGAACCCCGCACTGAGAAGAAAATTCCTTCCTTGTCCGGATGGGTTCAATCGGTTCGCCGTCGGGCGCGATTTCTATGATCTCAAACTTTTCATCCGAGCTCAACTTTTTCTTCGGGCCTCGTCTCCTACCGAAGTTGTGCTCGATCCGGAGGGCTAGAAATTATAAGGAAGAAAGACGAGAGTAATTAATATGTGTACATATACCAAAACAATGGAAGCATCAATTAACTAGTCAGCACGGGCTTAACTAATATATATATATACCTGGCCGGGCTCGGTTCGGTCACCGGAGTAGTCAGCACGGTCTCCTTCTTGTTCCTCCATTGTGTCACTGGAGCCATCATGAACATAGTCCTGTTCTTGTACCGGCATTAATGGGACGAAGCCATCATGAACATAGCCCTCTTCTTCACCCCGTTCTTCCAGCTGACCAACAACGATGTCGAGGAGAAATGACGCAACTTCATACCTTCCATTTGAGATTATGTCCCTCAATATCGCTTCTCTTTCTTCGTCTCGGCAGTGCTCCATAGTTTCTGCAAATATTTACAACATGTTTATATATGGTACAGATGGAACTAGTGGCAAACATAGAACTAGACAGCTAATCACAATAAGGAATCATGTTAGTGGCCTCGACGCTGCTTCTCTAGGGTTTGGGGTCGCCTCGACACAACAACGCTTCGAGAGAGTTAATTTGTCGGGTAGGGGCGCGGCGGCAGGGGGTAGGAGACCAACATCGTTTTCTCTCTAGGGTTTGGGTGCCCTCGAGAGTTTTGGTCGAGCGAGAGGGCCGAGGGGGGGGTATTTATATCGACCGCCCCTCATGTCGAAGTTATCTCGAGGGGGTTATATCGACAACGACGCGACAACGATGAGAAAGGAAAATAATTAAGGAAAAGGAAGAAAAGAGGAAGAAGGAAGAAGGAAGAAGAAGAAAAAAAAAGAGGAGAAGAAGAAAGGAATAGAGGAGAAGAAGAAAAAATAGAATTTTTTTTCTATTTTTTCTTCTTCTCCTCTTCTTTTTCTTCTTTTTTCCTCTTCTTATTTATTTCTCCTCTTCTTCATCTTCTTATTTTCCTTTTTCCTCTCATTCTTTTTCTTCTTCTTTCTTCCTTCTTCCTTCTTCCTCTTTTCCTCCTTTTCCTTATTTTTCTTTAAATTTCTCCTCACTAACCTAAAATGCACTAACCTAAAATCGATATCTACTAACAACTTAAAAAAATAATACATATATGAAAAAATGCATATATGAAAAAAAAACATCATCATATCATCAACAGGAAAAATAGTATTTTTTCTAAAAATCTATCGTTTGCATATATACATCAACATATATATTCACTAACCTAAAATGCACAAAAATGCTATCGGAGAGGGGGTATATCGACCCCCCTCATGTATCCACATACATACATCTATAGATACATATATACTTACATATATGTATAAATTTTTGCATATATAAAGTTTTTCTAAAATCTAACTTTTGCATATATGAACATATATACACAGAAAACATATACATATATATACACGGAGAACATATACATAAAATGCAAAAAAAATAAGAGGAAAGGGCGCCGGCGGCCGGACCGAAGGCGGCGGCGTGTGGTCGGGGCGACGGTGACGGGGTTGGGGAAGGGGCGGTGCGCGCGGCGACGGCGATGGGGTCGGGGAACGGGTGGCGCGCGCGGCGACGGTGACGGGGTCGGGGCAGGGCGGTGCGTGCGGCGACGGCGACGGTGACGAGGGTCGAGGCAGGGGCGGCGCGCGCGGCGACGGCGACGGGGTCGGGGCCGGCAGGGGCGGCGGGCGCGGCGACGGTGTCGGGGAAATGCTCGGCGGCGGCGACGGCGAGGTGGACCAGCCTGACGGCGTCGGGGCAAGGCTCGGCGGCGACGGCGACGAGGAGCAGAGGCGTCGGGGCGAGAAGAAACAGATGGATTTTGGCGAAAACTGCCATGTGCTGCATATATACAAAGGGCATTGGTCCCGGTTCGTGACTCCAACCGGGACTAATGCCCCCTTTAGTCCCGGTTGGTGCCACCAACCGGGACCAAAGGATTCTTTTTCGGCAGCCCAAAGGGCGGGAACCGGCGGCCTTTGGTCCCGGTTGGTGGCACCAACCGGGACTAATGCTCACCCATTAGTCCCGGTTGGTGCCACCAACCGGGACCAAAGGTATCTGTGCTGCCCGCCTCGGGGCCAAAGTTTAGTCCCACCTCGCTAGTCGAGAGGGGCGCGCAGTGGTTTATAAGCCCCACTGCCGCATCCCTCTCGAGCTCCTCTCCACCGCAGGCTTTCGGGCCTACTTGCTATTGCTTTGCCTGATGGGCCTTCTGGGCCTACTGCGGGCCTGAATCCTGGCCCATAGTAGGGTTTCTAGTCGTATTCAGGCCGTGGGGGCCAGTAGGAGGCATTTTTTTGTTTTTTTGTTTTCTTTACTTATTGTTGCTATATTTATTTTTTTCCAGTTTTTTTCTTTTGTTTTCTGCATTATTTATTTACTTTTGTTTTTTGCTTTATTTTTTAATTGTTTTTGCTTTTAGATTTAGGAAAATTATAAACTTTCTGTTAGTGCCATTAGTTTTCAAATTTGAAAACACTTTTTTTGTTTTTTTGTTTTCTTTCTTGCTTTATTTATTTTATTTTGTTTCTACTTACAACAAAATACTTATTGTTGTTTTTTCTTTTGTTTTCTGCATTATTTATTTTCTTTTGTTTTTTGCTTTATTTTTTAATTGTTTTTGCTTTTAGTTTTAGGAAAATTATAAACTTTCTGTTAGTGCCATTAGTTTTCAAATTTGAAAACACTTTTTTTGTTTTTTTGTTTTCTTTCTTGCTTTATTTATTTTATTTTGTTTCTACTTACAACAAAATACTTATTGTTGTTTTTTTCTTTTGTTTTCTGCATTATTTATTTTCTTTTGTTTTTTGCTTTATTTTTTAATTGTTTTTGCTTTTAGTTTTAGGAAAATTATAAACTTTCTGTTAGTGCCATTAGTTTTCAAATTTGAAAACACTTTTTTTGTTTTTTTGTTTTCTTTCTTGCTTTATTTATTTTATTTTGTTTCTACTTACAACAAAATACTTATTGTTGCTATTTTTAATTATTACGAGGGCCGAACCATAAGACATTAAAGCATTTCAAATGAACTATGAAAAAGTTGAAAGTTGGCATGGTATCATAAATTGACCCACATAGCATGTGCATGTACAAAACGGACAATGGTATCATACTCGTCAGTTACAAAGTTGGCATGGTATCATCATAATATTTGCGGGAGAAAGTCTTCACTTTTTCTTCGCTTGTGTCAGTTGCTTATTGCGCCGTAACCATGGATAATCTTCATCGTTTATCAGGATGCTGGGGTCAGCCTTGACTTTGAAGGGAGGAATTTCATGAAACTTTTCATAATCTTCAGACATGTCTGTCTTGTCCTCCACTCCCACGATGTCCCTTTTTCCTGAAAGAACTATTTGTCGCTTTGGCTCATCGTATGATGTATTCGCTTCCTTATCTTTTCTCTTTCTCGGTCTGGTAGACATGTCCTTCACATAGATAACCTGTGCCACATCATTGGCTAGGACGAACGGTTCGTCAGTGTACCCAAGATTTTTCAGATCCACTGTTGTCATTCCGTACTGTGGGTCTACCTGTACCCCGCCTCCTGACAGATTGACCCATTTGCACTTAAACAAAGGGACCTTAAAATCTACTCCGTAGTCAAGTTCCCATATGTCCACTATGTAACCATAATATGTGTCCTTTCCCCTCTCGGTTGTTGCATCAAAGCGGACACCGCTGTTTTGGTTGGTGCTCTTTTGATCTTGGCCAATCGTGTAAAATGTATTCCCATTTATCTCGTATCCTTTCCAAATCAATACAGTCAAAGATGGTCCCCTGGACAACAAGTACAGCTCATCACAAACAGTGTTGTCACCTCTGATACGTGCTTCCAACCAACTGCTAAAAGTCCTGATGTGTTCACATGTAATCCAGTCGTCGCACTGCTCCGGGTGTTTGGAGCGCAGACTGTTCTTGTGTTCATCGACATACGGGGTCACCAAGGTAGAGTTCTGTAGAACTGTGTAGTGTGCTTGAGACCAAGAATATCCGTCCCTGCATATTATTGAGTCCCTTCCAAGCGTGCCTTTTCCAGTCAGTCTCCCCTCATACCGCGATTTAGGGAGACCTATCTTCTTAAGGCCAAAGAATGAAGTCAACACAAAACCCGATGACATCCTCTGTTTGATGGCCCATGGAGATGCTTCCTTCTGGCCTAGCGCGGTTACGGACATATTTCTTTAGGACTCCCATGAACCTCTCAAAGGGGTACATATTGTGTAGAAATACGGGGCCCAGAATGACAATCTCGTCAACTAGATGAACTAGGACGTGCGTCATGATATTGAAGAAGGATGGTGGGAACACCAGCTCGAAACTGACAAGACATTGCACCACATCACTCCTTAGCCTTGGTATGATTTCTGGATCGATCACCTTCTGAGAGATTGCATTGAGGAATGCACATAGCTTCACAATGGCTAATCGGACGTTTTCCGGTAGAAGCCCCCTCAATGCAACCGGAAGCAGTTGCGTCATAATCACGTGGCAGCCATGAGACTTTAGGTTCTGAAACTTTTTGTCAGCCATATTTATTATTCCTTTTATATTAGACAAGAAGCCAGTCGGGACCTTCATACTAAGCAGGCATTCAAAGAAGATTTCCTTCTCTTCTTTGGTAAGAGCACAGCTGGCAGGACCTTCATACCGCTTTGGAGGCATCCCGTCTTTTTCGTGCAAACGTTGTAGGTCCTCCCGTGCCTCAGCTGTATCTTTTGTTTTCCCATACACGCCCAAGAAGCCTAGCAGATTCACGCAAAGGTTCTTCGTCACGTGCATCACGTTGATCGAAGAGTGGACCTCTAAGTCTTTCCAGTAGGGTAGGTCCCAAAATATAGATTTCTTCTTCCACATGGGTGCGTGTCCCCCAGCGTCACTCGGAAGAGCTAGTACGCTGGGACCCTTTCCAAAGATTACGTGTAAATCATTGACCATAGCAAGTACGTGATCACCGGTACGCATGGCGGGCTTCTTCCGATGATTTGCCTCGCCTTTGAAATGATTGCCTTTCTTTAGACATTGATGGTTGCTCGGAAGAAATTGACGATGGCCCAGGTACACATTCTTCCTGCAGCTTGCCAGGTATATACTATCGGTGTCAAGTAAGCAGTGCGTGCATGCGTGGTATCCCTTGTTTGTCTGTCCTGAAAGGTTACTGAGAGCAGGTCAATCGTTGATGGTCACGAACAACAACGCCTTTAGGTTAAATTCCTCCTGTTTGTGTTCATCCCACGTACGTACACCGTTTCCACTCCACAGCTGTAAAAGTTCTTCAACTAATGGCCTTAGGTACACATCAATGTCGTTGCCGGGTTGCTTAGGTCCTTGGATGAGAACTGGCATCATAATGAACTTCCGCTTCATGCACATCCAAGGAGGAAGGTTATACATACATAGAGTCACGGGCCAGGTGCTGTGATTGCTGCTCTGCTCCCCGAAAGGATTAATTCCATTCGCGCTTAAAGCAAACCATACGTTCCTTGGGTCACTTGCAAACTCATCCCAGTACTTTCTCTCGATTTTTCTCCACTGCGACCCGTCAGCGGGTGCTCTCAAGTTCCCGTCTTTCTTACGGTCCTCACTATGCCATCGCATCAACTTGGCATGCTCTCCATTTCTGAACAGACGTTTCAACCGTGGTATTATAGGACCATACCACATCACCTTCCAGGAACCCTCTTCCTGGCGGGCTCGCCATCAACATCACCACGGTCATCTCGTCTGATCTTATACCGTAATGCACCGCATACCGGGCATGCGTTCAGATCCTTGTACGCACCGCGGAAGAGGATGCAGTCATTAGGGCATGCATGTATCTTCTGCACCTCCAATCCTAGAAGGCATACGACCTTCTTTGCTGCGTATGTACTGTCGGGAAATTCGTTATCCTTTGGAAGCTTCTTCTTCAATATTTTCAGTAGTTTCTCAAATCCTTTGTCAGAAAGAGCATTCTCTGCCTTCCACTGCAGCAATTCCAGTACGGTACCGAGGTTTGTGTTGCCATCTTCGCAATTGGGGTACAACCCTTTTTTGTGGTCCTCTAACATGCGATCGAACTTCAGCTTCTCCTTTTGACTTTCGCATTGCGTCCTTGCATCGACAATGACCCGGCGGAGATCATCATCATCGGGCACATCGTCTGGTTCCTTTTGATCTTCAGCAGCTTCGCCCGTTGCAGCATCATCGTGCACATCGTCTGGTTCCTCTTGATCTTCAGTAGCATCACCGTATTTAGGGGGCACATAGTTGTCATCGTACTCTTCTTCTTCGCCGTCTTCCATCATAACCCCTATTTCTCCGTGCCTCGTCCAAACATTATAGTGTGGCATGAAACCGTTGTAAAGCAGGTGGGTGTGGAGGATTTTCCGGTCAGAGTAAGACTTCGTATTCCCACATATAGGGCATGGACAACACATAAAACCATTCTTCTTGTTTGCCTCAGCCACTTCGAGAAAATCATGCACGCCCTTAATGTACTCGGAGGTGTGTCTTGAACCGTACATCCATTGCCGGTTCATCTGCGTGCATTATATATAATTAAGTGTGTCAAAATCAATACAGAACATCATGAATAGATAATTAAATGACCAAATTAATAGAAGTTCATCATCACATTAAAACCAAAGTACATACATAGTTCTCATCTAACAACATAAAGCTCTGCAGAGCATCTAAATTAATTAAACTATACACTGAAACTATGTAAAACATTTCAATGCGAAAACAAATGCGATCATAATCGCAACCAATGTAACAACTGATCCAACGGCATAATGATACCAAGCCTCGGTATGAATGGCATATTTTCTAATCTTTCTAATCTTCAAGCGCATTGCATTCATCTTGATCTTGTGATCATCGACGACATCCGCAACATGCAACTCCAATATCATCTTCTCCTCCTCAATTTTTCTAATTTTTTCCTTCAAAAAATTGTTTTCTTCTTCAACTAAATTTAACCTCTCGACAATAGGGTCGGTTGGAATTTCCGGTTCAACAACCTCCTAGATAAATAAAATCTATGTCACGTTGGTCGGCATAATTGTCATAAACAATAAATGAACCAATAGTTATGAAAAGATAATATATACCACATCTGAATCATAGACAGGACGAGGGCCGACGGGGGCGGATACCAAAACCATCGCACTATATAAGATGCAATAATAAAAGTAAGAAAATTATACAAGTATCAATATAAACATACAAGTAAGAGTTTTTTTCCTTTCAGAAAGAAGATAAGAACAAGACGCTCACCACGGTGGTGCCGGCGAC
Organism: Triticum aestivum; assembly: GCF_018294505.1. Lineage (NCBI taxonomy): Eukaryota > Viridiplantae > Streptophyta > Magnoliopsida > Poales > Poaceae > Triticum > Triticum aestivum. Next base: position 757,906,699 of record NC_057801.1, read on the forward strand.
GAGATCGGCGCGGGCGATCGGCGGCGGTGAAGACGGGGACGGGACGTGACAGACCGCTAAACCTAGACAAATATTGAGAAAAATGGAGCTTGGAGGTGGAGCTTGGAGAGGAGAAAGCTTAAGTAGTGTGGCTCGGGCATTCCATCGAACACCTCGTGTGCATCGGAGGTGAGCTAGAGCACCACAAAGCTCTCTCCTCGCCGGCCACGAAAAACAGAGCAGTGAGGGTGCTCTGCACGCGGGGTATATATAGGCAATTAATTGGTCCCGGTTGGTGGCATGAACCGGGACTAATGGGCAGCCTTTGGTCCCGGTTCAGGCCACCAACCGGGACAAATGGTGGTGGGCCAGGAGCAAGGCACATTGGTCCCGGTTCGTCCCACCAACCGGGACCAAAAGGTCCAGATGAACCGGTACCAATGGCCCACGTGGCCCGACCGCCCCCCCGGGCTAACGAACCGGGTCCAATGGCCCCATTGGTCCCGGTTCTGGATTGAACCGGGACTAATGGGCTGACCCGGCCTGGACCATTGCCCCCTTTTCTACTAGTGCAAACAGACAAAAAATGGACAAAATCACCGTCCATTTAGGTCGGCCCGTTGGGTTGCTCTTAGGCATCTCAAATATTTATTACGTCGATATATGTGTCCCTTTAGGCGACGGAAGGAAGGGTCGCCACACGGCCACAGCGGCTGTATACTCAAGGGATGCTGCTTTGCTGACCGGCGCTGAGACTGGAAACAGAAAGTGCCTTGTTGTGGTCCATTTCCATGGTCCATCAGCTGGCCATCGTATCTTTTTAAAAAAATACCATCATGGCTAGCTTTATTAATTAAATGACCGAATAACATCATCCACACGTGTAGTAGAAACGAGACAGCCCAATGGCTCGCCCGTCAAACTAGAGGAAAACTTATTACAATAACTAAATATTGCTAGCACATGCGCTGCTTGGTTACACAATCGTGAGCAATGCTTTAAATTGACCTTCCGATCAACGAAGAGAGATAAACACACTCGGCAAAAGTTGCTGCTTCATCCCACCATCTCGTTTGACCCGCACATGGCTCTATCACAGTCGAGGAATCCAATTATGCTTTAACCCGAGGAAAGCCCAAGGAGTTTGCAAAAGCCCAAGGAAGTGTGGTTTTGTGTAGTTTGAGCTACACGGTACCCACTACTGGAATTAGCTTATTCTCCGTCTGTCAATTTTTTGCCGTCTTCTGGCTGCCGGCAAAAAATGTCTTTGTCGTCCGCTTACAGAAACTGACGGCAAAGAACTGGCTGATGGCAAAGAAGGTATTTGCCATCAGTCAATTCTTTGTTGTCTGCTAGTGGACGGCAAAGAATCTTTGCCTTCAGCCAGCGGACGACAAAGAGAGAGGTGTGCCCCACTAACGAGCTGCTTAGGAAAAACCTAACGACCCCCCTCTTTGCCGTCTGCTAGCAGAGGGCAAAGAGCAAAAAAGCAGACGACAAAGGAGGGTGGACGGCAAAGAATTGACCTAACTAACGGCCGAGCCCCCACTCTCTCTCTCTCTCTGTTTCTGTCCTCTCCTCCCCTACGACCACCACCATCCGCCGCCGCCCCCTTGTCCTGCCACCCGCCCACCCACCGCCCCTCGCCCCGTCGCCCCGACCACCCGCCGCCCCCTTGCCCCACCACCCCACCACCCGCCGTCGTCCCCTTGCCCCGTCGCCCCATCTACCCGTCGCCCCGTCCCCCCGACCACCCACCACGGCCCCGCCGCCCCACCGCCAGAACAGCCCACCGCCGCGGCGCCCCGCCGCCCCCACCGCCGCGGTGCCACTGTCGCCCCCGGCGCCACCGCCCTGGAGCCCTGCGGCCCCCGTCGCCACCGCCACCCTGCCACTGCGAAGCCCCGTCCAACGCCATCTCCGATAAGTTTTTTTCCTGTTTTTTCTTTTTTTTGCTTTTTAATTGTTAGATTAGACTAGATATGTGTTTGTGTTAGATTTAGTGCTAGATTATATTAGATTAGACTAGTGCATGTGTTTTAGTTAATTAGTCATATAATTAGAAACCCTGACATGACACCCCGACACCCCGACCCCGAAACAGCACCCCGACCCCGACACGGCACCCCGACCCCCCTGACCCCCTGACCCCTACACTCCGACCCCGACACCACACCCCGACACCCCGACCCCGATCCCGAAATAGCACCCCGACCCCGACACAGCACCCCGTCCCCCTGACCCACTGACCCCCTGACCCCGACACCCCTACCCCAACACCACACCCTGACACCCCGACACGACACCCCGACACCCCAACCACAAAACAGCAGCCGGACCCCGACACGGCACCCCGACCCTGACATGACACCCACGACACCCCGACCCCCGACACCTCCCGGAAAAGGTGCTATTTGGCCTTCCAGAGGCCGATGGGGTCATACATTTGTGAATTATGAGTTAGGTTGTATATTTTTTGATTTTGTTATGCAAGACATCATATATATTTCTATTGATCGAGTGTATTTAAATGTGCAGTTGTTTCGTCGCTGCGAGGGTGTGGTGTTTGACAAACTCCCCGTGCATTCGACAAGCTCCGCACCTACGTTCGTTGGTGAGCACAAATGACATCTCCTCCTCCCCCCTTCATTTGCTCTATTTCGGTCTTCGTGCCAATGAAACTTGCTAGCTATAGGTGTCAAACATCAGTATGCGTAACCACTATGTGTCTCCCGTTCGAAACGGTTACATCTATAAATATGCATGCATTTGCATATAATCGTGATTCTTTCGAATTGTCCAACGTTATCCATGGACAGCCCGAGTATGTGTAGATTGGGTTAGTTTTCCCATATGCTCTACTCCGGATCCTATGCAGAATTTCGTCAGTGCCTCCCTGTTGTTCTCCGGGTACACATCCTCTCTGCATATTGCCGAGACGTGTATCAGGAGAACAACGGGGAGGTGCTGCCGAAAGTTTGCATCGGATCCAGAGCAGAGCATGGGAAAACGAACCCAATCTACACATACTCGGGTGGGATTCGAACCTATCTTTACCTATTAGCATTTAGGTTGCATGGACGTAATAAAACTGACAAACTCCATTAACTAATGGATATGGTTTGCTTAATTATGTATATATTTCTTGTGTGTCCAGTAGGAAGTCAATATGAGTGATCGTGCGTGGATGTACACCGGTTAGACTAGTCAGAAAATTTGGACCGAGGAATGGTTAACAAAAACCAAGGGATTTGTTAGAGCCGCATTTGCAAATGGCCAAACATTAAGCTGGTGCCCCTGTGTCCGATGCGACAACTATAATCAGATGGATGAGCTTGAAATGACTAAACACCTGCAGAAGTTTGGTTTTACGCCTGGTTACGTGGTCTGGACATTACATAGTGAGTCTGCCCAACGTGCCAGAGCCGAGGTGGTTCGTCGTTGCACCGACGAGCATGGTACCGGGATGGAAGACATGGTGCAAGCCTTTGACGATGCTTAGGACTCGGACGAGGAGATGGAGGAATCTCCAAAGGCCTTCACTGAAATGTTGGAGTCCTCAAAACATCCTCTCCATGAGCACACTGAGCTTTGTCAGTTGGATGCCATCTCACAAATAATGGCTTTGAAGGCTCAATTAAACTTGGGAAGAGAATGCTACGATGCGATGATGATAGTATTCGGATGATTTCTACCCAAAGGCCATGTGCTACCTGCAAACCTGTACCAGTCAGACAAAACCCTTCGTGCTCTTAAGGTGCTTTATGAGAAGATACATGCCTGTGAGAAAGGATGTGTTTTATTTAGGCGTCAGTATGAGGACTTGAACTATTGTCCCATTTGCATGTCTTCCACGTATGTTGTGATAGACAATGGTATTGGTGAGAAGACGCAGACCAAAATACGCGTTAATGTTCTTTGGCATATGCCAATCATACCAAGACTTCAATGTCTTTTCATGGTCAAAGAGATGTCCAGACAGGTGACATGGCACAAAACGGGCAAAAGAACCAAACTAGATGTAGATGGGAATGTGATGATGGTGCACACATCGGATGGTGAAGCGTGGAAGCGCTTCGATGCATTACATAAGGAAAAAAGGCAGATCCAAGGCATCCTCGGGTCGCTTTCAGCACGAATGGGTTCAGTGTGTTTGGTCAGACGGTAGACCAATAAAGTTGTTGGCCCGTGTTTGTCATTCCACTCAATCTCCCCCCCCCCCCGGGAAGATTATGCAAAGAAAGAACATTTTCCTGACATTGATAATTCCAGGGCCCAACTATCCCAGGAAGAATATGAATGTGTACATGAAGCCTCTTAAGGACGAATTGCAAAACTCTTGGGATAATGTATTCAAGACATACGACGCCTTTAGCAAACATAACTTCATAATGCGTGCCTGGTACATGTGCTCGATGCATGACTTGCCGGCGTATGCGCTATTCATTGGCTGGTGTGTGCATGGAAGGTTCCCATGCCCCACATGCAAGGGAGCTCTTGAGTTTCGTTGGCTGACGGCAGGGCACAATTATACTTGCTTCGACTTGCATAGATCATTTCTAGAACCTCGCCATAAGTTCAGGAAAGACAATAAGAAGTTCATCAAAGGTAGAGTTGTCAAACACTCTGCACCACCTGCGTTGACAGGCCAATGGACCCTAGATCAGTTAAACGCTCTCGAGACAGATCCAGAGCGTCCAGGGTATTTCAAGGGGTATAATAAGGAACATGCCTTGACTCACAAGACATGCTTCTGGGATCTGCCTTACTTCAAAGACCTCCTTTGCCCACACAACATCGACGTGATGCACACTGAAAAGAATATCGCCGAAGCCATTTTTTGGTACATTGTTTGGCATAGAGGGGAAATCAAAGGATAATACTAAGGCTAGAGTCGATCAAGAGGAGCTATGTGAGGGAAAGTGGTACTAGATGAAGCCAAGGGCATGGTTCATTCTTGGAAGGCTGCCAGCTATGAGGGAAATTATTTTGTGGGTGAAAATGCAGTTGATGTTCCGCGATGGGTATGCAACAAATCTAAAGAGGGGAGCGAGTCTTGAAAAATTGAAAATATTTGGTCTAAAAAGTCATGATTGGCACATATGGATTAAGCGGATAATGTCGGTGATGTTGCGTGGCTTCACTCCTGAGGATGAATGGCTAGTACTGGTAGAGCTGAGCTATTTATTCTGTGTTCTTTGTGCGAAAGAATTATCGCCTGGCCTCCTAGAAGATATGGAATAGTTGGTGCCGGAGTTGATCTGCAAGTTAGAGATGATATTTCCACCAAGCTTCTTTAATCCAATGAAACACTTGATTTGGGATCTCCTGGCCGAGGCAAGATTGGGGGGGCCCATGCAACATCATTGGTGCTACTCAACTGAGAGGATGGAGAAGATGCTTCAAGCAAAATGTATAAATAAACGTAGAATTGAAGGATCGATGGCCGAGGCATTCATCACCGAGGAGGCGGCAAACTTCGTGACAGCACACTACGAAGTCAAAAATCGTCATTTGCACAATCTGAAGCCTCGGTACAATGCTGACGACCCTAAAAAGGGTCGATCCAGCCTCAACCAATTCAAAGGGAATCTCGCACCAGCCAGTGGTTGGAAACTAGTATCGTTGGATGTTGAAGAATGGTGTACCATTTCATTGTATCTCTTCAACAACCTAACAGAAGTGCGGCCGTACATCGAGTAAGATCTCGGTACATTGTTTCGCAACTTCTAATTCCTTTGAACTGCTCTTATTCCTGGATATTTGATGCAGTCGATACGTCGCCATATTCTCGTATGGAGCGGTGATCCAAAAGGAATCTATCGAAGAGTATGAGCTTCTGGCAAAGCAAGGAGGCAAATATCCCAGTTTCATCTCATGGTTCAAAGAAACGGTAATTTCCATTAGACCATTTCATTTCTTTGGATAATTTGCGACTAATGAACAAACCTTTCGTATTAAACTTGTAGGCTAATTCAGAGATTATGGTTGCCGAATTGAGATAACTAGCTAATGGTTTTGACTATAAGGTCCGTTCATTTGACAAATACGACATCAATGGGTATCGCTTTCGTATCTATGGCAAAGAGCTATCTATGGCCGACCGAAAGTCTACAAATTGTTGTGTCTCTGCTATCGACGAAGGAGATATCGAGTATTATGGAAGAGTTGAAGAAATTTATGAACTTCAATTCTATGGTGAAAACCCACCAAATGTCGTAGTCTTCAGATGTTATTGGTTCCAGCCGAGGGACTAGAAGGAATTATGAACATATAGGGCTAGTCGAAATCAAACAAAGCACCCATTTGGATGTTCTTGATGTCTGTATTATGGATCAACAGGCAACCCAAGTTTTCTATTTATCGTGGGCCTGTCAAAGTAATCCAAATATCAGTGGTAGGGATGTCATTTATGAAGTGCCGCCACGTGTGGTACGTCATGAGCTTGCGTTGGTTTTCCTTGAAGAGGAAAGGGTGATGCAGCACAATAGTGTAAGTATTTCCCTCAGTTTTTGAGAACCAAGGTATCAATCCAGTAGGAGGCTCCTCACAAGTCCCACGAACCTACACAAACCAACAAAGAACTCGCAACCAACGCGATAAAGGGGTTGTCAATCCCTTCACGGCCACTTGCGAAAGTGAGATTTGATAGAGATAATATGATAAGATAAATATATTTTTGGTATCTTATAATAGAGATGCAGAAACAAAAGATGCAAATAAGAGTAGATTGGAAACTTATATGATAAAAGATAGACCCGGGGGCCATAGGTTTCACTAGTGGCTTCTATCAAGATAGCATAAGTATTACGGTGGGTGAACTAATTACTGTCGAGCAATTGATAGAAAAGCGAAAAATTATAAGATTATCTAGGCATGATCATGTATATAGGCATCAAATCCATGACAAGTAGACCGACTCCTGCCTACATCTACTACTATTACTCCACACATCGACCGCTATCCAGCATGCATCTAGAGTATTAAGTTCATAAGAACAGAGAAACACATTAAGAAATATTACATGATGTAGAGGGATAAACTCAAGCAATATGATATAAACCCCATCTTTTTATCCTCGATGGCAACAATATAATACATGCCTTGCAACCCTTTCTGTCATTGGGTAAGGACACCGCAAAATTGAACCCAAAGCTATGCACTTCTCCCATGGCAAGAAAGATCAATCTAGTAGGCCAAACCAAATCGATAATTCGAAGAGACTAGCAAAGATAACTCAATCATACATAAAAAAATTCAGAGGAGATTCAATTATTATTCATAGATAAACTTGATCATAAACCCACAATTCATCGGATCTCGACAAACACACCGCAAAAAGAGATTACATCAAATAGATCTCCACAAGAGAGGGGGAGAACATTGTATTGAGATCCAAAAAATAGAGAAGAAGCCAACTAGCTAATAATTATGGACCCGAAGGTCTGTGGTAAACTACTCACAACTCATCGGAGGGGATATGGTGTTGATGTAGAAGCCCTCCGTGGTGGATTCCCCCTCCGGCAGAATGCTGGCGATGGCTCCAAGATGGGATCTCGCGTATACAGAAGGTTACGGTGGTGGAAATATTTCTTCGGTGGCTCCCTGGATGTTTTCAGGGTATGTAGGCTTATATAGGAGGAAGAAGTACGTCGGTGGCCGCCCGAGGTGCCCATGAGACAGGGGGCACACCGTATAGGGGTGGGCGCGCCCTCCTATCTCGTGGCCGCCTCGACTGCTTCATGGCATGCACTCCAAGTCCTCTGGATCACGTTCGTTCCAAAAATCACGCTCCCGAAGGTTTCATTCCATTTGGACTCCGTTTGATATTCCTTTTCTTGGAAATACTAAAATAGGCAAAAAAACAGCAATATGGGCTGGGCCTCCGGTTAGTAGGTTAGTCCCAAAAATTATATAAGTGTGTAAAATAAAGCCCATAGACATCCAAAACAGGTAATATAATAGCATGGAACAATCAAAAATTATAGATACGTTGGAGACCTATCAAGGATCCCCAAGCTTAATTCCTACTCGTCCTCGAGTAGGTAAATGATAAAAATAGAATTTTTGTTGTGGAATGCTACCTAGCATAATTCTCAATGTAATTTCTCTTTATTGTGGCATGAATGTTCAGATCCAAGTAAAGTTCATTTTGACAAAAGAGATAGCAATACTTCAAGCATACTAATAAAAGCAATCATGTCTTCTCAAAATAACATGGCTAAAGAAAGTTCATCCCTACAAAATCATATAGTTAGGCTATGCTTCATTTTTGTCACAGAAAGATGTTCCCAACTTCTATACCCCCGATGACAAGCCAAGCAATTGTTCCATACTTAAATAATCTCAAACTTTTTCAACCTTCACGCAATACATGAGCGTGAGCCATGGATATAGCACTATGAGTGGAATAGAATAATGATTGGGGATTGTGTGGAGAAGACAAAAAAAGGAAGTCTCACATTGACGAGGATAATCAATGGGCTATGGAGATGCCCATCAATTGATGTTAACATGAGGAGTAGGGATTGCCATGCAATGGATGCACTAGAGCGATAAATGAATGAATGCTCAACAAAAGAAAACTAGTGGGTGTGCATCCAACTTGCTTGCTCACGAAGACCTAGGGCATTTGAGGAAGCCCATCATAGGAATGTACAAGCCAAATTCTATAATGAAAAATTCCCACTAGTATATGAAGTGACAACCTATGAGACTCTCGACATGAAGAACAAGGTGCTACTTTGAAGCACAAGTGTAGAAAAAGAGATAGTAGCATTGCCCCTTTATTTATTTTCTTTTTTTCCTTTTTTCTCTTTTCTTTTTTTTCTTTGGCCTTTCTTTTTTTCTTTTGGCCTTTCTTTTTTTTCTTTTTGGGCAATGCTCTAATAATGATGATCATCACACTTTTATTGATTACAACACATGAACTACAACTCGAAACTAGAACAAGATATGACTCTATATGAATGCCTCCGGCGGTGTACCGGGATGGTGCAATGAATCAAGAGTGACATGTATAAAAATTATGCACGGTGGGTTTGCCACAAATACGATGTCAACTACATGATCATGCAATGGCAATATGACATAAGTAATGTATGTCATGATGATGATGAACGAAACGGTGGAAAGTTGCATGGCAATATATCTCGGAATGGCTATGGAAATGCCATAAATAGGTAGGTATGGTGTCTGTTTTGAGGAAGATATAAGGAGGTTTATGTGTGATAGAGCGTATCATATCAAGGGGTTTAGATGCACCGGCGAAGTTTGCACCAACTCTCAACATGAGAAAGGGCAATGCACGATACCGAAGAGGCTAGCAATGACGGAAAGGTAAAAGTGTGTATAATCCATGGACTCAACATTAGTCAAAAGAACTCACATACTTATTGCAAAAATTTAGAAGTCATCAAAAACCAAGCACTACGCGCATGCTCCTAGGGGAATAGATTGGTAGGAAAAGAGCATCGCTCATCCCTGACCGCCACTCATAAGGATGCACAAGCCAGGTACACTTCATGCTTCAAATTTGTTACACAACTTTAACCATACGTGCATGCTACGGGACTTGCTAACTTCAGCACAAGCATTCTTTAAATTCATAATCACCCAACTAGCATGACTATAATATCACTACCTCTCTCTCTCAAAACAATTATCAAGTATCAAGTAGATCATAGCATCCAATTCACTTCCTATGATAGTTTTTATTATACCCAACTTGGATGATCATCATTCTAGGACCAATTTATAACCATAGAAAATACCATGCTGTTCTATAAGACTCTCAAAATAATATAAGTGAAGCATGAGAGATCAACAATTTCTTCAACATTAATCCACCGCCGTGCTCCAAAAGATATAAGTGAAGCATTAGAGCAAAAACTATCTAGCTCAAAAGATATAAGTGAAGCACATAGAGTATTCCAATAAATTTCAATCAAGGAGGCTTCTCCCAAAAGGTGTGTTACAACAAGTATTATTGTGGTAAACTAAAAAGCAAAGACTAATATAATACACGACGCTCCAAGCAAAACACATATCATGTGGCGAATAAAAATATAGCTCCAAGTAAAGTTACCAATGAACGAAGACGAAAGAGGGGATGCCTTCCAGGGGCATCCCGAAGCTTAGGCTTTTGCCACCCTTTATTCCATAGTCCATCAAATATTTACCCAAAACTTGAAAACTTCACAACACAAAACTCAACAGGAAATCTCATAAGCTCCGTTAGTGAAAGAAAACAAAACCACCACCTAAGTTACTGTAATGAACTATTTCTTTATTTATATTGGTGTTAAACCTAATGTATTCCATGTTCTCTATGGTTCATACCCTTACATACTAGCCTCAGATGCATCAAAATAAGCAAATAACACATGAAAAATAGAATCTCTCAAAGACAGAACAGTCTATAGCAATCTGTAGCTAACGCAAACTTCTGGAACCTTAAAAATCCTACAAAATAGGATGTCCTAAACAATTTGTTTATTTAACAGCATAAAAATGAATCAATGCAAAATCTCGTTTCTGTGATTTATTGAATTTTTTCTCGTGAGCGCAAAGTTTCTATTTTTCAGCAGAATCAAATCAACGCATATCATAGGTTATCCTATAGGTTCTACTTGGCACAAACACTAAATAAAACATGAAAACACATCTAAACAGAAAGTAGATGCAAAATTTATTACTAAATAGGAAGGAAGAATATCGGGTTGTCTCCCAACAAGCACTTTTCTTTAAAGCCTTTTTAGCTAGGCATTGAGATTTCAATGATGCTCACATAAAAGACAAGAATTGAAGCATAAAGAGAGCATCATAAGACATGTGAGAAACAAATCTAAGTCTAACATATTTCCTATGCATATGCAAACAAATTTGCAAGGCAAGCAAAAACTAGCACATGCAAGGAAGAAGAAAGAGACGATAGCAATCTCAACACAACGAGAGGTACTTTAGTAAGATAAAAATTTCTACAACCATATTTTCCTCTCTCATAATAATTACAAGTGGGATCATGAGCAAATTCAAAAAAATAGCTATCACATGAAATATTTTCAACACGATCCACATGCATGCAAAGTTGACACTCTTCCAAAATAGTGGGATTAACATTAACTAAAGTCATGACCTCTCCAAACCCACTTTTATCAAAAATACCATAAGATTGAACATTCTCCAAATATGTGGGATCTAAAGTTGACACTCTTCCAAACCAACTTTCAATAATATTGCAAACACTATTATCAATCTCATATTCATCATGGGGCTTAAATAAATTTTCAAGATCATAAAAAGAATCACCCCAATCATGATCATTGCAACAAATAGTAGATATAGCAAAACTAGCATCCCCAAGCTTAGGGTTTTGCATATTATTAGCACAATTGACATCAAGAGAATTTATAGTAAAATCATTGCAATCGTGCTTTTTATTCAAGGATCTACCAAGTATGGGTGCAATAGCAACGATCTCGTTTAACATAAGGAAGTATATCAAATTGATCTTCATAAATATTGGCATCATGGCCACAAGAATAGCAAGCATCATGTTCATCAAGGGATATTTCAATCAAATCATCGGAATCATCATTATCTAAGATTCATGCATATCATTATTTTCTTCCAAAGCAACGGTCATTCTCTCAATAAATACTTTGACATAGACATTATGAGCATAGCTTTCATAGCAATATTTAAATATGTAAAAAAATTCAGATTCGTAGAGAATAATATCATACTTTTCAATCAAAGAAGCAACTTCATAAGTACCCTTAAAAGCAACAAATTCTTCAATTGGTTCGATATCATAGTAACTATAAACACCCTTATCATAAGAAGATAAGATTTCATTTTCATTAAACTCACATAGGTAGGGAAGGTGTTTTTTAGGGTTCTTAGAGCAACAAGTAAAATCACAAATTTCACAAGGATTCCAAGCATAGCACATCAATCTATTTATTTGAACCCATAAGAGTCTCCCTTTTTCAGACAAACGGTGATGCACAAAATGAGCATGCTCATCTAAAGATTTCCCATCAACTAGGCTAGTTGGGGTTTCAGCACGAGAGCATAAGGATCAAAGATGATCCAAGTAGAACACTTTAAGTGGATCCATATCAACAGATTTTTAGCAAGGAAAGATGCAAGCACATAGAAGGCACATGAAGACACAAGCACACAAAAACGAGAAGCAAATGGCAAATAATGTAAATGCAAGGGAGATGAGTTTGTGATGGGTACTTGGTATGTCTTGACTTGAGCGAAGACCTCCCCGGCAACGGCGCCAGAAATCCTTCTTGCTACGTCTTGAGCTTGCGTTGGTTTTCCTTGAAGAGGAAAGGGTGATGCAGCACAGTAGCGTAAGTATTTCCCTCAGTTTTTGAGAACCAAGGTATCAATCCAGTAGGAGGCTCCTCACAAGTCCCACGAACCTACACAAACAAACAAAGAACTCGCAACCAACGCGATAAAGGGGTTCTCAATCCCTTCACATCCACTTGCGAAAGTGAGATCTGATAGAGATAATATGATAAGATAAATATATTTTTTGGTATTTTATAATATAGATGCAGAAAGTAAATATGCAAATACAAGTAGATTGGAAACTTATATGATAAAAGATAGACCCGAGGGCCATAGGTTTCACTAGTGGCTTCTCTTAAGATAGCATAAGTATTACGGTGGGTGAAGAAATTGCTGTCGAGCAATTGATAGAAAAGCGAATAATTATGAGATTATCTAGGCATGATCATGTATATTGGCATCACGTCCATGACAAGTAGACCGACTCATTCCTGCATCTACTACTATTACTCCACACATCGACCGCTATCCAGCATGCATCTAGAGTATGAAGTTCATAAGAACAGAGTAACGCATTAAGAAAGATGACATGATGTAGAGGGATAAACTCAACCAATATGATATAAACCCCATCTTTTTATCCTCGATGGCAACAATACAATACGTGCCTTGCAACCCTTTCTGTCATTGGGTAAGGACACCGCAAGATTGAACCCAAAGCTAAGCACTTCACCCATGGCAAGAAAGATCAATCCAGTAGGCCAAACCAAATCGATAATTCGAAGAGACTTGCAAAGATAACTCAATCATACATAAAAGAATTTAGAGGAGATTCAATTATTATTCATAGATAAACTTGATCATAAACCCACAATTCATCGGATCTCCACAAACACACCGCAAAAAGAGATTACATCAAATAGATCTCCTCAAGAGAGGGGGAGAACATTGTATTGAGATCCAAAAAAGAGAGAAGAAGCCAACTAGCTAATAACTATGGACCCGAAGGTCTGTGGTAAACTACTCACAACTCATCGGAGGGGCTATGGTGTTGATGTAGAAGCCCTCTGTGGTGGATTCCCCCTCCGGCAGAACGCCGGTGACGGCTCCAAGATGGGATCTCGCGGATACAGAAGGTTACGGTGGTGGAAATATTCCTTCTGTGGCTTCCTGGATGTTTTTGGGGTATGTAGGCTTATATAGGAGAAAGAAGTACGTCGGTGGCCGCCCGAGGGGCCCACGAGATAGGGGGCGCCCCCTATAGGGGTGGGCGCGCCCTCCTATCTCGTGGCCGCCTTGGCTGCTTCTTGGGTTGCACTCCAAGTCCTCTGGATCACGTTCGTTCCAAAAATCACGCTCCCGAAGGTTTCATTCCGTTTGTCTCCGTTTGATATTCCTTTTCTTCGAAATACTGAAATAGGCAAAAAAACAGCAATACGGGTTGGGCCTTTGGATAGTAGGTTAGTCCCAAAAATGATATAAATGTGTAAATTAAAGCCCATAGACATCCAAAACAGGTAATATAATAGCATGGAACAATAAAAAATTGTAGATACGTAGGAGACGTATCAACTTGTTAGACCACCTCCCCCCAATGAAGAGGATTATGAACCTCACATTAACCAAGACACATATGACGAAGGAGAATTCTTTCAAGAAATACGCCTTTCCAAAAAATGTTTCAAGAACCGCTCTACTCCACCCCAGAACATTGAAGTAGACAACGATAGTGAATCCGACTTCACCCCTGAGCTAGAATAAGAAGAAGTTACTACTGCAGATGACCTGTAAATGCTTGAACGATTACATAAAGGAAGCCTTCCACATGTTGATGCATTTATTGATGATGATGATGAGCACGTCACTGATAGTGATGATGATGATGCATTTAATGATGATGAAGCATATATAGACGATTCAGAGTAATATTAGTAATGTGAGGTATTCAATTTTTTATTATGTTCATGATGATGATACACTTAAATTATATACATATTATTCATGTCAGGTATTCAATTTTTTATTATGTTCATGATGATGATACACTCAAATTATATACATATTATTCATGTCAGGTATTCAATTTTTTATTATGTTCATGATGATGATACACTTAAATTATATACATATTATTCATGCCAAGTATTCAAATTTTTTATGGTGTACTAATTTCGTTTATTTTTTGTCATTGCAGGTGTTGACAAGATGGTGGGCAAGGGGCCAGAGCGCCCCGAGCCTCCTGTGAGCGCTACTGGGAGGGGTGGTTCCATTATTCCACCCCAGCCCCTCCAGAGAGCGCTGCTAGACAGTATGCAGACATCAGCGGCGGGTGCTTCTTCTTTGGTTGGGAGAGGTCGAGGGAGGATGAAAAAGGTGGCTTGAGGTGGACGTGGCAGCGGGAGACATAGGAAGGCTGCTACGCCTTCCTCGCCGCCACCCCTAATTGATTCATCCGACCACATGATTGCTCCGTATGACGTGCACTACTAGGAAAAGGGCTATAGATGGGATGGACACTAATGGCGCACTGTACATGTGGTGCGCCATTATTAAATACTAATGGCGCACCATGTGTTGGTGCGCCACTAGTGTGCAAATACTAATGGCGCACCACATCCCACGATGCGCCATTAGTAAAAATTATTTTTTTAAAAAAATTTCAAAACTACTAATGGCGCACTGTGGGAGTGGTGCACCATTACTAGTTGACATAGTAATGGTGCACCACACCCACCATGCGCCATTAGTAGTTTTGAAAAAAAATTAGAAAAATTGTTAGTAATGGCGCACCTGTCCACAGGTGCGCCATTACTAGTTTTAACTAGTAATGGCGCACTGTCCACAGGTGCGCCATTACTAAGTTTTTTTCAAAAAAAATCATTTTTTTTCTTTTTTTCTTTTCAAAACTAGTCATGGCTCACCGTGGTTGTGCTGCGCCATTACTAGTTTAACTAGTAATGGCGCACTACCCCGCGGTGCGCCATTACTAACTTGGCCCAAAAGTTCCCGAATGCGCCCCCCCCCCCCCCCCCCCCCCCGCGTGGACCGCCTTTTCAGTTTTAAAAAATAAAAGAAAATGATAAAAATGTCAAAAAAATAAAAGAAAATAAGTTTCCCATGTGATATGTGGTCTAGTTGTTGGGAAAATTTACAAATATGAATTTTGACATTATTTGCAAAATCTCTCTGGAAATTTGTAAAATGGCCATAACTTTTGCATACGAACTCGGATTAAAAAGTTTTTTATATGAAAAATCATCTACTCGAACCGTTAAACATTTTCAAAATCCCCAAAAACCTAACAGAAAAAAACCTAACATGGATGTGGTGCGCCACTAGTAATAGAAAAAAAATTGGTATGCTAGACATCAACAAGGTATAATATTTTTCAAAATTTCGTCATAGTCATGAACATGAACAAAGTCCTAGACATCAACAAGGTATAATAGGATTGATATGCTAGATATATCAACAAGTGCCTGTGAAGTGAGTTGTTGCTGGGGTTGGATAGAACTCTGAAGTTAAGTGTGCTTGGGCTGGAGTAGTGTGAGGATGGGTGACCTTTCGGGAAGTTTGACCACGAAGTGTGATTTGACCTATGTTTAAGCATATTGACCTGAGATAAAGCCATAGTGACCTGAGATTAAGAAAAAAGCGAAAAAAATTGGGAATTTTTTTTAAAAAAAAATCGGATAAAAATTTGAAAAAAAATGTTACTAATGGCGCATTGCATGGTGCGCCATTAGTATACCAGATACTAATGGCGCACCAGTGGTGCGCCATTAGTAAAAAATACTAGTGGCGTGATAGTAATGGCACACCGGTAGTGCGCCATTAGTAGGCAAAACCGGTGAGCCATTAGTAGGCCTTTTCCTAGTAGTGGTGGAACCGTCTCGGACTCCGGTCCATGAGCCTCTGGTCGCCGATCCTTCGCCCCACTAGACTTGGGTCGCCGATCCTTTGCCCCACCAGACTCAGGTCACCGATCCTTTGCCTCACGTGAATCCGGTCCCAGAGTCCTCATCCCAGAAGACTACGATCACGGAGTCTTCTTGCCATGAGGCTCCGGAGACTAGTGTCCCTACTGATGGTAGCAAAGACACCTTTTTTGATGATAGCTACAGCAACGACGAGCTGGTTTAGAAGGGCAAGAAGGTGTACAAGCGTGGTTGTACAAAGATCCTGCCCGTGCCGACGACCCCCGACCAGAGGTGGTTGATTGCGCCTAATGGTTGAAGTAACTGCATTTACTCTTTCTTAACCTTTTGCCTTCACATTTCTTCAAATTAATATCTAATTCGTTGCCCTTGTCATACTGCAGGGGCTGGGTACACCCCCGTGGTGTCCGCAGGCCCAACCAGGTCCTTGGTGTGCTTCGCCGGCAGCACTTCCCTGGGTGGGTCACGTTGCCTAGTGAGGGTCAGGTTCCATAGCTAGCACTGAGCTGGGAGCTGTACGCGGTTGCCACGGCCCCTCCGGAGGAGATGGTCACCCGTGTCTTGTGCGAGACGGAGGACGACATTGTGTTCCATTGGTTTTGGGTAATTTCTCCTTACAGAATTAGAAATCAACACTACCTAGTGATTGTACTAATCAGTGTTGTCTTGTTTGATTGGAGACCTTCTACAGGGTTTCAGAGGGAGAATAGGAGGCTGTGTCTATGGTTGTCGTAGCCGAGTGCAAGCGCCTAGTTCAGGACTTACGTCACGAGGCTCAGGTGCAGGCCATTCGAGAATACTATGCCTCGAAGGGTATTAAGAGGGACAAGAAGAAATGTCGCGGCAAGTTTTTGAGTAAGGAGAAGTACTTGCAGGTAATTACCTATTCTTAAGGCCATGAACTTAGTTTTCTTGATTTGATTCGTAGGCGTAGCGCTGAAATTTCTCTTGACTAACTTAGGTGCCCCTCGGATGTTGTGCGGATAAGATGGATTGTTGGGAGGCGTTGGTGGATATGTGGTGCTCTCCCCAATGGCGTGTCGAACACCATAGGTCCAAGGATAAGCGTGACCAAATGGTTGGTGTGCCACACCATCAAGGGAGCTCCAACCTGTTTGAGTACGGGGATCACTGGGGTATGTGGTTTGCTACATCATTCATGCAATTTCATTCTTCATGCTAGCATTTTTCCCTTCCAAAATGACTTAATATGCTTAGTTGGTTAAAAAAATGGCATAAGTACATTTGATAGTACATTTATGACATAATTAGCTCTAAAATGACATCATAACCTTAGATAGCTCTATAAAATGCCTAAATATGCTTTAGTTAGATAAAAATGGCATAACTACCTTGGATAGCTCAATAATGACATAATTAGTATACTTTCATCAAAAATGGCATAATAATCTTGGTTACCTCCAAAATGACCTATAGTTAGCTTATTTTCCTCGAAAATGACATAATAACCTTACTTAGCTCCAAAATGACCTATTTACATAGCAATATCATTCTTCATGTTAGCGTGAGCCCTTAACTAATATTTTGTTCCTCTCTCTCAGGTGCACCACCACAAGAAGCTTGTGCCAAATCTGTTTGACCTCTATGGCATGGCCCATAGTGCCCCTTACAAGAAGGCCAAGGCATTCTCGGAGTCTGACCTGGATCATCCAGAGAGCTTCACCAACATCTCCTCCCACCACAAGCTCGTAAGGTACAGATATGAGGGGAAGGCGAGGAAAAGGGAGGACTTTAACCCGAGCCAGGATCCTTTTGATACAGAGCTGCTGATGATATCTGGTGGCGGGAGGTCCCATGGCTCCGTAGCCATTGGTGATGGACTGATACGTTGTCCTAGGACTCTCCCGCAGATCAAGAAGCGCCAGAGTAGCTCTGCTCCTAAGATAACACCTCGTGCACGACCCGCGGAGCTCGCCATGGCAGTTAGTTATACGGACTCTCTCACCTTTTACATTGTGTGTGCGTCCGTCGATGATTCCAATGCTAACGAGGAGTGGTGTGTTGCAGGCATTGGTTGAGAAAGAGAGATTGAACACCCAGGCACTTTTGGAGGAGGCAAAAAGGGAGGCGGCGGAGAGGGAGAGGGAGATGGAGGAGAGGACAACTAAGCTGTTGGAGGAGGATAGAACCGGTGAGGCGACTCACGGGGCCCTATATGAGCTCCTCGTGGTATGTTTCTTGTGCATATTAGCCAAATCATGCACGTAATGTTTTCATTACTAACTAATATGACTGACTCGCGAGAACCAAATGTGTAGACCTTGTGCGAGAAAAACGGTTAGACCCCTCCGCAGATGCCCCAGATTGCTCCGGCGACCACGGTGAGTTTGATTTGAATGGTCGTTAGTTACTAGTATTCACATTTCAGTTGCATCATGCTAACGAGACATTATTGGAAATGATCTTTGGTGCAGCATGCCTCCCGACAAGCATCGACCAATCCTTCCGTGTTTGGCAATGGCGTAAACCCGACCGGTCCTTCACCTACGTCTGCCACTGGCGCAGCCCCGACCGTTCCTTCACCTCCGTGATAACGGAATTTTTCTTCTTATTTAGCCTATTTAGTCCATTTATGATATAATTTAGCCTATTTAGTCCACAGATGACATAATAAGATGAAGAAAATAAAGGAAGAGGAAGAAAAGAAGGAATACGAAGAAAAGAAGAAGAAGAAGCAGAAGATGATTCTTCTTCTTCTTCTTCTTCTTCTTCTTCTTTTCCTCCTCTTACTTGTTTTTATTCGTAAATGGCATGATAACCTTGCTAACCTCATAAATGTCATATACTTAGCTTGTTGTCCTCTAAAATGACACAATAAGCTTAGTTAGGTCAAAAATGCCATAATTAGCTAGTTAGCTTAAAAATGACCAAGTTTACCTAGGTTAGCTCCAATATGATCCATTTAACCTACGTCAGCTCCAAAATGATCCATTTAACCTACGTTAGCTCCAAAATGACCTATTTACCTAGCTTAGCTCTAAATTGACCTACACACTTAGCATTTTACCTACCTTAGCCCAAAAATGGCATTTTTACCTACCTTAGCCTATTTAGTCCACAAATGGCATAATAAGATGAAGGAAATCAAGGAAGAGGAAGAAAAGCAGGAATAGGAAGAAAAGAAGAAGAAGAAGATTCTTCTTCTTCTTCTTCTTCTTCTTCTTCTTCTTCTTCTTTTTCTCCGTTTCCTTTTCTTCAAGCTAGTCTTCTTCTTATTATTATTCTTGTTCTAACTTTTATCTTTCCCAATTTGCATATTTGCTTTAGATGAGGAAGCTTGCATGGATGGAATGTCCTATTCTTCTATTGCTTCCTTGCTATTTATGAAAACTTGTTTGGATATGTATATTATATGTCTATATGGATATGTTGTTGGAAACTTGTTTCTGGATATGTATGCATATATATGGATATGTTGGACTTTGTTGAACTATGTTGTTGGATATGTTGGATTTGATGAAATATGTTGTTGGACATGCTGTTATATGTTGTTGGATATGTTGAAGTTGTATGTATGTATATCCGTGTGTGAAATCCTGCCAAATTAAATGGATTCAAATAAAAATAAGGGATATATAGCCTCTTTGCCGTCTACTACCAGACGGCAAAGAGGACACATGGCAGCTACCTGTAGCACCTGGGAACACTGGGCTGCCTATTTGGTCACTTTGACGTGTGCCATCAGATGGCAAAGTGACCAATTAGGACTGGCAAACAGGGCTAGCTATGCCATCTGCCAGACGGCAAAGATTCAAAGCTCTGTGTCGTCTGTTGGCAGACGGCATAGCTGGCCACGTGGCAGCTTGCTAGTGCTGGCCGAGCTGAGATCTTTGTCGTCCGCCAGCGGACGGCAAAGAACAGGCCATTAACCCCTACGGCCCTCACCCCAACCCACTGTCATCCAAAATCTTTGTCGTCTGCTTGGCTATGACAACGGACGGCACAGCCCTTTGTCGTCCGCTTCTTCGTTCAGCCGGAGATTTTGCCGTTCGCCATCCATGCCTTGGCCGTCTGCCATGGCAGACGGCAAAGAAGCTGATTCCAGTAGTGACCATTTATCTTAGCCATCCATTTTGGCATCAAGATCCGTGTAGGCACATTTTTGTTTCTCTCAAACGAAACAACATATAAACTTCACACTTTGCAGGACAACAAAACATTCTAATTACTACGTGGGGAAAAAAATTCAGATTTTTTCATGCATTTAAAATGCTAAAAATTATTTTTTTAATCAAAAAAATCCTCAGTTTGTATATTTATGTTGGTCCAAAAAATCTGAAAGTTTTTTGACACATTGAAGTTGTAAAGTTTGTTTGATCTGCAAAGTTTGAAGTCCATATGTTCTTTCATTTGAGAGAAACAAAAAAGAGAAATCTGCTTGTTGCAAGTTAGTTGCAGAGTATGGATCTCAAAGTAGTGTTGAAAGGCTGAAGATAAGAGGTTCCATGTAGGACGAGCTACAAAGAAACTTTATGTCATGGCCATTGCCTGGGTAGAAACTGCACTAGTTGCATAGGGAATGAAGATGCACTGTGCCGCCAAGGAAATGCCCTTATCATCCCTAAGCACAGCAGCCGTCGCGCCCACACCTTCATCTATATAGAAAGCTGCATCCATATTCAACTTAATGAACCTGGGATCCAGTCTGGTCCATCTCTCCTCAGAGGTGTTCCTCTTCTTCTCATTAGCCTGGCCATAATTATTGGCCATAGCTAGAATCGAAAGTGGCTATTTAAAAGCTGGGGAGGTGTATCATTACGAGTAAATTGCCGTCAGATCCACCATAGGTACCAGCTTCCCACCACCAAGACTTGCTTGATATCCAGATTCGGCTTTATCGGTAGAGGCCTTGGATCAGCTAACAGGAGATTTTCCAGGACAACTGATCTGGACCGGTCAAGCACCATTCCCTCATCAACTAACTCCATGATACCCAATCGATTCTAGAGTTCTCTCGCATGAATGCAATCAAAGATTAGATGCTTTATATCCTCATCTTCTCCATGGCAGATAGGACATGATCCCACTGACCCGATATGTCTATTAGCGAGTATAGACTTAAGTGGTAGGATTCCGTGAAGAACTCTCCTGTAAAAAAATTGAATTTTACATGGGATCAGTAGCTTCCATAGCGGGTTATGGCAGTTGCATTGGGCCGAAAAGGTCGAGTCCACTGAATCTTGTATGCTCTGCGGACAGAAAAGCTCCCTCTTCGATTTGGGTGCCATGCTATGAAATCCTCAAAGGAATTGAGACTAAACAAAATTTGTAGAATCCTATTGGAATCAATAGAACTAAGATTTGTATGGAGAATGTCTTCATACCAGCAGCAAGAAACATGACCGATGAGTTCTGAAACAGAAGTGAGAATAGAGAGACCTCGTATTGATATCACCTTTCTGTCCGGACTAGCAGGGATCAATGGGTCAGACCAAATGTTTACATTTTCTCCCATGCCAACTCTCAAAATGTAACCCAATTTGAAGGTCTCTAAGCCCTTCATGATACTTTGCCAAGTGAGGGACGGACCATTTTTTAATGTGGCTTGTAGAAGACTACTGTTAGGATAGTATTTTGCTTTTAGAATTCTAGCACAAAATGAATCGGGTTGGGTGATCAATCTCCAACATTGTTTAGATAACATTGCCAAGTTGAAGGAGTATAAGTCTCTAAAGCCCGTCCCTCCTTCGCTTTTAGGACATCATAATTTCCACCAAGAAAACCAGTGCATTCTTTTGTGTTCCTCATCATCTATCCACCAATATTGGGATATTAGGTCTCTGATCTCCTTTCAAATGCCGTTAGGTATATTGTATATAGACATGGGAAATACTGGGATGGCCTGAGCCACTGCCTTAATGAGGATTTCCTTACCACCAATCGAAAGTACCTTTTCCATCCACCCTTTCAGCCCCTCCCTGATTGTTTCAACAAAGTGTTTAAAAAATCACTCCTATCTGCGCCCTCCACTCCAGGCAGCCCAGCATATTTATCAGATAGTGCTTCCGTAACAATATTCAGTTCTTGGCAAATTTCAGCTCTTGATACTGCAGGTGCGTTAGGACTGAAAAATTTGATAAACTCACCAACTGTCCCGAACTTTGGCAGTAGGTTTCCAGAACATGTTGTAAGGAAGCTGCATTTAAAACATCCGCTGTCATCAGAATTAGAGAATCATCAGCAAATAGTAGGTGTGATACTGCCAGTGCATTTCTGCACACTCTAAATCCTTCTATGCCACCAGATTCTTCTTCATATTGCAATAAACTAGAAAGGCCTTCTGCATAGAGAAGGAAAAGATATGGGGAGAGAGGATTCCCTTGCCTTATACCCATGATTAGAATAAAGTTGTCCGTCACCTGGGAATTGAACCTGACTTTATAAGAAATAGAGCTAACACAAGCCATCATAAGTTCAATCCACTGCTCATGAGAGCCCAGTGCCACCATCATATAATGGAGCAAGGACCATTCCACCCTATCATACGCTTATGCATGTCCAACTTTACAGCATATAATCCTGTCTGACAATTCCTTTTGTTCTCGATTTTATGTACACATTCATATGCAATCAAAACATTGTCAGTGATCATTCTTCCAATAACAAAAGCAATTTGCGTGGGGGAGATAATCTCCGGCAGAATATTCTTTAATCGGAGGGCTAACATCTTAGAAATAATCTTATACAAAACATTGCCAAGACTTATAGGGCGAAATTGCATTACCAATTCAGGATCATCAGTTTTTGGTATAACGACAATTGTGATTTCATTCCAATCAACTGGGATTACCCTGGAATTAATTGCACAAAGAACTTCCACTGTGATCTCATCTCCCAGAATATGCCAGTATTTTTTTTAAATATTGCATGAAGGCCATCAGGTCCCGGGGCCTTTAAATCTCCAATATTGAACACTGCCTTCTTGACATCATCAGCTGTATAAGGAGCCATTAGAAAATTATTCATTTGGTCGGTTACCTTATGTTGAACCTTCTATAGAATTTCTGGGCTTGTGTGCCGCACCTTGGACGAGAATAGTTGAGTAAAGTAATTCAGAGCATGTGAATTCAGTTCTGGTATACCTTCAAGCCAGTTACCTCTAGCATCCTTTAGCTTCTTCACAAAATTTCTCTTTCTCCTTGCTGATGCATATGCTTGGAAAAACACCGTATTACGGTCTTCGCTCTTCAGCCAAGTCACTCATGATCGCTACATAATTGGATCTCTTCCAGCCCTAACAGGTACTCAATTGGCTCCGTTAGCTCCTTCCTCTGTTCATCATTCTCATCTGTAATAGGGCCAGCCATGACCCTCTCCAGCTCCCTCTGAGCTTTGTGTAACCGTTTTTTTGTTTCTTTAGAACCCTCTTGTCCCAATCATGGAAACTAGCTTGCATTTTATTGAGTTTCTCATGTATGTTTGTTACGCTCGGATCAGCCGCAGCCTCCGTCCATGCTTCCACCAGTTTCTCATTAAACATCTCCTCTTTTAGCCATCTTGCTTCAAATCTTTTTACATATACATTCGTGCCGTTTGGTAGCTGCACATAATAGTCAGTGTCCACCAGGAGAGGTCTGTGATCCGAGTGATTAAATTCCAAATTCCATAATGCTGGATGGGGAATTGGGAAGTCCATAAATCATTCACAAGGCCTCTATCAAGTCTTTTCCGTATCATTCCTCTGCGCCAAGTGTATTGGTCGCCAATGTACCCAAGATCATGCAATGCACATTCTTCTACAACATCCTGAAATGCCTGCATGTATCGGACTGGTCGCGGATTGCCACCCTCCTTCTCATGTAAATACATGATCTCATTGAGATCTCCCACCAGGAGCCAGGGCAAGGTATGCGCTTGATGTAATTGTCTTATACGTGACCAGGACAAGTGTTTATTCTCCCATCTAAACTCTCCATACATCCCAGTCAAATGCCAACAATGCCAATTATTATTATTATTATTATTATTATTATTATTATTATTATTATTATTATTATTATTATTATTATTATTATTATTATTATTATTATTATTCGCGATCTTTACATCAATGAACATGGGATCAAGAGCTAATCTTTGAACATTGACATTATTATTCTAAAAAAGAACTAAGCCTCCACTTCTACCGTTGCTAGGACAAACGAGTTTTTCATCCATATTTCATCTCTTACGCAGACATTCTGCCGGATAACTATCGAGGTGTGTCTCTGACAAAAACATCACCTCCGAGTTGCAGCTTCGTTGGACATCCAACATAGCACGTACTGCCGCGGCGTTCCCAAGACCCTGACAGTTCCAGGATAATATTTTCATTGCTTCAGGTCATCCCCCTTGCGGGAGGACATTGATATCTCATTGGTTAGCTGGCCTTCCAAACTTTCTACTGCTTCTCCATCTACATCTCTGTGCTTCTTCCTGTTTGCATTTTTCTGAGGCGTACTAGCCGCCTCCAAGATGATCTGGCAGAGATTCTCCTTCAAGCTGATCCATCGTCGCCGCCACTTTTGATGTTTTGGTCATACTGGGAACAATCGCCAACGTCTTAGATCCCCCTAGCACTCCTTGTTATGTATCTGTTACCGTCTGCTTACCAAGAACGTTAGCCTGACGAACATCCTAGTTATTAAGGAAATATGCCCTAGAGGCAATAATAAAGTTATTATTTATTTCCTCATATCATGATAAATGTTTATTATTCATGCTAGAATTGTATTAACCGGAAACATGATACATGTGTGAATACATAGACAAACTGAGTGTCACTAGTATGCCTCTACTTGACTAGCTCGTTTATCAAAGATGGTTATGTTTCCTAGCCATGGACAAAAGAGTTGTCA
Source organism: Triticum aestivum (assembly GCF_018294505.1). Classification (NCBI taxonomy): domain Eukaryota; kingdom Viridiplantae; phylum Streptophyta; class Magnoliopsida; order Poales; family Poaceae; genus Triticum; species Triticum aestivum. The sequence goes on from NC_057801.1 coordinate 757,931,786, forward strand.
TTTGATTGATGGGATCACATCATTAAAAGAATGATGTGATTGACTTGACCCATTCCGTTAGCTTAGCACTTGATCTTTTAGTATGTTGCTATTGATTTCTTCATGACTTATACATGTTCCTACAACTATGAGATTAGGCAACTCCCGTTTACCAGAGGAACACTTGGTGTGCTACCAAACATCACAACGTAACTGGGTAATTATAAAGGATCTCTACAGGTGTCTCCGAAGGTACATGCTGGGTTGGCGTATTTCGAGATTAGGATTAGTCACTCCGATTGTCGGAGAGGTATCTCTGGGCCATCTCGGTAATGCACATCACTATAAGCCTTGCAAGCAATGTAGCTAATGAGTTAGTTATGGAATGATGCATGATACGTCTCCAACGTATCTATAATTTTTTATTGCTCCATGCTACTTTATCTACTGTTTTGGACTATATTGGGCTTTATTTCCCACATTTATATTATTTTTGGGACTAACCTATTAACCGGAGGCCCAACCCAGAATTGCTGTTTTTTGCCTACTTCAGTATTTCGAAGGAACAGAATATCAAACGGAGTCCAAACGGAATAAAACCTTCGGGAACGTGATTTTCTCACCGAACGTGATCCAGGAGACTTGGACCCTGCTCCAAGGAACATCCGTGGAGGTCACGAGGGTGGGGGGCGTCCCCCTGCATCGTGGGCCCCCTGTTGCTCCACCGACATACTCCTTCCTCCTATATATACCTGCGTACCCCCGTCAGATCAAATACGGAGCCAAAAACCTAATTCCACTGCCGCAACTTTCTGTATCCACGAGATCCCATCTTGGGGCCTATTCCGGAGCTCCGCCGGAGAGGGCATCTACCACGGAGGGCTTCTACATCAACACCATAGCCTCTCCGATGAAGTGTGAGTAGTTTACTCAGACTTTCGGGTCCATAGCTAGTAGCTAGATGGCTTCTTCTCTCTTTTTGGATCTCAATACAATGTTCTCCCCCTCTCTTGTGGAGATCTATTCGATGTAATCTTCTTTTTGCGGTGTGTTTCTTGAGACCGATGAATTGTGGGTTTATGAACAATATTTGATTCTTCTCTGAATTCTTTTATGTATGATTGAGTTATCTTTGCAAGTCACTTCGAATTATCCGTTTGGTTTGGCCAACTAGATTGGTAGTTCTTGCAATGGGAGAAGTGTTTAGCTTTGGGTTCAATCTTGCGGTGTCCTTACCCAGTGACAGAAAGGGTTGTAAGGCACGTATTGTATTGTTGCCATCGAGGATAACAAGATGAGGTTTTTATCATATTGCATGAATTTATCCCTCTACATCATGTCATCTTGCTTAAGGCGTTACTCTGTTTTTAACTTAATACTCTAGATGCATGCTGGACAGCGGTCGATGAGTGGAGTAATAGTAGTAGATGCCGAATCGTTTCGATCTACTTGTCTTGGACGTGATGCCTATATACGTGATCATACCTAGATAACCTCATAATTATTCGCTTTTCTATCAATTGCTCAACAGCAATTTGTTCACCCACCGTAGAATACTTATGCTCTTGAGAGAAGCCACTAGTGAAACCTATGGCCCCCGGGTCTATTCTCATCATATCAATCTCCATTACTTTATTACTTTCTTTGTTTTTACTTTGCCTTTTACTTGTCACTTTGCATCTCTATATCAAAAATACCAAAAATATTATTTATCATCTCTATCAGATCTCACCCTCGTAAGTGACCGTGACGGGATTGACAACCCCTAATCGCGTTGGTTGCGAGTAGCTATCGTTTTGTGTAGGTACGAGGGACTCGTGCGTGATCTCCTACTGGATTGATACCTTGGTTCTCAAAAACTGAGGGAAATACTTACGCTACTTTACTGCATCATCCTTTCCTCTTCGGGAAAATCCAACGTAGTGCTCAAGAGGTAGCAAGAAGGATTTCTGGCTCCGTTGCCGGGGAGGCTCACACAAGCAAGTCAACCATACCAAGTACCCATCACAATCCCTATCTATCGCATTATATTATTTGCCTCTCGTTTTCCTCTCCCCCACTTCACCCTTGCCGTTTTATTCGCCCTCTCTTGCCCAATCTCCTCCTCTCTTTTTCATTCGCCTTCTTCCTGTATGTATCTTTGTTTGTGTTTCGTGTGCCTTCTATATGCTTGCATCTTTGCTTGCTAAAAATCTATTGATATGGATCCACTTAAAGTGTTCTACTTGGATCATCTTTGATCCTTATGCGCTCGTGCTGAAACCCCAACTAGCCTAGTTGATGGGGAATCTTTAGATGGGCATGCTCATTTTGTGTGTCATCGTTTATCTGAAAAAGGGAGACTCTTACGGTATCATATAAATAGTTTGATATGCTATGCTTGGAATCTTTGTGAAATGTGTGATTTTACTTGTTGCTCTAAGAACCGTAAAAAACAGCTTCCCTACCTATGTGAGTTCAATGATAATGAAATCTTATCTTCTTATGCAAAGGGTGTTTATAGTTACTATGATATCGAACAAATTGAAGAATTTGTCATTTTTAAGGGTGCTCATGAAGTTGCTTATTTCATTGAAAAGTATGATTTTACTCTCAACAAATCTGAAAATTCCGTCATACTTAAATATTGCAATGAAAACCTTGCTCATAATGTCTATGTCCGAGAATTTATTGAAAGAATGACCGTTGCTTTGGAAGAAAATAATGATATGCATGAATCTATAGATAATGATGATTCCGATGATTTGATTGAAATATCCCTTGATGAACATGATGCTTGCTATTCTTGTGGCCATGAAGCCAATATTTATAAAGACGAATTTGCTATAGTTCCTTATGTTAAAAATGAGATCGTTGCTATTGCACCCATGCTTGATAGCTCCCTCAACGAAAATTATGATTTAAATGATTTTACTATAAATTCTCTTGATGTCAATTGTGTTAATAATATGCAAAACCCTAAGCTTGGGGATGCTAGTTTTGCTATGTCCACTACTTGTTGCAATGATCATGATTGGGGTGATTCTTCTTATGATCTTGAAAATTTATTTAATTCCCATGATGAATATGAGATTGATAATATTGTTTGCAATAATATTGAAAGTGGGTTTGAAAGAGTGTCAACTATAGATCCCACATATTTGGAGAATATTCAATCTTATGAAATTTTTGATAAAAGTGGGTTTGGAGAGGTCATGAATTTAGTTAATGTTAATCCCACTATTTCGGAAGAGTGTCAACTTTTCATGCATGTGGATCGTGTTGAAAATATTTTATGTGATAGCTATTTTGTTGAATTTGCTTATGATCCCACATGTAATTATTATGAGAGAGGAAAATATGGTCGTACAAATTATCATGATAATGAATTACCTCTCGTTATGTTGAGATTGCTATTGTTTCTTTCCGCCTCCTTGCATATGCTAGTTTTTGCTTGCCTTGATAATTTGTTTGCCTATAAGACGCCTATGCATAGGAAGTATGTTAGACTTAGATGTGTATATCACGTGTTTTATTATGCTCTCTTTGTGCTTCAATTCTTGTCTTTCTTGTGAGCATCATTGAAATATCTATGCCTACCTAGGGGCGTTAAACGATAGCGCTTGTTGGGAGGCAACCCAATTTTATTTTGTGTTTTTTGTTTTTGCTTTTGTTTAGGAATAAATAATCCATCTACTTTCTGTTTATATGTGGTTTTATGTTTTAATTAGTGTTTGTGCCAAGTAGAACCTATAGGATAAGCAATGATGATAGTTGATTTGATTCTGCTGAAAAACAGAAACTTTACGCTCACGAGAAAAAATTCAATAAATAACAGAAACGTGATTTTGCATTGATTATTTTTTATGAAGATCAATAAACAAATTTTCCAGTACGTACTATTTTGGTAGAAGTTTTAGAGTTCCAGAAGTTTGCGTTAGTTACAGATTGCTACAGACTGTTCTGTTTTTGACAGATTCTGTTTTTTGTGTGTTGTTTGCTTATTTCAATGCATCTATGGCTAATAAATTAGTTTATAAACCATAAGGAAGTTGTAATACAGTAGGTTTAACACCAATATAAATAAATAATGAGTTCATTACAGTACCTTAAAGTAGTCTTTTGTTTTCTTTCACTAACGGAGCTCACGAGATTTCTATTGAGTTTTGTGTTGTGAAGTTTTCAAGTTTTGGGTGAATTCTTTTGATAGATTATGGAACAAAGAGTGGCAAGAGCCTAATCTTGGGGATGCCCATGGCACCCCTAAGATAATCCAAGGACACAAAAAATTCAAAGCTTGGGGATGCCCCGGAAGGCATCCCCTCTTTCGTATACTTCCATCGGTAATTTACTTGGAACTGTATTTTTATTCACCACATGTTATGTGTTTTGCTTGGAGCGTCTTGTATTATTTGCTTCTTTGCTTGTTAGTTTACCACAATCATCCTTTCTGTACACACCTTTTGAGAGAGCCATACATGATTTATAATTTGCTAGAATACTCTATGTGCTTCGCTTATATCTTTTGAGCTTGATAGTTTTGCTCATAGTGCTTCACTTAAACCTTTTCGAGCGTAATAATTTTTGCTCTAGTGCTTCACTTAGATCTTTTAGAGCACAGTGGTGGATTTGTTTTAAAGAAACTATTGATCTCTCATGCTTCACATAGGTTATTTTGAGAGTTGTTAATAGCATGGTAATTTGCTTAAAGATAATATACTTGGTATTCAAGATTTGTGAAGCTTTCTTTTGAGTGCGTCGAATACTAAGATAAGTTTGATGCTTGATAATTGTTTTGAGATATGGAAGTGATAATATCAAAGCAATGCTAGTTGGGGTGATTATGAATTTAAAGAATGCTTGAGTTGAAGTTTGTGATTCCCGTAGCATGCGCGTATGGTGAACCGCTTTGTGATAAAGTCAGAGCATAATTTTATTTATGGATTGTCTTCCTTATGAGTGGCAGTCGGGGACGAGCGGTGGTATTTTCCTACCAATCTATCCCCCTAGGAGCATGCGTGTAGTGCTTTGGTTTTTGATGACTTCTAAATTTTTGCAATAAGTGCATGAGTTCTTTTGATTAATGTTGAGTCCATGGATTAATCTGGACAGTATCGAAGACAAGAGAGCTCTTTTCATCCAGGAAAATAATTTCAGACGCATACTGAAATTACATCTTAACAGGTTGTTGAAGTATCAGAATGAATATAGGAGAAAAAGGTGCACCATAAGATATTTCAGGTTCGCTGATGAAAATACCAAACTCTTTCAATCTCTGGCAACTGAGAGGTTTCGGCATAACTCGATCGCTAACCTACGGGATGGTGGCGTGGTGGTTACTGATCACGTCGACAAGGAAGGAATCTTGTATAAAACTTACAAGGAGCGTCTAGGATCCTCCAAACCTACTACCATGCGCTTCAATCTCCCCCAGATTATCAGACGTGTCCCTGGGCTGGAAGTGTTGTCTCAGCCTTTCTCTAAGGACGAGATTGACACTGTTGTGAAGGAAATGCCAACCGACCGTGCCCCGGGCCCTGACGGTTTTAATGGTTGTTTTCTCAAGAGCTGCTGGTTGATCATTAAGGAGGATTTTTATAAAATGTGCCAGCAATTCTATGATGGCAACCTGGATCTTGACAGCATCACTGAGGGGTTCATAACCTTGATTCCAAAATCTGCTTCTCCTGAAACTGCCAATGATTACAGACCAATAACCTTGCTGAACTGTTGTCTGAAAATCATCACTAAGATTCTGGCTAACTGTCTGCAGAAAGTCATTCTGTCGATCATCCATAGAAACCAGTATGGCTTCATTAAGGGGAGTACCATCCAAGACTTCCTTGCTTAGTCGTTTGAATATATTCATCAGTGTCAGAGATCATCGCGTGAGATTATTTTGCTAAAATTGGACTTTGCCAAGGCCTTTGATACCATCGAACATGCCCCGATGATGGAGATCATGGAACATATGGGTTTTGATGACAAGTGGCTGGGGTGGATGAGATCTATCTTCGACTCTGGTGTGTCTTCAGTTTTGCTCAATGGGGTTCCGGGCAGGAAATTCCAATGCAAATGCGGGGTCCACCAGGGCGACCCCCTCTCTCCTCTGATTTTTGTTCTTGCTGCAGATCTTCTCCAGGCTGCAGTCAACGACGCCTTTGCCCGAGGACTGATCTACCTACCCATTCCTTGCAGTCGTGATGATGATTACCCGATGGTACAGTACACATATGACACCATTCATGTGATGCCTGCGTGTCCTGTCCAAGCTACCCATATGAAATCAATCTTGGAGGATTATGCTGCCTCTGTTGGTCTGAAAATCAACTTTCATAAGTCCACTCTTATACCCATTAACCTTGATCAGCAGCACGCGGTGGACTTGGCTCAAATTTTTGGCTGCTCTGTTGGATCTATGCCCTTCACTTACCTTGGCTTCCCCATGGGAACGACAAGGCCGACGCTGCTTGAACGCATGCCGTTGGTGCACGGGGTGGAAAGGAAAATGTCAACAGCCCTTGCGCTGATGTCCTCGGGGGCCAAGCTAACCCTGGTCAACTCTGTTGTTACCTCCATGCTGATCTACGCCATGTGTACGATCAAACTACACCCAAAAGTTATTGAGCACCTCAATAAGTTGCGCAGGTACTGTCTTTGGGCAAAAAATTCTGATGATGGCGTCAAAAACAATTCCCTCGCTACTTGGGAGTTGGTCTGTAGACCCAAAAACGAAGAGGGTCTCGGTGTCATTGATATCAAGACCCAAAATGTTGCCCTCCTCCTAAAACATCTGTTCAAATTTTATAACCACCATGATGTTCCATGGGTGACCCTGATCTGGGACACGTATTACCCTGACAGGGTTCCACATGCAGTGGAACAGTTGGGTTCTTTCTGGTGGCATGATGTTATGCAGCTTAGTGATGTGTTCCGCGGGATCACCAAGGTTGTGCTGGGTAATGGCTCATCCTCCCTGTTCTGGAAAGGTGCATGGTTTGACGATCGTGACACCCCTCTTATGGAGCTTTACCCCAGGGCCTTCTCTTTCTGCCTAAATGATGATGAGCCCGTGGTTAATATTCTGACTGCCTCAGATCCCAGCTTGATCTTTCACCTACCTCTCTCCACGCAAGCGAGACAGGAGATCAGAGCTATTCAGCATGGGTCCATGCATGTCGTGCTTGACATGGATTGCAATGACTCCTGGGTTTGTAACCTTGGCGGGTCTTTCTCCTCCAAGAGATACTATGATCACTGTTTCAGAGACACGGTAGCTGACGAGGCTTTTGGCTGGTTATGGAAGGCCAAGAGTCCAATCAAGTTCAAAATGTTCGGTTGGCTTTTGATGGTTGATCGCCTGAACACTAGAAATATGCTGAAGCGCCGCCATTTTGTTGTGGCTGGGAACATCTACACGTGCATGCTCTGTCAAAACCCCCCCGAGGAAACTCTCGAGCATCTCTTCTTCAATTGCCCGTTCAGCCGACGATGTTGGGACAAAGTTGGCATGCTATGGCCAATATTTGGCAATAGATTAACCCTCATACATGCTGCCAAAGAGGGTTGGCGCCGGCCGTTGTTCATGGACATCTTCCTGGTGGCGGCTTGGAGTTTATGGAAGGAGCGAAATAATCTTTATTTCAGGGGGATCCCACATTCTTTTCGCTCGTGGCTAGCTAGGTTCAAAGAGCTCTTGGCTTTGTTAGTTCACAACTGTAAGAAGGACATGCGTCCCTCCCTGGAAAACTACATACAAAGCTTGTATCTGTTGCCTAGATATTTCTCTAAAATTAATGCCCGGGGGGGCTGACACCGCACTTGTAACAATGTTGTAATTGGTCCCTTGTGAGTAATACAAAGTCAGTGGGAGCCTCTCCCACTATCGTGCAGTTTCAAGAAAAAATCATTGCTAGCCTCTCTAATACCGCGCACTTTTCGCCGGTATCATACACCCACCATATACCTTCCTCAAAACAGCCACCATACCTACCTATCATGGCATTTCCATAGCCATTCCGAGATATATTGCCATGCAACTTTCCACTGTTCCGTTCATATGGCACATATTACTTTTGTCATATTGCTTTTTGCATGAACATGTAGTTGACATTGTATTCGTGGCAAGGCCACCTTCATAATTTTCATACATGTCGCTCATGATTCATTGCATATCCCGGTACACCACCGGAAGCATTCATATAGAGTCATATTTTGTTCTAAGTATCGAGTTGTAATTGTTGAGTTGTAAGAAAAATAAAAGTGTGATGATCATCATTATTAGAGCATTGTCCCAGTGAGGAAAGGATGATGGAGACTATGATTCCCCCATAAGTCGGGATGAGACTCCGGACGAAATAAAAAAAAGTGTGGCCATAAAAAAAGAGAAAAGGCCCAAATAAAAAAAATATGAGAGAAAAAGAGAGAAGGGACAATGCTACTATCCTTTTTCCACACTTGTGCTTCAAAGTAGCACTATGATCTTCATGATAGAGAGTCTCATATGTTGTCACTTTGATATACTAGTGGGAATTTTTCATTATAGAACTTGGCTTGTATATTCCAATGATGGGCTTCCTCAAAAGTTCCCTAGGTCTTCATGAGCAAGCAAGTTGGATGCACACCCACTTAGTTTCTTTTGTTGAGCTTTCACATATTTATAGCTCTAGTGCATCCGTTGCATGGCAATCCCTACTCACTCACATTGATATCTATTGATGGGCATCTCCATAGCCCGTTGATACGCCTAGTTGATGTGAGACTATCTTCTCCTTTTTGTCTTCTCCACAACCACCATTCTATTCCACCTATAGTGCTATGTCCATGGCTCACGCTCATGTATTGCGTGAAAGTTGAAAAAGTTTGAGATTATTAAAGTACGAAACAATTGCTTGGCTCGTCATCGGGGTTGTGCATGATTAAATACTTTGTGTGATGAAGTTTGAGCTTAGCCAGACCATATGATTTTGTAGGGATAACTTTCTTTAACCATGCTATTTTGAGAAGACATGATTGCTTTAATTTGTATGCTTGAAGTATTATTACCTTTATGTTAATATGAACTTTTGTCTTGAATCTTTTGGATCTGAATATTCATGCCACAATTAAGAAGATTCACATTGAAATTATGCCAAAGTATCACTCCGCATCAAAAATTCTTTTTTATCATTTGCCTACTCGAGGACGAGCAGGAATTAAGCTTGGGGATGCCTGATACGTCTCCAACGTATCTATAATTTTTTATTGCTCCATGCTACTTTATCTACTGTTTTGGACTATATTGGGCTTTATTTTCCACTTTTATATTATTTTTGGGACTAACCTATTAACCGGAGGCCCAGCCCAGAATTGCTGTTTTTTGCCTATTTCAGTATTTCGAAGGAACAGAATATCAAACGGAGTCCAAACGGAATAAAACCTTCGGGAACGTGATTTTCTCACCGAACATGATCCAGGAGACTTGGACCCTGCTCCAAGGAACAACTGTGGAGGTCACGAAGGTGGGGGGCACCCCCCTACCTTGTGGGCCCCCTGTTGCTCCACCAATGTACTCCTTCCTCCTATATATACCTACGTACCCCTGTCAGATCAAATACGGAGCCAAAAACCTAATTCCATCGCCGCAACTTTCTGTATCCACGAGATCCCATCTTGGGGCCTGTTCCAGAGCTCCGCCGGAGAGGGCATCTACCATGGAGGGCTTCTACATCAGCACCATAGCCTCTCCGATGAAGTGTGAGTAGTTTACGTCAGACCTTTGGGTCCATAGCTAGTAGCTAGATGGCTTCTTCTCTCTTTTGGGATCTCAATACAATGTTCTCCCCCTCTCCGATGTAATCTTCTTTTTGCGGTGTGTTTGTTGAGACCGATGAATTGTGGGTTTATGATCCAGCTTATCTATGAACAATATTTGATTCTTCTCTGAATTCTTTTATGTATGATTGAGTTATCTTTGCAAGTCTCTTCGAATTATCCGTTTGGTTTGGCCAACTAGATTGGTAGTTCTTGCAATGGGAGAAGTGTTTAGCTTTGGGTTCAATCTTGCGGTGTCCTTACCCAGTGACAGAAAGGGTTGCAAGGCACATATTGTATTGTTGCCATCAAGGATAACAAGATGGCGTTTTTATCATATTGCATGAATTTATCCCTCTACATCATGTCATCTTGCTTAAGGCGTTACTCTGTTTTTAACTTAATACTCTAGATGCATGTTGGATAGCGGTCGATGAGTGGAGTAATAGTAGTAGATGCAGAATGTTTTCGATCTACTTGTCTTGGACGTGATGCCTATATACATGATCATAGCTAGATAATCTCATATTTATTCACTTTTCTATCAATTGCTCAACAGTAATTTGTTCACCCACCGTTGAATACTTATGCTCTTGAGAGAAGCCACTAGTGAAACCTATGGCCCCCGGGTCCATTCTCATCATATCAATCTCCATTACTTTATTACTTTCTTTGTTTTTACTTTGCCTTTTACTTTTCACTTTGCATCTCTATATCAAAAATACCAAAAATATTATTTATCATCTCTATCAGATCTCACCCTCATAAGTGAACATGAAGGGATTGACAACCCCTAATCGCGTTGGTTGCGAGTAGGTATCGTTTTGTGTAGGTACGAGGGACTCATGCGTGATCTCCTACTGGATTGATACCTTGGTTCTCAAAAACTGAGGGAAATAGTTACGCTACTTTACTGCATCATCCTTTCCTCTTCGGGGATATCCAACGCAATGCTCAAGAGGTAGCAATGCATTACGTAAAGAGTAAAGAGACTTGCTGATAACGAGATTGAACTAGGTATTGAGATACCGACGATCAAATCTCGGGCAAGTAACATACCAATGACAAAGGGAACAACCTATGTTGTTATGCGGTTTGACCGATAAAGATCTTTGTAGAATATGTAGGAGCCAATATGAGCATCCAGGATTCGCTATTGGTTATTGACCGGAAACAGTTCTCGGTGATGTCTACATAGTTCTCGAACCCGTAGGGTCCGCACGCTTAACGTTTCGATGACGGTTATATTATGAGTTTATGAGTTTTGATGTACCGAAGTTTATTCGGAGTCCCTAATGTGATCACGGACATGACGAGGAGTCTCGAAATGGTCAAGACATGAAGATTGGTATATTGGACAACTATATTCGGACACCGGAATAAGTTTCGGGGGTTATCGGATATATACCGGAGAACCGGGGGGTTACCGGAACCCCCCGGGGGGTTAATGGAGCACTTGGGCCCAAAGTGGAGAAGAGGAGGGGCGGCCAGGGTAGGCCGCGCGCCCCCTCCCCTCTAGTCTGAATTGGACAAGGAAGGAGGGGGCGGCGCCCCCCCTTCCTTCCTCCCCTCTCTCCCTTCCTTCCCCCTCTCCTACTTGGACAAGGAAAGGTGGGAGTCCTACTCCCGGTGGGAGTAGGACTCCCCTTGGCGCGCCCTCCTCCTGGCTGGCCGCCCCCTCCCCCTTGAACCTTTATATACGGGGGCAGGGGGGCACCTCTAGACACAACAATTGATCATTGATCTCTTAGCCGTGTGTGGTGCCCCCCTTCACCATAGTCCTCCTCGATAATATTGTAGCGGTGCTTAGGCGAAGCCCTGCGACGGTAGAACATCAAGATCGTTGCCACGCCGTCGTGCTGACGGAACTCTCCCTCGACACTCGGCTGGATCGGAGTTCGAGGGACGTCATCGAGCTGAACGTGTGCTAGAACTCGGAGGTGCCGTAGTTTCGGTGCTTGATCGGTCGGGCCATGAAGACGTACGACTACATCAACCGCGTTGTTCTAACGCTTCCGCTTTCTGTCTACGAGTGTACGTGGACACACTCTCCCCTCTTGTTGCTATGCATCACCATGATCTTGCATGTGCGTAGGAATGTTTTTGAAATTACTACGTTCCCCAACAAGTTATTCATCTACTTCTCTGACACTGGGTCTGTTTCCATCCTAGTATCCACCGGATTATACAACGCCTTATGGCGCCAGCTCTGCATTGTCCCCCTCCCGACAGGAGCATAGGGAGGAGTTCCTCGACCACGACCTGGACCAAAAGATGGATCTTCTCTCACTTTCTCACCTCTCCCGCGACTAGGGATCCTCCCAGCGCCACGACCTCTACCTCCATCAACCAGGAGAAAGTCGCCCCACTCCATCTTAGTTACTCCACGACCTGTGCTGTGTGCTTTTGCAAGCAAAAGGTAGAGTGCACAAATATTGTATACTAAAAAACTCTATTCTAACCTTTCTATAAATCTTGACAAATCTTAGCTATGAGTTGGCATGAATATTTAAATATATTACAAAATTAAAGATACGACATCTGGTTTGCTCACATTCAAACATTTCTTCAAACAAAACATCGGTAGAATTTCAGCAAAAATAATTCTTGAAATTTAACTTTACTATCTGATGAGGTCTATCTAGTCAGGTGAACAATTTATATCAAGGATTTAAGCATGGGTATGGATATATTACTTATTTCCATACTATTTTCTATATTGACAAATACCTTAATACTATTTTCCCATGACAGCTAACAATGTCAATGAAATGTCTTAGGCTTATTGTACCGACATGAGCTAATGATATCAAGACCTAAGAATGAACGTTTTCTATATTCTTATGAGATGCTATACACTATTCTCTGCATGTACAGAGCTAAAGGCATCCAAGTGCACACGTGCACCATGTTGAGGCATCATGTAGAGGCGTCTTTAGACGTCGTTACCTTGTCGAAGGCATCGCCATAGCAAGTCACATTGCTCCTTTCGGCCTGCTCTGGGAAACCCTAGATCTGTTTTCACGGATCGGACGATGGCGACATCAGGCGTCGCGCTCCTTGCTGAAGGCATCGTTTTGGAGTAGGTACCGACTTGGGTGGACATGTGGTGGAGTGGCGTGGTATCTATCGCATCATCGACGACTGGTCTCGGCGGCATGGCGCGGCGGGGTCTCGCTGACAGATGCGTGACGATGGACGGTGCAGGGAGGTGGCGTTGTCTAGCGTCATGATGGTGTCGACGGCAGCTAGACCGGGCAAGGTAGATGCAGCAGTACAGTGCTAAAGATGGATTGGCGACAGGTGGTTGTGGCGGCCTCATACCCGTCAGGCGTCTTGGTTGAGGAGTGCGCCGGAGTGGTGGATGCCCCATACCCGACAGGCATCCTGGTTGGGACCTCAGGTCTTAGATGTTAGGTTTGGCTGCAAGGTCCGATGGTATTAGGCCCAGACTATCAGCATCCCTTCATCAACTGGATAGGAGTAGCGACAGATGTTGCCTAGACGGTGGCTTTCGTCTTACTGTTATATGACCTTGTAAGGTCTTATGTGAATAATTAATAAAGTGGTTGCATGCATCGTTCCAGATGCAGAGGCCGGGGTCCTCCTCCTTTTCTAAAAAACTATAAGAATAGCCAAAATTCTACCAGGCCACGTGTCTTCTTCACAAAACAGACATGAATACGTATTTTTTTTGTCAATTGCATTAAGCTTGCTCCAATTTTAAATTATGTAATTCACATGAATCTAGATAGTTTATGCATGCATTAAATTACGGGGCCAGGTAGTAAACATTTCGCTCAACAAAAAGGGTAATTAACATAAAATAAATAATTTAAACGAGAAATCTTATACAAGCGTGACACGTGATATTATAACTTCTCGGATTCAGCACATTCCTAGTGTGGATTTCCAACGTCATTGATTAGCACAACCAACTCTAACGAATCATTTTTGATATTATAACGTCTTTGTTTTAACACGCTCATTATCCTGGATTCCCAAATCGATTTCAATAATTCTATCAGATGGTTAGCACAATCAACTCTAACGAAGGAAGAAAGGAGACCTTCTAGCGTTAATGAGGGAAGGAAAGAGTAACATCTTCTACGAAAAGGAACATACACTCACAAACTACATTTTGACAGCAAAGACTTGTGCTTGCACTCTCTTTAGCTATAGTATACGAGGAATAAGAGAATCAACCATAGGTGCCGGGTGATACTTGTACCTCATGTCATCAATTATTAAATATCAGGTTCCGTAATGCCTCTTATCCATCTCGGTCATAGGGACATTCCCATGGTTTGCTAGGCAAATGTGGCGCAACTCCCGAGATCCAATCTCCCTCCCGGGTCGCTCCTCCCCCGAGCGGCTCCGGAGGCACCCCCGCCCTAGAACTCCACCCCCCCCCCCCCCACCACCACCCCCGATCATGGCTCCTCCGGCCGGCGCTGGCGGCGGTGGAGGCGCCCATCCTGTCAAAGAAGGAGGGCTGGAGACTGGAGAGGTGCCGCGCAGCTGTGCTCCATGGGCGGAGGTGGGGCACTAGCTTGGGGTGCAGAGCAGCGCGGCCATTATAGCCACGTCATGAGGTCTTCTTGCGAAGTGGAGGTGTTGGCGTGCCGCCGGCGGACGTGGTGCTCTGATGTGATCTGGTTCGAGAGCCCTTGTCACAAACAACCCAACACTTCAATTGTCTTGTCGCCAATGAGGCAAACCGCAGCTACTTCAGTTCCCTGGTTGGAGAGCCCTTGTAAATGCTTATGCGATGGAAGCTGGGGAAAGAACCACGTTCTACCTCGAGTATGACCGGACCAGATCACGGTCTACCACAGGCCCGCTGGCAGCTTAGCTTCACTTAATCCACACTATGACCCTGAGTTCGCATACTGAAGAGTCTAATTAGCATGCATGGCAGATCATGTTATTACCACCTCTAGTTGAACTTGTGTGGTACCTGCCTCTTTTTAGTACTTCGTTCAACTATGTGAATTAGTACATTGTTGATCTTAAATGCTTTTATTTGCATTTGTTTAGTAATGTCAGAACTTGATTTAATTACTATTGTTAATCTGGATTATGTTATTATTTTGGTGGGGATAGCACAGATGTATTACTTTTACGGAAATGTTAATGCTCACACGTGTGGGCGTTTGCACATCGCCCACACGCCTCCATCACCACTCATTTTGCCACGTATCAATAGATGACATCAGCAGAATTTTTTTTGGTTTTCGGCTTAAAAATGTTGTATCTCCTAAATAAAAAAGCAAACTAAAAATCCGTTTTCGCCATTAAATCCGTCTCGACGAGATCTTCAAAACTAGACCCCATGTTGATATGTTTCGATGAATTTTTTTTTGCCAGAAGTTGCCACGATGTTTACACTGCAGTTGCCATGTGGCAATTTTAGTTTGTAGATCATGGCAATTTTAGTATTTTGATGATGGCAACTCCAGTACTTTGACCATGAAAATTATTTTTTGTATGAACCATGGCAATTTTACGTGCATGTATCATGGCAATTTTAGTTTATGGTTCATGGCAAGTCTAGTTTCTTAATTCCCTGTTTTATAGATGTCAAAATTTACTTTTAAATGTAGAAGAAAATAGCTGAACAAAATTTCAGTGTAAACATCATGGCAATTCATATGCAATAGACATGGCAACTTTTAATCCAAACAAAATTTCATCAGAACATATCAACATGGGATCTAGTTTCGAAGATTTTATCGCGAGGGATTTAATGGTGAAAACGGATTTTCAATCGGATTTTTCGTTTAAGAGATAAAACATTTAAAAAACTGAAAATCCAAAAAGATTCCTGCATGCATGCATGCGATGCCGTGGCAATCTGTTTACATTAGAGATGTGTGGTGCGTCTCCCTTCGTGCCACACGTGTGGCAGTTAGCGCGACCCTACTTTTATTTCAAATCTGAAAATCCAATTGATGAATATTAGTAGCGGTGAGTTTCACGTGGCGCGCCATAGGTATCTAAAATACTATTAACGTGGGCTCCAACGCCATCATTATTTTTTAACAATGATGGAATATTGGTGGTGTCGATCTCCCATGCTAGCATGGCTATTTTTTCACCCCATAGCTAGGCTTTTCGGCATTAGTGGCTCCAAGTCCAGCATACATATGGCACACACCACTCTGGGAGTCACAAGAGCTTAAGGAGCGGCAACTTCTTTGAACGCTCAAATTAGGGCATGTGGCTCGCAGTAGACCAAACATACCGGAGTGGCGACAGGAGGATGTGGATGTCGAGGCACTGGACGACACCCCCATAGTTGACGCTTTGGCAGCCGATAATAATGGTGAATTCCATTAGCATGTGAGCCAAGTCCCCTAGTTGGCCAGTTTCGAGGGCGGCGTGGTAATCGGTGCTCACCAGCCCGTCAGTGAGCATCCCGTGGATGAACGCACAACAATCCTTGTTGTTTCAGAAGACCACGGTGTCCAAGACATCCACACTGTGGTTGAAGGGTGTGTGGTCATCGTCGAACATGGCGAGGATGCTCCACACTACTTGTAATATGGGGCCTAGATCCCTATCCCATGCCTCCTCAAACAACAATCCACCTCTGCAAAGATTGCCCCTTCACGGTCGCGGTCTGGAACCAGCAGGTGAACACCTGGACTAACGAAGGCGTTCTTATCTCGGGCTTCCTCCCCGAGCCAGGAAATGTGTCTGACTGGTGGGACAAGACTCTCATTTCACAGCCCAATCAAGTGCACAAGAGGAGCAGTAAAAGAATCATCTACATGATATGGTCCATTTGGAAGGAGCGTAATAGGCGGGTGTTCACGGGACTGAGGTTGACGCATCTCAAGGTGGCGGCTCTAGCCCTAGACGCAATCAATCAGCGCGACCTGACGTTTGCTGGCACTCTGCCAGCTGCAAACATTGGTTAATCTAGTTCTAGGTTTTGTTCTTCTTGTGGTTTCCGCGACGTTCCCTTTAAACGCTCGCCCCTCTGTAAATTGCGTTCTTTCATCATCTCTTCTATAAGGAAAGGCAGTGCTCCTGTCGGTTCCTCAAAAAAAAAACTAGGCTCCAAGTCCAGCATACATATGGCGCACACCTTGCCCGGCAATCGCAAGAGCTTCAGGAGCGGCAACCTCTTTGCAGGCGTGAATTAGGTATGTGGCTTCCAGTAGACCAAACATTCCCGGAGTGACGACAGGAGGATGTCAATGTCGAGGCACTGGGCGACGCCCCCATGGTTGTCGATCTGGCGGTCGATCATGATATTGATGTCCATTGGCTGTTGAGCGAGGTCCCAAGTTGGCCAGTTGCTGGGGCGAGGTCGCACTCAGTGCTCACTGGCCCGTCGGCGAGTATCCCGTGTATGAACTCACAACAATCCTCGTTGTTTCGGAGGACCGCAGTGTCCATGACTTTGAAACTATGTTCGAAGGGCGCCTGGTCATCGTCGAACGAGGTATGGATGATCCATATCGCTCGTGAGTGGGCCTGGATCCCTAGCCTGCGCCTCCCGTGTGACACAACCATGTAGTTGTGGACGCACATGGAGGTCGGGAGATCGCTCTCCTTGCGGAGCCGCGGAGGGGGTACGATGTGGAGGAAAACTCTCCCATACCCGACGACATGCGTCTCTTTGACCTCCTCCACGGCCACGGTAGCAACACCATGGTTCCGCGCCTGCTCTCTCTCTCCAACGAAACAAAATGAGCTCCGCAACTACTACCTCCGTCTCGGTGAATAAGTCATTTGCGTAGTTCTAGGTCGACGATTTAACTTTCTAAATATGTATTATATGTGACAAAAAATATATATTTAGAAACTGCATTCGTGTAGAAATCTAGTGATATACTTTTCATGACATATAACACATATTTAATTGCTCAAATCAATGACCTAGAACTACGCGAATGATTTATTCACCTAGACGGAGATAGTATCTCACACACACCATGGTGTAAACCAAACATGCAAGCAGTGACGGCATCGTGGATGTTGATGTCGAAGCGCGGGGCGACGCCCTCAAGGCTATCGATCTTGTGGCCAATCTCATCGGCGAACTCCATTTGCGGGTCATCATGGTCCCCCAGTTCCCCGGGGCGCGGTCGTAGTCGCCGCTCATCGGCCTGTCGGCGAGCATGCCGTGGATGACGTCGTGGCAGACCTCGTAGTTCAGGAAGACGGCAGGGTCGTGCGACCTCGACATGGTGGTCGAACGGCGCCTGGTCGTCGAACGAGACGTCGATGCTCCACCCTGCCGGCGAGTTCGCGTGGGTCCAGATCCTGTGCCTCCTGTGCGACACAACCACGTCACCGTGAATGCGCAGGGAGCTCGGGAGATGGGTCGGCTTGCGGTGGTGGAAGACGCGCAGGAGAACTCTCCCACAGCCGTAGACGTGCGTCTCCGTGACCTCCACTGCATGCGGCCACGGTGGCAACACCATGGCGCCGGCGCTGCTCTCTCTCTCTCTCTCTCAGGAAACGAAATGAGCTCTTCACCATGGCGGATCGTCGGACGCTATTTCTTATAGGCGAATGAAGGAAGGCCCGCACATGACCAGCTGTAAAGGAAGAAATCTGGTTTCCTAATGGAAACCGAAAGTGGGCCCACTGCCTGTGACCGGGAAGATTAATGTATGACTAGCTTGAAGACTTTCCGTTTTGCTCCCTGTTAATTAATGTTGGTGAAGGCTGGATACAGTTTAGAGACAAACCAAAAATTGTGAGCTTTCATTTGCTGCCCTAGGAAAATATAACCAAAAAGGAACAAATTCAAATAGTAAACTCTCCGCGAAAGTATTTCACATAACTAAATCTTCAGGTAGCGCCCAACGCTAGGCACTATGTGTTGTGTCGTAGCGCCATTTTGGTAGGCGCTATATACCTAACCATATGTAATAATGTAGTCAATACATTTTTTGTAAGATGGTCATGTGATTAAAAGGTGTTCAATTTTTTTAAATGTTCATGTAATAAAAAAATCGTGCATCACAGAATAATGTAATTAAAAAAGTGTGAGACACAATCTTTAAAAATCATATAATTACAGATTTCTTGAATGGGACGCTCAGCGGTTTGGTGGTATAAGAGGGGATTAGATGGGACGAGCAGGTGACATGAGATGTGAAGGCGATGGAGTGAAATTATGGGCCATGCGGTACTGGGAAAGTACCAGGGGAGTTTCAACCCCCGTTGTACGAGGAAGTTGGAGCGTTTTTTTGTGATGAAGTATTGGAGCAATAACTGTTTTTCTATGGTTTTAGTGGTAAGGCGGTGCGCTTGCTGGCATTTCCTTCCCGTCGGCCGCTCTAGGATGCACTATATATGTAGCATAAGTTACTGTGAATTGTTTGGCACGGTACCTCTATCGTTATTTTATTCTTTGAATCTTGAAAATAGATGCCAAAAATTAGTTTGAAAAAACGATGAATAAAGATAAGCCTTTATGTGTCTCTAAAATGGAAGTAGGTATGCGCCGACATTTGGATATGCCTTTTACATATACCCTAGAGAATTGAACAGATAATGATCTGCGTCCATATAAAGTAATTTGTTAGAAGAACATATTTTCCCGATATACTCAGTCGCCGACCTGCTCTATTACCCTATTTCCTGATATACACAACCTTAAAATTTTCGAAGAAGTGGTAAAGCTCATCCAGACCCAGGCACACACAGCCGCGGCTCTATTGCCCTTTCTGGCTTGTGATGTCCAAACCCTAGAATTCCGGATTCTTCCACACCCGCCACTCAGACAGCGGACTCCGTTACAGCAATCTGTCCAGGGGAGCCGCCCCTCTGGTCGACGCTTCGCTCCCTTTCCTTCGCGGGAGCTACGCTAGGGTCAAGCTCAAACAATGCAGCAGCAGCCTTCTCCTCTACAAATGCTGGGAATCGCAAGAAGACGTGGAATGTGATTACATTGTGTGCAATCCTATGACGAGGCAATGGACCGTGTTGCCTCCTATAGTATGGCAGGATGAAGAGGATGGTGAACCTGCGCACGTGAAAGTGGCACAGCCCTTCCTCGCTTTTTTTGACATGGCCGTTCCGTTCCGCTTTGTGGTGTTTACACCCCTGGTAGAGTTGCACGACGATGTGGCGATATACTCGTCGAAAACCGGGCGATGGAATTGGAACAACTGTAGTGGGGGGTACCAGAGTATCCTTCTTTTACTGCTGAATGTGCCTTCGTGAATGGCATGATGCATTTTATATATTTGGTGATCCAGGAACCTATTATAGCTGCAGTGGACTCAAAGGGGATGTTTGTGGGGAAATTGCTCTCCCCGAAGGAATGGAAGAAGCCAGGTCTGGTTATAGCTCAATCGGATACTCTCAGGGGAAATTGCATGCTTGGTATATGGTTCCTTATTATTACCAACTCTCTGTGTGGGAACTTGAGGATTATGCTAGTGAAGTGTGGACCCTAAAGCATACTATTGAAGTTCCCCAAATGTTTGGAAGGGAATATGCGAGAGAGTATTGTGACAAAGAGGACAAGACCTTTATAGATGAGATGTTTGCAATTCATCCGGATCGTAATTTGATTTTCCTTACTGACTGGAAGGAGGTGAATCTGTGATATGGATAGCAGGGAACTGCAGCATATGTGCACTTCTGGAGATTTCATGTGTGGTTTACCTTATATTCCCTGTTTCGCGGATATGGTTGACGGATGATTGCTGAAAGTCCTTGCTGCTTCATGCATTTAACATGGTGGCACAAATGCCTTTGTAAAAACTAGTCGTTGGGTGTGCGTGTGTATGCCTAATGGACTAGTTCTGTGGCAGCAGTCCAAAACGGGCTCTTCAGGTGCATGCCCTTTTGTGGCTTTGAGCAATGTTGGTTAGCTTTACATATTTTGTAAGAGACAAGCGATGCAATGGATAATGGCTAGTTGTATGAATGACAGTCCCTTATATATTTGCTTTTAGGTAATACTAGTTGCTGTTGTCACTTGATATCTGTTATTGGTGGCTGAATGTAAACAGATGTTAGTTTCATTTATGAATCCTTCATGGCCTTCCATCGATGACGTCAAATAATATGGAGCTCTTTATATGGAACTCCTTTTATATAGATTGCACAATATGCAGCCTAACATATCTAATGAACATCATTATTTTTCATTATTTTATTCGGTAGAGAAAACAAAATAATTATGTTTGTTACCAAGACTAATTAAGCGCTCTTAAGTCTGCTGTTCGTTGCCTACTACTTAAGCACACCTGGTGTGCTCCTAATCTTGTGTTTTGGTTGATTTTTCCATCAGATCATGACCAATATTTTCCTACTAGAATTCTTACTATATTGTTGAATTTCTAGGCTGTTGTCAAACTAAACCTATTTTGGAAGAATCTTAGTACATAATTTTGTCGTCAACTACCCAACATTCTGAACTTTGTATTGAGTGCACATTGAATCCTGAACTTCTCACTCTGAGTTGCTCTTTGTCAGGGACCAGCAAAACTAAACCTATTCGAATTTGTTGTTGTCCCCAAAGGTTGTGAACTTCTCACTCTGAGTGGGTCTTTGCCAGACACCGGCAAAATTAAATTGGTAAGGAAAAACAAAGCTATGCTTAATCAGGCATGACTTGTAAGTCTAGCAAAGGTTACTGCACGTTTGGATTCTGGGCAAGCGCTTGCCTTCCCTCGCAAAGAAAAGAAGCGAGGGGTTTGATTCTCCGGCAACTCATCTCGTTACCCGCAGTTTCAAGTTTTTTCCTCGTCTGTGTGAGCAAGCCAATTTGGCTACCATCCGTTGGCAAGGATTTCCTTGCCCAGCGAGGTGAGCGGGCGAGAGATCCAAAGTCGCTAATTTGTTACTAGAAGCTGAGCTTTTATCACCATTCCTTAAAAAAAAATATCAACATCATATCAAGGTTTTCGAGTCGATGAGTCGACGACTCATTCTGTTAGCGACTCTTGACCAGTCGTGCCATGCCGATCAACTAGTCGAGATATTTGAGTCGACTTCTAGTTACGACTCATTGACTAGTCGTTCGACTCAAAAACAGGGCATCAGATAAGTTATGCTGCTCCTGTCAGTTATTCCAAAATAGTAATATGGACCTGCCATCTCTAGATAGTATGTACTACCTTCTCCTATTGCACCCAAAGTCACTGGTGTTGGCTTAAAATGATGTATCACTATATTACATAGCATTACTGGTCACTACTCACTTCGGTTCCTATAACTATCTTTGGCCACGTTCCTACCCTTGATGAGACGGAAAGATGCGGTAACAGGCGATGTGGAATCTGCCTACGAATGAAGAGTGTGAGTATAGGCATAGATTCCTTTTAAATATTCCAGGCTCCCACGGGTAGCTCTCCTAAGCCTGCTAATCAAACTTCTGGTATAAGACCTTGCGAAAATCTGTATGGGCTAGTTTTTTTTTTTAGAACGAAGACGCACAAAAGCGTCCGGCTTTAAATTAATAAAGCCACAACAGGCAGCGTACCAACACATCAAGTCATATTACAACACCACAGACCTACCCGGCAAGCGCAAAAGGATCATCGAAAGTCTCCGGGGCGACTCAAAACGAACCATAGACGAGATTACAGGGCACAACCCGTACAAAGCGCGCAGGCTCGTCAAGCATCAAAAGGGACCATGGACGCACACCATAATCAAGACTCCCTAGCCATCACATATACTTGCAGCAAACGTTGTTGGGCATTGTTGATCAGCTCAGTATCCCATGCGCCTCCCCAACGGACTCCACTGCTGCAATAGAAGGTTACATTTGAAGAGGATGTTAGCCGGATGCGAAGGAAAGCAACCCTCAATAGTGAATTTGTTCCTAGTTAGCCACATAGCCCAGAGTAGTGCCCCTGCACAACTCCACATCACCCGTTTAGCACTCCCATGAATCGAGTCTAAAAGATGAGACAGCTCCGCGGCCGATCTGGGGTCCCACTGAACTCCATGCAAATCTAGCAAGGGGACAGTTGAAGAACACGTGGTTGGCGTCCTCTGGCTCCCCACACAGCGCACAGGGGCCGGTGGCCGGCCCGTTACGTTTGGCCACATGCAATGAGGTTGGCAGCTTATCACGAAAAAGTTGCCACATGAAGAGTTTGATCTTCTAGGGCAACCGCGCTTTCCAAAGCCCGATGTTCGCCTGCTGTGCTGTCCCTCGGCACAACTTGCGGTATAAGGAGTTCACCGAAAACTTGCCGGAACTGGTGAGTACCCAGCTCACCGTGTCCGGTTCATTCGAAAGGGAAATCGGGTTAATGAGACGCAGCAAAGCCGAAAAAATGGGCATCTCTGACCCGTTAAGTTCGCGTTTGAAATAGATCACGGGGGGGGGGGGGGGGGGGGGCTCGACGCAAGCGCAGCCGCGACCGTGATGGATGGGTCCACGGCCAGCTCATACAGGTCCCGGAATTCCGTCCAGAGAGGTTGGGCTCCAAGCCACACATCCGTCCAAAAGCGGGTCGAACGTCCATTCCCAATAGCAAATTTTGCCCCCATGGCAAACGCCGGTTTGACCGACTGAAGGTCGTTCCAGAAGGGGGAGCCCCTTGCCCGCCCTTCGAAAAAAATTTCATCTGGAAAATACTTAGCCCCGAGGAGATCAACCCAAAGGCCGGAGGCCCCTTGGGCGATTTTCCAAATCCACTTACACATCAAAGCGATGTCGAAAAGTCTGGAATTGATGATCCCGAGGCCTCCCAAGGCCTTGGGCCCGCACACCCAAGCCCATTTGACCATATGATATTTACGGTTCGGGTCGGTTCTTTCCCAAAAGAACTTGGCACGGGGCGTGTCGAACTTCGCATGAACCCCTTCTGCGAGCAGAAACAACCCCATGGCGAACATCGGCAAGGAGGATAAACTGGAATTCGTGAGAATAAGTCTAGCCGCCTTCGAGAAGAATTTCCCCCGCCAGGGGCACACCCTCCCGTGTACCTTGCCGCACAGAGGATCCCAATCCTCTATCGTGGGTCGTATGGTATCTATCGGAAGGCCGAGGTACGTAAACAGGAATTTGCCGACTTTGCAATTAAACAAATCCGCTATACGTGCACCCTCATCCGGCTCAACGCCCATCGCAATCAACTCACACTTGTGGAAGTTGATTTTGAGACCGGACATGAGCTCGAAGCTAATGAGAATTGACTTGACCGAAGCTATACTCGCGAGGTCTGGGCGAAACATCAAAAGTGTGTCATCCGCGTACTGCAAATGACTCACTCCCCCTGGAATGAGATTGCCTACCAACCCTTGGATGTGGCCAGCTGCCGCTGCTTTCGACAACATAGCAGATAGCGCATCAACAACAAAGTGGAACAGCAGCGGCGACATCGGGTCGCCCTGCCGGAGACCGCGCTTGTTCCTGAAGAAATGCCCAATTTCTCCGTTCACCGACACTGCAGTTTGGCCACCCGAGACCAATTGCATAACTCGATGAACCCACACCGCGGAGAAACCACGCCCCAAAAGCACTTGACGCAGGAAATCCCAATCTACCCGGTCATACGCCTTCTCGAAGTCTAGCTTCAGCAGCATGGCAGGTTCCTTCGTGCGCTTTAGCTCGTGAACAATCTCCTGGAGAGCGAGCAGACCCTCAAGGATATTACGCCCGCGGATAAAAGCGGACTGGTTACGGTGTATCGAGCGTTGGGCAATCGGTCCTAATCGGGTGGCGCATGCTTTGGCACAAATCTTAAAAGGAACATTTATCAACGCAATCGGGCGGTACTGCCTAATGCTATCAGCCCCCTGAACCTTCGGAATGAGCGAGAGAACTCCGAAGTTAAGGCGAGATATATCTACCATTCCGCGCATGAAACCATTACAAATCTCGTAAATAGGGCCTCTAAGGATGGGCCAAAAGCGCTTGAACATTGCAACCGGCCACCGGTTCGGCTCCGGTGCCGTATCCGCTTTCATCCCCATAAGAGCGGCATCAAATTCTTCGGGGAGAAACGCGAGCCCCAACTCGTCGTTCTTCGCCTCTAAGACGCGTTGAGCTCCCTCCCACACCTCCTCGCGCAGGCCCGCTCCTTGGGCCTCACACGTTCCCATCAGGTTGATGTAGAACTCGTAGATGTGATGCGAAATGTCTTCTTGGCGCAATAGGAGCCCCTGCTGAGATTGCAACCTGAGGATAGCGCATTTACGGCGCCGCCCGTTAGCGTACGCTTGGAAATACTTGGTATTGGCATCACCCTTAATGGTCCATTTTAACACCTGCGCCGCCGCCAATATTCCTCCTCCGCACAAAGTAGGGCTTCGACCTGCCCCTCAAGACCGTATCGATGTGCCCACTCCTACTCCGAGAAGGCCCGAGCATCAGCCTGAGCGTCGATCCTGACGATCTCCTCCGTGATCTTCGCTCTGTGCTCCTTGTCCAACCTCCCTAGGTTGGCGCCCCACCCCTTGAGGCTCGCTCTAAATCGGCCCTCGATAGCATTCCAGAATTCCATCGGGCCCTGCTGGGATCCGACCTGCTGCACACACGCCAGCCATTTCTCTTTGAAGATGGCCTCGAAGCCTGGCACTTCGAACCAGGCCATTTCAAAGAAAAACCGCGGGTTGCGACGCAGCCTTTCCTCCCCCGAGGAATAGACTAGCGGGACGTGGTCCAAACCAATCCGTGTCTCCGCTATCAGCGTGCACATAGGATAGCCCATTTCCCAATCCGGCGACATAAACACCCTGTCTAACACCGAACCGACCGGGGCAAGATGTTTGTTAGTCCAAGTGAAGCGAGCGCCCGTTCTGGCCACTTCCCTAAGTGCCATGGCGGCAATAGCAGCATTGAACATAGCCACCCTCGGCCAATTAATGATGCCATTGTTCTTGTCAGCCCCCGACCTAATTAAGTTGAAGTCCCCCCCCCCCCACAAGAATCGGGAGTGCCGCGGTAGTCACCATAGTGACTTTCAGTTGGAGTTATCCCAAGAACTCCGCCGACCTGGAATGGTCGGCAGGTCCGTAGACCTGAATCACTACAAGCTCGTGGAGCGAAGCACGAATACGGAAGTGTGTAGCTATGAAGAAGGAACCGTTGTCCCAGTTGATAATCTCATACGTAGCGCGGCTTAATTCCAGCAACATACCACCCAAGTGCCCTACCGCGGGAACAGAGTGCCACTCGAAACGTTCTAATGGATCTAACGCTAGCAGTTCATGAAAGCGGAAATCAGTCTTAATTGTTTCCTGAAGACCCACGATGTCCACCTCCTCTTTGCGCATGTACTCTTTCGGTTGGGTGCGCCGGCCCACGTGGCCAAAGCCATGAATATTCCAAAAAAGCACACGCATCTAAATGACACGGTTGCGCAGCCGTACACCCCTAGAGGTGACTGCTTTCGCCACGCGCCTCACCTTGCCTTTGCAAGGCGAGGGAGGAGGAGCAACCCCTGTTGCATGTCCCTCCTCATCGGGCACAGAAAGAACCGCGACATCCCCTCCCTCGGGGTCCTCCGTCCTCTGTTCGGCGCGCGCTGCGGCCGCAGCCGCGAGCGCGGCCTGCGCCATCTCCTTAGCACGCACAAGAATAATTAAGTCTCGTTGTCCACCCACACAAGCGGGATCGACCCCGCTCGCATCTAACACCTCAAGCAGATGATCATCGGAAAAGGAATTGAGCACCGTAAATAGGGGGGGGGGGATTACCTGAGATCTCCATGTTCTTCTGGGCCTGGAGAAGTTGCGCCCACTGTAGGGAAGGCATGTTGCCTTTGGCCCCCCTGGTGCGCGAGCTCGTGCGCACCGGCACCGCCTACACCATCTTGGTACGCTTGGCCTCGGAGCTTCGCTCCATCATGGAGGCCTCCTGCAGCAGCGGATCGGCAACCGGGGGAGCTGTCGGGGCCGCCAACGCCATGACGGGTTGCCTTGGAGTGGGGGGAGCACCGAGTGGATCCATCGCACGTAACGACTCCGCACTAACCTTGCGCACCACCGTCTTCTTCATCATCTTCACTAAGCCACTGAGGGTGTTGCCGCCCCCGCCCGACGTCGGCGACCCGCCTGGAAGCATGCGCGATGGGCTAAGGGAGAGAGCGATCGGGAAGCGCCCACCACTCGCACCAGCTGGCCCCGTCGGGGTCGCAACCGGAGGTGGAGAGGACACCGACCCCAGGTTGGGCACCGACATCGCCATCTCCGCCGAGCCCAACCCCACTGAAGAACGAAGCACCTCCGTCCCCTCAACAGGTGCCGCAGGGCCTGGAGCAGAGAGCCCCAGCTTGTCCCACACTGCCATATCAATGGAATCATCCTCCTCCATACTCGCATCCGGCTCTGGATCCTTGCCCTTGTCCTTGGTCAAGTCTTTGTCTTGGTCGCCTGGATCCCCACCGTTGGAGGGGGGAGGTGGGGGGAGAGCAGGGGCCGCTGGGCGCGGGGGCGCAATCTCCGGCTCGAGCTTCACATTGTACCCAGCCCCATTGAACCAGATCTGCACAGAGCCACGCAACTTTGCCGGTGCTCGGCAGGCAAAAAGCATGCGCACCGGACCCGCACGGATGAGGGACAACTCGTCCACCACCAGAGGATAACCAATCATCGTCGTCGCCGCCAACAGCCTCTCCACACGATGCTGCTTTGGTGGAATGCCCCACGACTTCACCCACACCTCCGGCATCGACAACGCCTTGGGTTCAGCGAGGGCAGCGTCCCGGATATCTGCAGTGATGTTGTTGATGGATAAGAAAAGTCTGCCGCTGCGCGTCGCCATGCTCAGTATGGCAGGATCAGGAAAGGCCACCGAGAAGGAATCAGCGTCAAAAGGAGTGACCATCCAATCCCATATTCCCTCGAAGAGATGCGTGAGCTCCTTCTCCATAATCTCCTTGGATAGAACCCCTGGCGCCGCCGAGACCAGCGCCGCATTGGCCCCCAGCAAGCCCGCCGACGCCGCATCCGCCTCCTCGGGGTACTGGAGACAGAAAAAAAACCTCCCGCGAACGCATGCCCCATGGATTGGAGCATGAGGGGCTTGCCGCGCGAGGGGCAATAGGCCGAGGTGTGGCCCTCTTGGCTGCAGATGACGCAGAGCTTCTTGAAGGCACATTCATTTTGGTAATGGCCCGTACAACCGCACCGAAAGCACTCCCGCCCCTCCGCCTCTACGACAGGGATGGGTTCCGCTGCCGTGCCCTTGGAAGAAGAAGGCTTCGACGGTGGCGGCTTCATCGTCGGCTTGTTCTTCTTCATCTTCTTCTTGGCGTAGGGATCTCCGACGCGGTCGCCGCCGGGCGGGAGGAGCGACTCCTTGCGCTTGAGCTCCAGCCCCCTTTTCTTGTACTCCTCATTCTTCTTCCTTTTCCGCTCCTGCTCCTTGAGCCACCATGGAGGAGAAGGCCCCCAACCGCCGTCATCACCGGCCCGCTCCTCCGCGCGGATCTTCGCCTGATCCTGCAGATCTCGCTCTCGGCGCCGCTCCACCTCCGGATCTAGCGCCACCCTCTTGTCGGCACGGCGATCCGCCTTCGAGCCCATGGCTACAACCTCAGCGAAGGATCGATCGAGTGGAGGGGGATGGTTGGGAGAGGAGAAGGTGCGAGCGGAGCCGCCGAAGCGCCGCACCTCACTTGCGGTGGCTAGAAACCCTAAAATGCAATCCAGGGCGCCCCGGCGGATCCAAATCCACTTATGTATTGGGTGGTCCCGCGGGGCTGGGCTCTGGCCCGAGGAAACAGGCCTAGGCTACGCCGAACTGGCCCCAGCCGCCCGCACCCCACCGACCGTAGTGGGTACCAACTGGGCCGAGCTGACCGAGCGGCCCACGACCGCATCCTGGCCCACCGGCCCATCCCGGGCGCCAGCGCCAACCCTAGGCCAGGGATCGGGTGGCTCCGCCGTCGCCACCTGCACCCCTGCCGGCGCCGCCGCCCCTGCCACCGGCCCCGACGCGGGCTTCGAAACCTGCCGGGTGGGAACCGCCGCCTCCGCGGCCGACGCAGCGCGCCCAGCCTCCCTCCCAGCCGACGGCCGCAACGTCTCCGCCACGGACCGCAGCGGTGCCCTCCCCGGCCTCCCTGGCCGGCGAGCACCACGGCCACCAGGCGCGAACGCCCGGTGCCGCCCCGCCTTGAGCGAGCCCCCAAGCTCCTCAGCACGGGCCACAAACTCACCAAACAACGGCGGCGCCTCGCCTCCTCGGCGAGCCCCATCCTCGCCGTCCTCCTCCTCCGAAAACTCATTGTCACTTACCTCCGAAAGCGCCCAGAAGCGGCTCCCGCCCCAGCCCAAAACCGACGGTGCGCCTGCAGCCGGCGACAGGGGGGCGAGCGTCGGTCGGCCCGACGCCCTCACCTCCGACCACGCCTCCTCCCTGCCGCACCCAGCTGCATCAGCCGCCCCGCCAGCCTCCGCGCCGCGCGCATCGCCCGCGTTGCCAGGCCGTACCAGAGCCGAAGGAGCCGTTGGAGCCATCTTGGGCAGATGGATTCTTCTGGGCGCTAGGTCTTGCGGCAACCCCTCGTCCAAGTTGATCCGTGGTCTGTATGGGCTAGTTGCCGCACGGACGGGGCTGATAACCAGATGCCTAGACACCCGGGTGCTGAAAAACTAGTCTCACCCCCCAAATATTTATTACCTAGGAATTTATTCTTTATTTCTTTTTTGCAGCGAAGAAATTTATTCATCTGCTATGTAATCTATCAACATCTTTGCATTCGAGATATATGAGTCAAGCACCTTGAGCTATCTAATATCAGAATCTAAAGCCGAAGTAATCCATCACCTCATGCCTACAATTTTTGCACTTTGACTCTTGATAGAACCACACTTTGATGCACGGGATGTGGAAGGCGTTGGTGTGGAGGCACGACAGCCTGGCGATCTCCTTGTCACCAGGCTTTAACTCCAAATGGCGAATCGCGCACACCAGGCCGGGTACCGCCAGAGCTCCTACAACAGCGTCCGCCTAGCCTGTGGATGGCTGAAAACCAGAGATACTGGTAACTACGACAGGTGGATGTTGATGTTCAAGCATGGGATGCCCTCAAGGCGAACGATCTTGGGGATGATCTCATCAGCGAAGTCCATTTGCGGGTGATCATGCCCCCCCCCACTAGTAGAAAAAGGGTCTAATGTGCAGCTCATTAGTCCCGGTTTGTATTTGAGCCGGCACTAATGTGACCATTAGTGCCGGTTCCAACGGCTAGGGGGGCGGAGGTCATTAGTACCGGTTCGTGGCGAACCTTTAGCAACGGTTCGTGCCACGAACCAGTACTAAAGAGAGTGATGGCATGATGTTGTCAGACTGGGGCCCCTCCAGCACCTTTAGTACCGGTTCATGGCACGAACCGGTAATAAAGGTCATCCTGCATATAAACTCTTCGTCCAGCTCGCTCTGTTCTTCCCCCTTTCCCCTCTCATCCTCTTTGTTCTTCCTCTCCTCCCCTCGATCTCCATCACACATTTTGCCCAAATTTTGTCAATATTAGAAGGCCCCCATCCATTCAAGTGATGACAAAGGTTAGCAACTTTGTCCTTTCATCTCTCATTGCTAGATTAGCTCTTGCAATGCTTTATATAGTGATTAATTTGTGGGTTTTAGTAATTTGGGAGGAATTATATGTGGTAGTTCATCTGATTTATATGCAATTTGACCTTAAAATAACTATTAGTTTGCATATGTAGGTGTGGTTTACTTAGTGCATTCCCGTCTCCGTTGTGACCACAGTCGATCGACCGCACCAACCCATCGCCGACACCACCTTGCGGTGAGCCTCTTGTTCTTATCTTTTTTATATATAAAAAAATCATGTTTGTGTGATTTAGATATATAGTTACTTGTATAATTATCTTACCCGTATGTTGTTTGTTATACGAAGTGCCATGGTTTTGATATCCGTCCCCGTCGGCCCTCGTCCGTGTTATGATTCGGATGTGGTATATTCTTTTTCAAAACTATTTGTTACATTTCGTGTTTATGACAAATTGTGCCCATCAAGTTGACATAGATATTTTTATCTAGGAGGTATGTGAACCTCAAATTCCAACCGACCCTATTGTCGAGAGGTTAAATTTAGTTGAAAGAGAAAACGAGTATTTGAAAGAAAAATTGAAAAGAATTGAGGGGGAGAAGATGGAATTGGAGTTGCATGTTGCCGATTTCATCGATGATCACAAGATCAAGATGGAGAAAATGCGGTTGAAGATTAGAAAGATTAGAAAATATGCCATTGATAGTGTGGCTTGGTATCATTATGCTGTTGGATCAATTGTTACCTTAGCTACGAGCTTGATAGCATTTGTTGTTGCATTTAAATTCTTTAGATGGAGAGTTATTTGTATGTTGCATTTAAGTGTTGTATGAACTTTATGTATGAACTTGTATTAATTTGGTCTATTCGGTGGTGTGTAATAAAGATGCGTCCGCAATGGATGTATGATGACCGATGCTCTCCCTAGTTCATTGATGGCGTGCATATTTTTCTGATTGCGGCTCAGGCAAACAAGCGGGCGGATGGTTTTATGCCTTGTCCATATGCTGGCTGTAAGAATGATCACAATTACTCTAACTCAATAACCATTAATGTCCACCTGTTTGAGTCCGGTTTCATGCCCCACTATAATGTTTGGACCAAGAACGGAGAATGAGGGGTTATGATAGAAGACAATGAAGAAGAAGAGTTCGATGATAGCTATCCTGGCCATGGGTTCCCGAAATACGATGATACAACAATGGGGGAAGAAGCTGAGCCGGTCATGCGGGAAGAAGCTGAAGAAAAGGCATCAGATGAGCCCCCTGATGATCTAGGTCGGGCCATTGCCGATGTAAAGAGAAACTGCGCAAGTGAAAAGTTGAGGAAGAAGTTGTAGCACATGTTAGAGGATCACAAGAAATTGTTGTGCCCAAATTGTGAAGGTGACAAGAAAAAGCTGGGCACCACACTAGAATTGCTGCAATGGAAGGTAGAGAATGGTGTGTCTGACAAGGGATTTGGAAAGCTGCTGGTAATGATAAAGAATATGCTTCCAAAGGAAAACGAATTGCCCGAGAGTACGTACGAAGCGAAGAAGGTTGTCTTCCCTCTAGGTTTAGAGGTGCAGAAGATACATGCATGCCCTAATGACTGCATCCTCTACCGCGGTGAGTACGAGGATTTGAACGCGTGCTCGATATGCGGTGCATTCCGCTATAAGACCATCCGCGATAACCCTGGTGATGTCGAGGGCAAGCGCCCCAGGAAGAAGATTCCTGCGAAGGTGATGTGGTATGGTCCTATAATACCATGGTTGAAACGTTTGTTCCAGAATAAAGAGCATGCCAAGGCGATGCGATGCACGGAGAAGACCGTAAGAAAGATGGAAAGTTGAGAGTACCCGCCGACGGGTCGCAGTGGAGAAAAATTGAGAGAAAGTACAGGGAGGAGTTTGCAGGTGACCCAAGGAACATATGGTTTAGTCTAAGCGCATATGGCATTAATCCTTTTGGGGAGCAGAGCAGCAACCATAGCACGTGGACTGTGACTCTATGTTTGTATAACCTTCCTCCTTGGTTGTGCGTGAAGCGAAAGTTCATTATGATGCCAGTGCTCATCGAAGGCCCTAAGCAACCCGACAACGACATTGATGTGTACCTAAGGCCATTAGTTGAAGAACTATTACAACTCTGGAATGGAAAAGGTGTACATGCCTGGGATGAGCACAAACAGGAAGAATTTGACCTAAAGGCGTTGCTGTTCGTGACCATCAATGATTGGCCTGCTCTCAGTAACCTCTCAGGACAGACAAACAAGGGATACCGCCGGTGGACGCACTGTTTGGATGATACCGACAGTATATATTTGGATAGTTGTAGGAAGAATGTGTACCTGGGACATCGTAGATTTCTTCCGAGCATGCATCCCGTAAGAAAGAAAGGCAAGCATTTCAAAGGTGAGGGGGATCAACGGACGAAGCCTCGCCACTGTACTGGTGCTGATGTACATGATATGGTGAAGGATTTGAAGGTAATCTTTGGAAAGGGTTCTGGCGGACAACCTGTTCCGAAGGACGCTAATGGACGCGCACCCATGTAGAAGAAGAAATCTATATTTTGGGACCTGCCCTATTGGAAAGACCTAGAGGTCCGCTCCGCAATCAACGTGATGCACATGACGAAGAATCTTTGTGTGACCCTGCTTGGCTTCTTGGGCGTGTATGGGAAGACAAAAGATACACCAGAGGCACGGGAGGACCAGCAACGTATGCACGGAAAAGACGACATACATCAGGGTTAGGCCAGCTACCGTCTTACCAAAAAAGAGAAGGAAATCTTCTTTGAATGCCTGCTCAATATGAAGGTACCGTCTGGTTTCTCGTCAAATATAAAGGAAATAATAATTATGGCAGAGGAAAAGTTCCAGAACATAAAGTCTCACGACTGCCACGTGATTATGATGCAACTCCTTCCGGTTGCATTGAGGGGGCTTCTACCGGAAAACGTTCGATTAGCCATTGTGAAGCTATGTGCATTCCTCAATGCAATCTCTCAGAAGGTAGTCGATCCAGAAATCATACCAAGGTTACAGAATGATTTGGTGCAATGTCTTGTCAGTTTCGAGTTGGTGTTCCCACCATCCTTCTTCAACATCATGACGCACGTCCTAGTTCACCTTTGCAAAGAGATTAACGTTTTGGGTCCTGTATTTCTACATAATATGTTCCCCTTTGAGAAGTTCATGGGTGTCTTGAAGAAATATGTTCATAACCGTGCTAGGCCAGAAGGAAGCATCTCGAAGGGCCATGAAAATGAGGAGGTCATTGAGTTTTGTATTGACTTTATTCCTGACCTTAAGCCAATTGGTGTTCCTGAATCGCGGCATAAGGGCAGACTAGATGGAAAAGGCACGCTAGGAGGGGATCATTAAATATGTATGGATGGGCATTCTCTTACTGAAGCACACTACATAGTTCTACAAAATTCTGCCTTGGTGGCTCCGTATATGGAGGAACACAAGAATTTTCTACACTCCAAACACCCAGAGCAGTCTGACGACTAGATTACACATGAACAAACGAGGACTTTCGCCGGTTGGTTGCAGACAGGTGCCATGCATGATGGCGATATTGAAGATGACATGTACTTGCTGTCGCAGTTACCATCTTCGAATATATTGACTTTCAAAGGGTACGAGATAAATGGGAATACATTTTACATGATCGCCCAAGATAAGAAGAGCACCAACTAAAATAGTGGTGACCGCTTCGATGCAACAACCAACATGGGAAAGGAAACATATTATGGTTACATAGAGGACATATGGTAACTTAACTACGGAGGTGGTTTGAAGGTCCCTTTGTCACTGCAAATGGGTCAATATGGCACAAGGCGGGCTAAAGGAAGACCCGCAGTATGGAATGACAACAGTGGATCTCAACAATCTTGCGTACGCAGACAAACCATTCGTCCTAGCCAATGATGTGGCGCAAGTTTTCTATGCGAAAGACATGTCTACCAGGCCGAGAAAATGAAAAGATAAGGAAGCGAATGGATCGTACAATGAGCCAAAGCGCCACATAGTTCTTTCAGGGAAAAGAAACATCGTGGGAGTGGATGACAAGACAGATATGTCAGAAGATTATGAAAAGTTTGATGAAATTGCTCCATTCACAGTGAATATTGATCCGCGCATGCAGTTAAATGATGAAGATTGTCCATGGTTACGGCGCAAAGGGACACACGTGAAGAAAAAGTCTGTCACCCAAAGATCCCACACTAATATGTGATAGGCTTCACCGCCATCACTTTCTTCTATAGTGACTTTCAAGACGTATATATATGGAAAGTGCCGCTTCGAACAAATCAGAGGGAATCTTTGTAATAGTTAGGGTACTTATGTGTTTTGGTATTTGAAACGTGAAGAATTTTTATGTACAAAAACTGGATGCACTTCGTCTACAAATTAGTTCGTCAAATAATTCAAATTTGAAAACTACTGGCACTAACAGAAACTTTGTAATTTTTTGTAAGGAACAATTGTATTGGTGCCCCTAGTTGGGTCACGCTCGACTGATTTGCCCCTAGTTTTTCAGTAATTGCGGTTTTGCCCAGCTCACTTCACTTGGCTTGTGTTTTTTCCCTTCCGGGGCAGTTCCGACCAATGAGCAGTCGCCATGTAGCGAACCTTGATTGGTCGGAACCGCCCCGGAAGGGCAAAAAAACAAGGCGAGTGAAGTGAGCTGGGCAAAACCGCAATTATTGAAAAACTAGGGGCAAATCAGTCGAGCGTGACCCAACTAGGGGCACGAATGCAAAAATCCCATTTTGTAACTATAGAAAAAATATTCAGAAATAAATAAAGGAAAATAAATAAAGTAGAAAATAAAATAAAAAATATTGAGACAAAAACTAAATTAAAAAAATTTTAAACTATTCAAATTTGAAAACTACTAGCAGTAATAGACAGTTTGTAATTTTTTGTAACTATAGAAAAAATATTCAGAAATAAATAAATGAAAATAAATAATGTAGAAAAGAAAAAAAACTAAACTTTTGTTGAGACAAAAACTAAATTAAAAAAAATTAAACTATTCAAATTTGAAAACTACTCGCACTAACAGAAAGTTTGTAATTTTTTGTACCTAAAGAAAAAATATTCAGAATTAAATAAATGAAAATAAATAAAGTAGAAAAGAAAAAAAACTAAATCTTTGTTGAGACAAAAACTAAATAAAAAAAGCCCACCTACTGGGCCTCAGCGGCCTGCATACGACTAGGAACCCAACCTGTAGTTGGGCCAAGACGCAGGCCCGCTAACCCAGTAGGCCCAACAGGGCAGAGTAGAAGAGGTAGGCCCAGAAGGCCTACATTAGAGAGGAGCTCAATGCAGTGCCCGCCCTGGGGCTTATAAACTGGCCTCGGTGCTCCTCGCCTAGCGAGGTGGGACTAAACTTACGCACCGCCTGGAGCCAGCGCACCCCCTTTAGTACCGGGTGGTGCTCGAACCGGTACTAAAGGAGGGGGTCTTTAGTACCGGTTGTAGTCGCCACCCGGTACTAAAGTGGGTGCGCTTCCCGCCGCTTTGCCTCGCCAAAACAGACTTTTAGTACCGGTTAGTGGCTCCAATGGGTACTAAAGGTAGTTTCTATATAACTAGACACTTCAAGAAAATTCGTCAGTTTCCCTCTGCTTCTTCTCCTCTGCCCCGCCGCTGCCGCCCCTTGTCGCCGCCCGCGTCCCGCGTCGTCGCCGTCCCCGTACCCGTCGCGCCATCGTCTCGTCGCCGTCGCTTGGACCTCGCCGTCGCTGTCGCCTCGACCTCGCCCGCGCGCGCTGTGAGCCCATCCCGTGGCCTCTCCTCCCTCCAATCCACCGCGCCGCCGCCGCCGCCACTGGCCGCGCGCACACACACAAACACACTAGACGCGCACACACACTCACACTACACGCGCGCGCGCACACACACACAATTTTTCTGTTTTTAGTTTTTAGTTTTTTCTGTTTTTCTATTTTTCATACTTAGATGAATCAACTAATTAGATTAGATTAATGTCAAATAGTATATAGAAATGTTAGAAATGTTATAGAAATGTCAAACATTAGATTAAATTAATTATCATGCTTGATTAATTATTATCTGATTAAATTCTCTTCTCGAAAAGGCCCTGAAGCAGTCGCAGCGGAGAGATCATTGTGCATACTGCGTTCCCGAGAACATTCACATGATGACGTCCGAAAGGACCAAAACTGATAGACAGCTATGGGCACGCGCGTTTAACAGAATACTATTCACAATTTTTACGTCATTATCGATATCTACTCACATAACTAATACAACATGCATATTGATCTCTTTCTTAACAGTTCGATTAGGTGCGGAACACGCTCCTATCAGAGGAGCGCATACGAGCACTTCAAGAGGAAATAGCGGGATTTTTGCTCGACAAGGTCATAGATCCCAAAGAGGAATTCTACTACGTGCAACCGCCCCAATGAACTACTCCCAATTGTCATCGTGCTCCGAAGGCACCAAGGCAAATGACAATGGCTCTGAAGGCTACATATAGGAACTACTCCCAATTGTTTCCATTTAATCGGTTCTACGAGAAATTCTATTTATATATATATGCATAATGTGTACAATATGTACTATCGTAAAATACCAGCAAGCGAAAAAAATTAAATGGAAAATACAAAATTAAAGGAAAAATAAATAATAAAACCAAAACAGCCCAAACATTTAGTACCGGTTGGTGTTACCAACCGGTACTAAAGGTCTCCCGCCACCCGGCCCCAGCTCGTGCCACGTGGTTGCCCTTTAGTGGCGGCCGAACCGGTACTAAAGGGGAGGGGGGACCTTTAGTCCCCACCCTTTAGTGCTGGTTGTAGAACTGGCACTAAAGCCCCTTACAAACCGGGGCTATAACCCGATTCTGCACTAGTGCCCCCCCCTCGCAAGTTCTCGGGGACAGGCCCATCGGCGAGCTTCCCATGGATGAGGTCGCGGCAGGCCTTGTACTTTCGTAAGACCGCAGGGTCATCATCGAGCGAGGCGTGGGCACATAGCCGTTGCCGGCCTGCGTTTGGTTGTGGGGCCGAAGACGAGGAGCTTGGCACGGTAGTTGAAGGCGTTGCCGATGAAGACACCCAGCAGAGCCCCCTTTGATCATGGCGCCGACGGCCCATAATTCGGCCCGGTTGCGCTTGCGCCTCCGAGGGTTGTGCTCGGCGCTGCGGTCAGTGTGGTACGGTGGTAGCGTCCCCAGAGCGCCTCGAAGGTCAGTCATGCGCGGCGCACCAGCGGGCGATAGTGGAGCGTGTCCACCTATGCGGATATGACCCGCAGTCGCACCATCTCCATCACCAGGTTGGCATGTGCTCTGGGCGGAGGAAGGGGCGGTGACACGTGAGATGGTGCCCGGGACGGCGGCGGGGGCAGGGGAGACTGTGGGCATTGCGGGGGCGTGGCGGAGGGGTGGCTGGCGGAGATGGACTCCAGCTACTGCTAGGAAAGTCGGAGATGGAGGGCCAAGTAGGAGTGGTCGTCGGGGAAGGGCTCGAGCTCACCGGCAGGATGGCGAGGAGCTCAGATGTGAGAGGGATCCTCGATGCGCCGGCGTCGGGGTCGGACCTGGCGGCCACCTGGCTGAGCGCGGCAAAGAGCTCGGGGTGAGCGGGACTGCCGCCGGGGCCGGCGGTGCGGCGACTGGGTCTGGCTTAGCCTCTGGATCTGAGTTGGGGCTATGCAGGGGAGCGGGCGGCATCGCTGATCGATCTAAGGTCGGAGAGAAACAGAAGGGGAGAGGGTTGGGGTTGGGTGAGGAAGGCGCCGCTAGCTGCTTTTGTACTCAACACTGGTCTGGAAAGGTTTGGACGACAGGTTTCCACTTTTTGTTGCCGAACCAGCTCGAGCACTCAACGAGGATCACCGGAGACACGATCGGCAAGGAGGAAGATGGACACAGTGATTTTCTGGGTGCTCGAACACCCTCGCCGCACAAACGGCCTCACTGTTTTTGACCTCGAGTATGAACTCGATCTGCTCAGCAACTTACACAGGGGGAAGGGGGTATAATACTCGTGCGCACGGACATGCCCGAGCTACTCCACGACTCGCCCACCTCTCACTTATCACGCCTCGCATGCTCTGGCTTGCGCGCGCCCATCGCGCTCTGACACGATTGCCGGCTAGGGTTGGACTGACGTTGCAGGCTGGGGTTGGGGTTGGATGAGGAAGGTGCCGCTAGCTACTTTTCACTACTGCAGGATGCTGCTAACGCGACACTACCGTCAGAGACCCTTCGATGAAACTGTGTGCGATGCAATAATCACAAACGGTGGTGTAAAAAACCATCAAAAAGGTACAAAATGTTTGCGATGACGGATGCATCAAACACGGTTCAGATTTTGGTTCCGTGTGCGATGCAGGGCATATAGTTCACTTCAATTAACTGTTGCGATGAGGCGGAACAAAAGAAATGGGTAGCGAGATGAAGGTGTACGTGTGTGATATATAGCATACGATTCACTCGGATGAACTATTTGTGATTAGGCAACACAAAAGAAACGGTCAGGCGATATATGGCAGGCGGTTCACTCGGATGAACTGTTTGCAGTGAGACAAGAGAATATAAACGGATCAATATAACTAGATGTGTGTGATACGCGGCAAACAGGTCTGTAATAAAAAATGTGTGCGAAGACCGATAATAACGCAGACGATTGCTTCTAATAAGACGTATGTGATATGCTCTGTCTACACAACATCTATTGGCCATTGGGGGACGGGTGGTCATCCGGATACGCCATAAGGATGCGAAGAGGCATCCTATATCACCAAGGACTAGCTATTCTACCAGTAGCTCATCTAAGAGAACTCTCAAGTTAAGTGTGCTCAGGCTGGAACAACCAACAGATGCGTGACTGGATGGGAAGTTGTGTTGATGTCAAATTAGCTGATAGGATGGGTCATTTGGGTCGAATGTCCGAAATGGCCCATTCCCTCAGCTAATTTAACCTTGAGGTCCTTGTTTTTATTTTTATTTTATTTTTTAATGTATGTTAAAGAAGGTCTACCGCATTACTTTTTGACAATGTGTATACGTGGCATACAGTTGATCCATCCGACCTGCTTGTGATGGAATAAGCCGTGTGTGTTGTGGGAAAACGCTTGTTAGTGTACATGAATTCCTCACTGACGGGTTTCCCAGTGTGGTCCGTGTTCATCTCATCATCATCTACTTCTTGTGCTAGCTCGATGTTCCTTATATGCTAAATTTCCATTAATTGATGGCGTTCTATGAAAACGCCACCGTTTCCCACCAATTCCTCACCTGTTTCCTGCCACCCAGCAATATTGCACATAAACCTAGGCGCGGTGCCATGCACGGAGCCAACAAGCATAGCTTGTAGCACATCCACCTTTTCCAAGCATGCCAATGCACCAAAGCTCCGCCTCTGCCATCAACCTCGTCGACGAGGAAAACCAGAAGGCGTCACAGCCCGTCAAGGCTATGGTGCTCCCCGACAACGCGATGGACGACGCCATGATGCGCGTCATTGCCAGGGCTGAGCAGATCCTTGGCACATGGCGCTTCAGCGCCGCGGATCAAGATAGGCATGTCAGTGACGAGAGGCTGCAGCTCGCCGCACAACATGATCGATGGCGCACCGCAGAGAATGCTAGGCACGTCCGCATCAATAGGCTGCAGCTCGCCACACGGCGAGACCATTGGAGCACCGCAGAGCGAGAGGCGCGGCGCGTTGTACAGCAAGAGCGGATCCATCGTGCTTGCCTGCTGTCGACAGGGCGTCATATGTGGGTACATTTCCTGTCAGAACCCCCATTCCTCGCGAGGACTGGGCATAGGCCCTCTCCGCCGTACTTGCGCCAGAGGCCGGCCGCCGTACTTGCACCGGAAGCCCACCGCACCATTCTCATGGGTCGCGCCGTTTGCCTTCTCCGCGGCCCGTTCGATGCCAACGCGCTGGTCGGTAGGGTCGACCACCTCCTTGGTCCAGGTGTCCACCTGAGCACAGTAGAGGACATGGCCGTCGCATCCTCGAGGTGGTGATCTCTGATGAAATAGCCAAATTGGAGCTTGAGATCGCGCTCCAGATATACCGCGAGTGGTTCGACCGCTTGGACGAATGCCTGCACGAGTTCAGGCAGAGTCAAGAGCTACCGTAGGCAAGGGCTATTGGTCATGGTCTCATTGACGCGTTTTATTTTGTTGAGTCGTTTCGACGTGGATAGCTATGTATTCACAGCAATCATAGTAGTGCTCTATTTATTGCTCTGTTTCAATGTGTGTACTCTGTTTTCCGTTCTTATATGTTCTGTTTCATTGTGTGTTTATACGATTTCCATTATGTATATGTGGATGATAACAGATAGTTTCAAATTAGTATACAAAAAAAGATAGAAAATGGAATTCATAATATATATATAATATTAATTGTTCATTAGTTCATCACAGAATATATATATATATATTTATATATATATATATATATATATAATATCATAACATATACGTGTTGATACTTAACTACTAGGTACAATGCATAAAATTCAAAACGAACAATACTAAAACTAATAATCCCTCTTGGGTCAAGTATTCCGGCAGCCCCTCGCCAGCAGCTCCCTGGTGCGCGGCGTCTTCCCAGAGTGGAGTCAGTACTCCGCCTCCTCCACCTTGCAGCGCTTGACGTGCCA
Organism: Triticum aestivum; assembly: GCF_018294505.1. Classification (NCBI taxonomy): domain Eukaryota; kingdom Viridiplantae; phylum Streptophyta; class Magnoliopsida; order Poales; family Poaceae; genus Triticum; species Triticum aestivum. Next base: position 757,972,663 of record NC_057801.1, read on the forward strand.
ATTTGCCTCTTGCAGGCGAACGAGCGCGAATGATCTTACCATTTCGTTGGGCACCCACCGGAGCTCCTCATCCATGGCAACTGGAACTTATCAGCCCAGCTCCATGCACCGACGAGGCGTCTAGCACCTTTGGCCTTCCTCGCGAAGTACCCGTCTTCGTACACCTCCTATGCACGGCGACGCGCCCGCCCCCAAACCTCCACCGCCTCCTTTTTCCAGGCAGCATCACGGGCTTCACAGTCCGCCTGGTACCTGACATCCTCCTCTGCCATCTCCTTCTTGAAAGCCACTTGCCTGGCTTTCACAGCCGGCGACAGCGACTTCCAAAGACAAAGATCGTACTGGCCCCAAAACCAATCCAAAGTTGGGGGTCTGGCGCAACCTCGTCCGGCGGTAGGTAGGTGTCCTCGTCACTACTCTTCGAGTGAGCGTCCTCGAGGGGCGGCGACTCCTCGTCGGCGTGTGGGCAGACCGGCGGCGCCATGGCAGAGATTTGATAGAGAGAGAGAGAGAGAGAGAGAGAGAGAGAGAGGCGAGCAAGGGGAGAATCTAGATGAGAATGCAGGAGGGACGACGTGAGTAAGTTAGTATTTATTGGCGGCCGGAATCTAGATCGAGGGGAACAGTACACACGCTGATCGGCGGAATTTACAAGTACTGTAGTTTGAATTACACACGATTCCCATAGCAAAATCCTTGTGGGAACATAATAGCTGACGGTTCTCAATGCAGAACTGTGTCTGATTAATAAAGCCCGCCACTCACCTTCCAAACCTCGAGTCACGAAATAGAATGCTAATCGTGTGGGGCCGGTTGTCTGCCAGATTTTGCATTTTCTTTTTTGAAACCAGATATTTACATCGTCTGATGATTTTTTAACTCACACACAAGTACACAAGTATGATTTTTCAAACCGTTATGGTTAGCCGTTGCATGTAGATGTAGTTCAAATTTAAATTAGGGTCATTAGAAAATCACTTAAATGTCTTTAAAATGTCAGATGACCCCTGTAATTTTCCAAATTTTCACATGACAGTTGTATTAGTGCATGTTACACGTAGAAACAAATGAAGGCCGTAAGAGGAAGCTATCTGCCGTTCGTCATCAAACATGCATTGTTCCCTTCTCGGAACCACGAGCCTTCTAGTGACTTGCTCCGGTTTGTGAGGGGTGTGTGTCCAAACTTTTGTCAAACAGACCAATTTTTTTACCACATCATCTTGGTGGCATGACATTACATCAAGCAAGGTTTCATGTTTTTCTGATCATTTTTTATTTTTTTGGATTAAAAAGCCATGACACTCAATGCATGTGTCCATGCCGTGAGACCAATATTTTTTAAAATTCCTTCTAATTTACTGACATAAAATTAAATCGCACAGAAGTACACATTTATGATTTTTTAAACCATTATGTTTAGCCATTGCATGTACGTCTGGTTCAAATTTGAATTACGGTCATTAAATGGCTAGGAAATCACTTAAATGTCTTCAAAAGGTTCAATGACCCCTGAAATTTTCAAAATTTTCAAATGATAGATTGTATCAGTGCACATTACACGTAGAAAAAATTCGAAGGCCGTAAGAGTAAGCTATCTGTCGTTAGTCATCAAACATGCAATGTTCAATCTCGGAACCACGAGCCTTCTAGTGAGTTGCTCCGGTTTGTGAGGGTTGTGTGTCCAAACTTCCGTCAAGCAAGCCAATTTTTGTACCACATCATCTTGGTGGCATGACATTACATCAAGTAAGGTTTCATGTTTTTCTGATCATTTTTTAATCTTTTGGAATAAAAATGTCATGGCACTCCACGCATGTACATGTGTCCATGCAATGCGACCAATATATTTGAAAATTCCTTCTAATTTACTGCACCTGAAATTAACTCGCACACAAGTACACAAATATTATTTTTCAAAATATTAGGGTTAGCCGTTGCATGTACATCTAGTTCAAATTAGAATTACGGCCATTAAATGGCTAGGAAATCACTTAAATTTCTTCAAAAGGTCAAATGACCCCTGAAATTTTCCAAATGTTGACATGAAAGTTTGTATCAATGCACATTACACGTAGAAAATTTTTGAAGGCCGTAAGAGGAAACTATCCACCGTTCGTCATCAAACATACATTATTCCTTCTCGGAACCACGAACCTTCTAGTGATTTGCTCCGGTTTGTGAGGGTGTTTGTCCAAACTTTCGTCAAGCAGGCCAATTTTTATACCACATCATCTTGGTGGCATGACATTACATCAAGCAAGGTTTCGTGTTTTTCTGATCATTTTTTAATTTTTCGGAATTAAAATGCCATGGCACTCCATGCATGTGTCCATGTCGTGAGACTAATATGTTTGAAAATTTGTTCTAATTTACTGCACATGGAATTAACACGCACACAAGTACACAAATATGATTTTTCAAAACGTTATGGTTAGCCGTTGCATGTACATCTAGTTCAAATTTGAATTACGTTCATTAAATGGCTAGGAAGTCACTTAAATGTCTTCAAAAGGTCAAATGACCCCTGAAATTTTCCAAAGTTTCACATGACAGTTTGTATCAGTGCACCTTACACGTAGGAAACTTTTGAAGGCCATAAGAGGAAGCTATTTGTCGTTTGCAATCAAACATGCATTGTTCCCTCTAGGAACCATGAGTGTTCTAGTGAGTTGCTCCGGTTTGTGAGGGGTGTGTGTCTAAACTTTCGCCAAACATGCCAATTTTTATACCATATCATCTTGGTGGCATGACATTACATCAAGCAAGGTTTCATGTTTTCCTGATATTTTTTAATTTTGGGAATTAAAATGTCATGCCACTCCATGCATGTGTCCATGTCGTAAGACCAATATGTTTGAAAATTCCTTCTAATTCACTGCATATAGAATTAACTCGCACACAAGTACACAAACATGATTTTTCAAACCGTTATGGTTAGCCATTGCATGTACATCTAGTTAAAATTTGATTTATGGTCATTAAATGGCTAGAAAATCAATTAAATGCCTTCAAAAGGTCAAATGTCCCCTCAAATTTTCCAAATTTTCACATGACAGTTAGTATCAGTGCACATTACATGTAGAAAAAATTTAAAGGCCGTAAGAGGAAGTTATCTTCCGTTCGTCATCAAACATGCATTGTTCCCTCCCGGAACCACGAGCCTTCTAGTGAGTTGCTCCGGTTTGTGAGGGGTGTCTGTCCAAACTGTCATCAAACAGGCCAATTTTTGTACCACATCATCTTGGTGGTATGACATTACATCAAGAAAGGTTTCAAGTTTTTTATTTTGTGGAATTTAAATGCCATGGCACTCCATGCTTAATTGTATCATAGCAATTAGACCAATATCTTTGAAAATTCCTTCCAATTTACTGCACCTAGAAATAAATCATGCACAAGTACACAAAATATGACTTTTCAAACCATTTTGGTTAACTGCTGCATGTACATGTTGTTCAAATTTCAATTACGGTCATTAAATGGCTAGAAAATCACTTAAATGTCTTAAAAGGTTAAATGACCCCTGAAATTTTCCAAAATTTGACATGGCAGTTGTATTAGTACTACAAATTTTCTCGTACATCTAAAACACCATCCGTTGCCACTTTACTCCAAATTGTCTTTCACAGCTAATAAAAAAATATCTACAACATCACACATAGTTGTTGTTGAGGAATCGTTTGCGATGAAAATTTCTGGGCCTATTTAAGTCTTCCTCCTTAAGCTTCGCCGACTCGTCGGCTCAAGTGTCGGAAACCCCGAATCCAGAAATCCCAATCCCCATTCCTGCACCCCCCTTCTTGGAAAGATGACTCCGTGGAAACGCTTCGTGAAGGCCCGTAAAATGGCTGCCCCCCCTCCCGAGCGCCTCTGCCTGTGCCGACAGCGTGGCCGCCTATGCTGAGAGTGTCGCTGCATCCGCATTGAGCGCGGCCGCTTCCATCGAGATGGCGTCTGCAGCAGCCGACAGGGCAGCGGCAGCAGCCGAGACGGCTGCAATTGCTGCTGTGACAGTGGTTGCAAACGATGAGAGCGCTCGAGCTACCGTCCGTGCCGCCGATATCGCCCTGGCCCGGGTCGAGGCCATCCACGCCACGATATTCCAGGCCACCTCGGAATCCAGCATGCAACCCACGTCCGAAAAGGCGGCGGTAGCCATGGAGCACCTGCTTCCTCATGAGGTCGTTGAGCGGGAGCTGGAGATCCAGGAGGCGGCGGAGATCGAGGAGCGCTGGGAGCAGGAGTTGCGCATGGCCCAGGTCGAGCTAGAGAAGAGTCTGTCCCTCTAGAAATCGGTTGTGGAGTACCAACGCGAGCTCTGGCACAGCTACTACTATGAGTACTACAACCTTGAGGGCGGCGCTAAGGACGAGGATGAGAACGAGGACACGGTCGACTTCAGGAGTGGGGGTGCGGAATCCACCAACGGCGGCATGTCGCTAGGACAAGTCATCACGTCTCATCCCACACCGGTGATGCATAGGCGTACGCGGGGAAATTTCCACCAAAATTTCAATTATCAAACTCATCCCATGCGCGTTAAGCAGAAGAATCATTTGCGATGCACACTATCGTTAAAAGTGAATGGTGTCCAGTGGCACCCCGTGCAAAGTTTCCCTCCATATTTAAATTGTTTTAGCCTAACATCAAGATATCTACCCTCCCCCCTCCCCATCCCATTTTCTCCCTGACCACAAGTCACATTTCCCCTATTTCCCCCTTTGTTCCTTCCTTCTTAAGCTATAGCCGCTTCCTCGCTTGCTTCCGCGCTCTCGCCGTCTCGCATCCTACTGCCGGGGTTGGCATGGTCTTCTTCAAAGACCTCTCCAGTGGTTCCTCCTCCGACGACGACTCCTTCACCACCCGGGTATGCCTCTCTTCTCTCTCTCGGGCTATAACTTGGAATGAAGGATTTTTACCCGATGGTCGATTTGAGTCATTTCTTCCTCTTCTAGTTCGCTAGGACCATCAATTGCAACGAATGGAGTGGAGTGGCTGAAGATCTGTCTGCTCGTTGTGACCATCAATTTCCATGCGTGAAGCTAGTTGCGTTTGAATTTGTGGACAGTGGGAGGAAGTTTCTGGCATGTGCAGGGAAGGTTAGACCCTCTTTCGTTCTTACAAATCATTTGTTAGATGTGATTCAGACACTGCAACGGTCCCAACCCATTCATACCACACCTTCAACCAAACGCATCCTAAGACAGTGTCATAGTTTGTACCTAGTATCTAAAAATGTTGCCATCTCATCAGCGTTGCCATTAGATAATTATTTGGCACCACTTCAGCAGTTTGTGGAGCCAACTTGTCCACACATCCGAGCAGCCATGTAGTAAAATACTAAATCTTTATGGCACGAAGGAACTGGGCATCGGAGCAACTAGGTGCTGTAGAGTTCGGGTCCCTGATTTGTTTCCGCTGCATCGGCTTGCCAGTGCAGGGCACCGGTGCGAGATGTAGCAGCAGTTGTCTTTACACCGGTTTTGGCATACATGGTGGACGCCTTAGTGCTATTAGTTTTATGTTACTAAATTTGTGCATGTACACACCTGTTAGTATCAATTTGCTGTCACTAAGACACTATCGCTATGTTGTCGCAGTTATATTTTTCTTCCTCGTAAAATGTTTAATTTTTTATTTATAGTACACGAGTAAGAACTTGTTGCATTGCTGTAGTTAATTATAGCTTTTGATGTTTCAGAATATGGTTGTTGTCTAAGTAGCAATGTCGGGACCCTGATTCTATGTCACACTGATCTAGCATGTAACACATCATATCACTTTGCGGCCTCACGCACGGTATCCCCACGGGTGCCACCTTACCTGGCCCGGGACCGTTTGCGCCTTTTGGCTCACGTATATGGTAGTGTGGCTAGCATCCATATGACTAAGAACCTGGGCTGACATGGCTAGTCATGAAACCAAAGTGGAGCTAACTTACATGGATAGGCATACATGACCCAGTAATGATAGTGTCGATCAATAGTGAATGAACCCAAGTCATAGCAAGCTACAAGGACTTAAAGGAACACCGCATGACATTTCACCGAAGGGACAGACACAGGAATAAAGAAGGACACATGCCGGCCGGCCTAATTGTTCCGGAGCAGTAGCAAGCTACCATGGATCAGTGGAAGCACTAGGAGACATTTTCAGGTAAGAGAGGCTACCAAGGATAAACAACTAGGTAGTCAGATCCCACACATACCAAGCATTTCAAATCATACACACAATATGCTCGATATGTGCAAATACAACATGGCATCACAACAAAACTCTACAACTCAAGTACTTTATTTAAAAGTCTCAAGAGAGCCATACATATCATTCATACCCCCGTTCAAGAATTCATCTGATTAACGAGTTAACTTGCCGATTAATCCCTACTCACTGAGTCACCGAGTAGCCGATAAAGCGATAAATCATCCGATTAATTGATTAAATGGCCGATTAACTTGCTGATTATCCTATTAATCCCCTACACGCCATCCAACCGAGCAGTTACCAGTTAACAATTTCCTCAACAATGTTCATACCACTACTAAGGAAAACCCAGTAGTAGCGCTGGTTTTATAGCTACTAGTAGTGCGTGTACAAGCGCTACCACTAAGGTGTTATTGCTATCGGTTAGCAGTAGCGCTAGATTGCCAGCGCTACTACTATACCAACTTAGCAGTAGCGCTTGCTTTGAGAAAGCACTGCAGATAATAGAAAGTAGCAGTAGCGTTTTGTTAGTAAAGCGCTGCTGCTAACTTTTCCTGTATTTTTGAAAATACAACTTATTTTCGCTGTGGTTTTATATACAATACTTTCATCATATGATTTTATGACCATGATTAGTTATTATATATAACAATGGGTGAAATGAACATGAAGTAGATTCAGGTGGAGGCAACATGTGGTGCATGTCGAAAGTACTACTAATCCAAACATGGTCTAGTTTGGATTAGTAGTACTTTCGATGTGCACCACATGCTGCCTCCACTTGAATCTTTACTATGTTCATTTCACCTACTAATATATATAATAACTCATCATGCTCATTGAGGGAGTCCTGGACTAGGGGGTGTCCGGATAGCCGAACTATCATCATCGGCCGGACTCCAAGACTATGAAGATACAAGATTGAAGACTTCGTCCCGTGTCCGGATGGGACTTTCCTTGGCGTGGAAGGCAAGCTTGGCGATACGGATATGTAGATCTCCTACCATTGTAACCGACTCTTTGTAACCCTAGCCCTCTCCAGTGTCTATATAAACCGGATGTCTTTAGTCCGTAGGACGAACAACAATCATACCATAGGCTTGCTTCTAGGGTTTAGCCTTCTTGATCTCGTGGTAGATCCACTCTTGTAATACCCACATCATCAATATCAATCAAACAGGACGTAGGGTTTTACCTCCATCAAGAGGGCCCGAACCTGGGTAAAACATCGTGTCCCTTGTCTCCTGTTACCATCTGCCTAGACGCACAGTTCGGGACCCCCTACCTGAGATCCGCCGGTTTTGACACCAACATTGGTGCTTTCTTTGAGAGTTCCTTTGTGTCGTCACCGATACGCTCGATGGCTTCTTCGATCATCAACAACGACACAGTCCAGGGTGAGACCTTCCTCCCCGGACAGATCTTCGTATTCGGTGGCTTTGCACTGTGGGCCAATTCGCTTGGCCATCTGGAGCAGATCGAAAGCTACGCCCCTGGCCGTCATGTCAGATTTGGAAGTTTGAACTTCACGGCTGACATCCGCGGGGACCTGATCTTCGATGGATTCGAGCCACAGCCGAGCGTGCCGCACTATCACGACGGGCATGACTTAGCTCTGCAGCCAGACAGTAACCTGGAGGCCGCACACGAGTCCGCTCTGATTTTCAATTCGGAGCCGGCTGCGCAGATCGAGGACGGGTGGCTAGACACCGCCTCGGGGGCTGCAACCTCTACGGCGATAGAGCCGAACACTGACCTTGTCCCTCATGAAGCTCGTGACTCCGAGTTGCCGGACTCCTTGCCGAACTCCGGACCTCCCGCGCCCCCTCCAATCGAATCCGATTGGGCGCCGGTCATGGAGTTCACCGCTGCGGACATCCTTCAACACTCACCTTTCGGCGACATCTTGAGTTTGCTAAAGTATCTCTCGTTATCAGGAGATCCCTGGCCGGACTGCGGTCAGGACGGTTGGGATGCGGACGACAAAGAAATTCAAAGCCCACCCACCACCCACTTAGTAGCCATTGTCGAAGATCTAACCGACATGCTAGACTTTGACTCCGAAGACATCGACGGTATGGACGACGATGCCGGAGACGACCAAGAACCAGCACCTACTAGGCACTGGAAAGCCACCTCATCATATGACATATACATGGTGGATATCCCAAAGGATGGGAATGGCGAAGGAACAGCGGAAGATGACCCCTCCAAGAAACAGCCCAAGAGACGGCGTCAGCGGCGCCGCTCTAAAACCCGCCACAGAAAGAATGGAGATTCCGGCACCGGAGACAATAACACCCCAGAAAGTGTCGAAGACAACCCCCTCCAGCTAGATTCAGCGCAGGAGGACGGAGACGCCAGCCCTCATGAGAAAGCAGCAGACGAATAAGTAGAGGATTACATGCCTCCCTCCGGAGACTAGGCAAGCCTCGACGACGACGAATTCGTCGTGCCTGAGGATCCCGTCGAACAAGAGCGTTTTGAATGCAGGCTTATGGCCACGGTAAACAGCCTCAAGAAAAAGCAGCAGTAGCTTAGAGCTGATCAAGATCTGCTAGCCGACAGATGGACTGAAGTCCTTGCGGCCGAAGATCATGAGCTCGACTGCCCCTCCAAAAGCTACCCTAAACGCAAGCTGCTCCCCCGATTAGAGGAGGAGGCATATGAACCGGCATCACCAGCAGACAATACGGCTGACCGACCATCCCGTGGCCGCGACAGAGAGACCTCTAGGCCCTCCACTAGAACCGTACCCCGGCATCGCTCGAAAAGCACAAGGCCACAGGGGAATGCTCCGGACTTGCGAGATATATTGGAGGATAAGGCAACACAATCAAGATCGATCTATGGATCGCGTGGGTGCCCCATGATACGCGACGACAACCGTCGCGCCTGACACAGTAAGTCCGGCCGGGCCGAACAAAATATACAAAGCTCTTTTGAACTCCGTCGCGATATCGCCCAATACAGAGGCGCCGCACACCCACTATGCTTCACAGATGAAGTAATGGATCATCAAATCCCCGAAGGGTTTAAAACCGTGAACATTGAATCTTATGATGGCACAACAGACCCCGCGGTTTGGATCGAGGACTATCTCTTTCATATCCACTTGGCCCACGGTGATGATGTCCACGCCATCAAATATCTCCCACTCAAGCTTAAAGGACCAGCCCGACATTGGCTCAACAGCTTGCCAGCAGAGTCAATTGGGAGCTGGGAAGACCTAGAAGCCGCATTCCTCGATAACTTCCAAGGCACGTACGTGCGACCACCAGACACTGACGACCTAAGCCATATAATTCAGCAGCCAGACGAATCGGCCAGACAATTCTGGACACGGTTCTTAACCAAGAAAAATCAAATCGTCGATTGTCCGGATGCGGAGGCCCTCTCGGCTTTCAAACATAACATCCGCGACGAGTGGCTTGCCCGGCACCTGGGACAGGAAAAGCCGAAATCCATGGCAGCCCTCACATCACTCATGACCCGCTTCTGCGTGGGTGAGGACAGCTGGCTAGCACGCAGCAACAACCTCAGTAAAAATTCTGGCAGTCCGGATATCAAGGAGCGCACCGGCAGGCCGCGTCGCAACAAAAACAAACGCCGCATTAACGGCGACAATAGTGAGGATACGGCAGTCAATGCCGGATTCAGAGGCTCTAAGCCCGATCAACGGAAAAAGCCATTCAAAAGAACTACTCCAGGTCCGTCCAATTTGGACCGAATACTCGACCGCTCGTGCCAGATACACGGCACCCCCGAAAAGCCAGCTAACCACACCAACAGGGACTGTTGGGTATTCAAGCAGGCAAGCAAGTTAATTGTCGAAAACAACGACAAGGGGCTGCATAGCGACGACGAGGAAGAGACCCGACCGCCGAACAATAGAGGACAGAAGGGTTTCCCCCACAAGTGCGGACAGTGAACATGATATACGCAACCCACATACCCAAAAGGGAGCGGAAGCGTGCACTCAGGGATGTATACGCGATGGAGCCAGTTGCCCCGAAGTTCAATCCATGGTCCTCCTGCCCAATCACTTCTAACCGAAGGGACCACCCCACCAGCATCCACCATGGCGGATTCGCCGCATTGGTTTTAGACCCAATCGTTGATGGATTTCACCTCACCAGAGTCCTGATGGACGGCGGCAGCAGCCTGAACCTGCTTTATCATGATACAGTGCGCAAAATGGGCATAGACCCCTCAAGGATTAAACCTACAAAGACAACATTTAAAGGCGTCATACCAGGTGTAGAGGCCAATTGTACAGGCTCAGTTACACTGGAAGTGGTATTCGGATCCCCGGATAACTTCCGAAGCGAAGAGTTAATTTTCGACATAGTTCCGTTCCGCAACGGCTATCATGCTCTGCTCGGACGCACCGCGTTTGCAAAGTTCAACGCGGTACCGCACTACGCATACCTTAAGCTCAAGATGCCTTGCCCTCGAGGAGTCATCACGGTCAACGGAAACACTGAATGCTCTCTCCGAACGGAGGAACATACAGCAGCTCTCGCGGCAGAAGTACAGTGCAGCCTCTTAAGGCAATTCTCGAGTCCGGCCGTTAAGCGACTGGACACGGCTAAACGCGCCCGGAGTAACCTACAACAAGAACACCTGTCACGTTCCGAGCACACGTAGCAATGCAGCCCCAACCCCAGCCCCTACAAAATTTCAAGACGGGTCCTTCGCGTACATCATTACGCTCTTAAGATACCATGGGCATAGGGGGAGGGGCACGACCACGATAGGCCCAGAATGCGGCTTAACCACACCAGGGGCTCTCAAGTCTGTCGTTCTTTTTTCTTTTCTTGTTTTACCCACAGGACCCCATTCATCACAGGCCCTGTCCGGCAGTAGACCTGCCAAACTCACGATGCAACAGCCAGGGAAGGAGAAATGCTACGACGAATATCAAGGTGGTCTCCATTATGAGCATTAAATCTGTTTTATACACCATTCTGCAGCCTACCTGAGGGAGTCCTGGACTAGGGGGTGTCCGGATAGCCGAACTATCATCATCGGCCGGACTCCAAGACTATGAAGATACAAGATTGAAGACTTCGTCCCGTGTCCGGATGGGACTTTCCTTGGCGTGGAAGGCAAGCTTGGCGATACGGATATGTAGATCACCTACCATTGTAACCGACTCTGTGTAACCCTAGCCCTCTCCGGTGTCTATATAAACCGGATGTCTTTAGTCCGTAGGACGAACAACAATCATACCATAGGCTAGCTTCTAGGGTTTAGCCTTCTTGATCTCGTGGTAGATCTACTCTTGTAATACCCACATCATCAATATCAATCAAGCAGGACGTAGGGTTTTACCTCCATCAAGAGGGCCCGAACCTGGGTAAAACATCGTGTCCCTTGTCTCCTGTTACCATCTGCCTAGACGCACAGTTCGGGACCCCCTACCCGAGATCCGCCGGTTTTGACACCGACATTGGTGCTTTCTTTGAGAGTTCCTTTGTGTCGTCACTGATAGGCTTGATGGCTTCTTCCCCGGACAGATCTTCTTATTCGGCGGCTTTGCACTGCGGGCCAATCCGCTTGGTCATCTGGAGTAGATCGAAAGCTACGCCCCTGGCCGTCAGGTCAGATTTGGAAGTTTGAACTTCACGGCTAACATCCGCGGGGACTTGATCTTCGATGGATTCGAGCCACAGCCGAGTGCACCGCACTGTCACGACGGGCATGACTTAGCTCTGCAGCCAGACAGTAACCTGGAGGCCGCACACGAGTCCGCTCCGATCTTCAATTCGGAACAGGCTGCGCAGATCGAGGACGGGTAGCTAGATACCGCCTCGGGGGCTGCAACCTCTACGGCGATAGAGCCGAACACTGACCTTGTCCCTCATGAAGCTCGTGACTCCGAGGTGCCGGACTCCTTGCTGGACTCCGAACCTCTCGCGCCCCTCCAGTCGAATCCGATTGGGCGCCGGTCATGGAGTTCACCGCCACGGACATCTTTCAACACTCACCCTTCAGCGACATCTTGAGTTCGCTAAAATATCTCTTGTTATCAGGAGAGCCCTGGCCGGACTGTGGTCAGGACGGTTGGGATACGGACGACGAAGAAATTCAAAGCCCACCCACCACCCACTTAGTAGCCACTGTCAACGATCTAACCGACATGCTAGACATCGACTCCGAAGACATCAACGGTATGTACGACGATGCCGGAGATGACCAAGAACCAGCGCCTACTGGGCACTGGAAAGCCACCTAATCATATGACATATACATGGTGGATACACCAAAAGGAAGTGACAACGAGGAACAAATAGACGTGGTGAAGGTCAACTCCCCCGACAAACAACCAAAACGGCGACGCAAGCGCCGCCCGAAGTCCCGCCTCGATAACAACGGCACCCATACTGACCCAGCCTTAGAGCAGGGTGAAGCGGTGGACGACGAACATGCCACCAAGCAACCATCCGAACAGGATGGATTGGACAAGCAACCCATCCCCGGCGAAAACAATAGTCCAGACATTCTCACGCCCGACAAACCACCGGAGCATAAGAACCTTCATAAAAGGCTCGTCGCCACTGCAAGAAGTCTGAAGAAGCAAAAGCGGACGCTCAAAACAGCGGAGGACGCACTCAGAATGAGATGGAGCAAAGTACTCAATACCGCAGATAAATACGACAATAGTCACCAGGCGACGAGCTACCCGAAGCGCAAGTTGTTGCCCGAATTTGATGAGGAGGCCGTAGAGCCCCCACAGTCAAAAAACAAAGACGCCGCCTGTCCGGATAGACGACCAGATGACAGGCTAAGAGCGGCAAGGGGCGCCGCACCCAAGCCGGCACACGATCCACATAAAGATCCTCACAAAAAAGATGGCCTGGTCAGGTCCATCTACGGGCCAAAAAAGAAGGCTCCAGGGAGCAATACAACCTGCCGAGTGTTTGAAGACAACGGCACACCTAAATACAGGGGCGCCGCACACCCACTATGTTTCACCGATGAGGTACTGGACCATGAATTTCCAGTGGGATTCAAACCCGTCAACATAGAGGCATATGACGGAACAACAGACCCTGGAGTCTGGATTGAGGATTATATCCTACACATACATATGGCCAGAGGAGACGATCTCCATGCCATAAAATACCTACCCCTCAAGCTCAAAGGGCCAGCTCAGCATTTGCTCAAAAGCCTCCCAAAAAATACCATTGGAAGTTGGGAAGAGCTCGAGGATGCATTTCGAGCAAATTTGCAGGGGACTTATGTCCGCCCTCCGGATGCAGACGATTTAAGTCACATAACTCAACAGCCTAGAGAGTCAGCATGAAAATTTGGAATAGGTACCTCACCAAAAAGAACCAAATAGTCAACTATCCGGACGCCGAAGCCTTAGCAGCCTTTAAGCACAACGTCTGAGACGAATGGTTCGCCAGACACCTCGGCTAGGAAAAACCAAGAACAATGGCCGCACTAACAAGCCTCATGACCCGCTTTTGCATGGGAGAAGACAACTGGCTGGCTAGATGCAGCACCAGCGACCCGAGTACATCCGAAGTCAGGGATGGAAATGGGAAATCACAACGCAGAAAAGATCAGCGCCGGAATAAGGAAAATGGCCCAAATAGCACGGCGGTCAACGCCGGATTCAAAAGCTCTCGGACGAATAATAAAACACTGCCCCTCAAGGACAACAATGATGAGCTATCCAACCTAAACAAAATTTTGGATAGGATATGTCAAATACATAGTACCCCCGGGAGGCCTGCAAACCATACCCACAGAGATTGTTGGGTCTTCAAACAGTCCGGCCGACTTAATGCTGAACGCAAGGGGTCCGACACACCAAGCGAAGACGACGAACCCCACAAGCAGCACGCCGGAAAACATAAGACTTTCCCACTAGAAGTCAAAACAGTGAACTCACTTCATGTGATAACACGGAAACATAGTGCGGCACCTGCTATACCAGGACAGCGTCCGCAGAATGGGGATAGACCCTACCAAAATTCACCATAGCAGCACTTCCTTCAAAGGAGTGACGCCTGGCCTTTACGCCAAATGTATAGGCTCTGTACTACTAGAGGTCGTGTTCGGTTCATCCGACAACATCCGTCGCGAAAAGCTCATTTTCCATATCGCCCCATTCAAAAGTAGCTATCAAGCACTACCGGGACGCGAAGCATTCGGCCGCTTTAACGCAATACTGCATTACGTGTCTCCTACGCTTAAAATGCCTGGTCCATACGGCATAATCTCAGCAAAGGGTAAATCTGAGTGTTCCTCGACCACGGAAAACGTGAGACTGCGTTGACAGCCGCACACTAATCCGACCTTGCTGGTCAAAGCCCTGAAAATAGGTCATTCAGACCTTGGACATGGTTAGGCGAGTCTGGCATAAATAAACAAGGGTCTTCACCGCCGCATACCCCTTTACAAGGGGCTGCACGTATAAACAATGAGAGCCAATAAAGCTCAAATTCATCATACTTTATTTTAACTACACCTTTTTGCACGATATTTTTCCAAACTAAGTTCTTCTCCTTTATAGATGAAGCTTGTGCTACACCTGTCCAGGATACAGCACAACGGAGACACAGGCGCAGACGGGCAGCAGGGACCCGTTACAAGGATTCTTTTCAGATTAAGACCCTGCGTAAACCTTTCTTACTGTCTCTTGTTGATACACATCCCCCGGTTTCTTACCATAGCCGAGGAGGAGGCTGGCGTTTTGGCATCGGCCGCGTCAGAAGTTCCCTCCCGTACCTGGACACTAGGGGCTTAGGGCATTGTTCTGCCCGGTATCATAAAGACTGAACACCTCAGGGAGTGTTCGGCGTCTCGAGTTAGGACTTATATGCATCAGCTCTGAATCATGTCTTTGGTCCAATGTTGGGTTTGCCCGGCTCCTATGTTTTGCTGCCTTACGTTCCGCTCCATCGGCTAACGCGGCACCAGGAGAACTACTGCGATTGTGCCCCGGTTCGTCCGGGTGAGCACCTCAGTAGAGAAAGCCGAAAACTGACTGTCATGATATAGCGAGAGACTAGTCAACCACTCGATCGACTACTGGATTGTTTAGAATTCCTCCGCTTTGACGAAGGACCGCTTCCCGGTCAGGCACATACGCGCCCCGAGTTCGGAGAAGCACGGTGCCTCTAGGGGCTATATAGTAGCCCCACCTTCGAGCTCCTATGGCTAAGTGAAAGTGATAAAGCATTATAATCCGGTTGCCTAGTTTGCTACGCTATCACCTGCTTCAAAGGACCAAGACGTTGGATTAAGTGTGAAAAAGCGCTTCTGTTTTTGCAAACACCCCAGCACCATGTGCGTGGGGGCTGAAGCCAAAGAATGCCATCTTTCAGGTTATACATACACGGCCGCACAGGAGATAGTTCAATACTTGAACGCACAAGTATAAAAGCCTATTGCATTTTAAACATGATCTCACAAATCATACACGTCATTTGAACATAACATCTTTCGAGCATTGCAACTCTATTAAACGAGCGCCCTGCAGGACTTCCTCAAAATAGTGCTCGGCGGGTGATCGGCCTTTGTCCGAACCTCGCGATGCAACAGGGGTGGCGGCCATCTCCGCCCAGTATGTCTTAACACGGGCGAGAGCCATCCGTGCACCTTCTATGCATGCCGACCGCCTCATCGCCTCGATACGCGGCACCGCCCCAAGGAATCGCCACAACAAGCCAAAATAACTCTCAGGCTTGGGCCTTTCCGACCACAGATGAGTGACCACATCCGTCATGGCATGTCCGGACAATCTATTCAGCTCAGCCCACTCAGCCAGCCGATCAGTGAACGGAAGTGGACGCTCTGGACTATGGAATTGAGACCAGAAAAGCTCTTCCATTTCGTGATCGTTCTGGCTTCGGATGTGCACGACAGCGTCCGCCGCACTCGTCGCCAAATCCAGATAAGGATCCTCCGCACCACACAATTGGCCCAATTGAGCATACTTCAGATCCGTGAACTTCCTACGCAGCAGAAAGGGCTTTCCAGCCGCAATATCTCTGGCCTGACGCAGTTCCTCCTTCATAGCCCGCATCGCACTACGGGCATCCTTGGCTTCGGCGGCGGCCTTCTTCAGGTCCTCTTGCTCCGCTCGGCGTTCTCTTTCAAGAACCTCATAGCGGTCGGTAGCATGTTTTAATTTGACGGCCATTCCGGCCATCTCCTCCCTGGTTCGGCAGTGAGCAGCCTTTTCGGCTTTTATCTCTTCCGTTGCCTTCGAGGCAGCCTCATCACTTTTCCTGGCTTGCTCCTTGGCTCGAGCAAGCTCTGCACGAAGGTCTTCCACAGCAGCGGCACCATCTACATCAAGCATACAAGTTGTAAGGAACGGGCATCAGCTCCCTTACTAGGTGAACGTGGAGCAACCACCTACCCTGTGACTCGTTAAGTCGTTTATTGACTAGCGCGATGTCCGCATCCGCAACGTTGAGTTACCGCTTCAGCTCGGCAACTCCATTAGTCCGGCTGGCCACCGAACGTTCCGCCACCTGCATAGGAAAGGCGACATCCTATAACTGAGATTATGATCCTCGGCATGCTGTCGCTTTTGACAGCATACCAAGTCTCAGGGGCTACTATATATACAGGGTGCACTCCATGTGCAAAACTGTCAAAAGGTATGTCATTTTTTGCGTACCTCAAACCCCGTTAACAAACTTCCGATGGCCTCATACAACCTTTCAATCACCATACTCATTAATGTGCGGTGATCTTCTGAGATAGACGCCCTCTGGAGCAAATCCTGCAGCTCCACCGGCCGTACTCCAGTGGGTGCCGAACTCCCCGGCCCCGCCGGACTCGGGGAGACCCTCCGTGACGACACCTCAGGGTCGTCCGCCCCGTCGATCGAGGCGTTTCGCTCTCCATCATCTCCGGACGAAGGTCCCCCGAAGATGAGCTCTGCTTAGATGGGCTGAGATCCGAACTACAAGGTGAAAACTTCGGTTACCCTTAGAAATAAAGTAGGGGTGTCCCCTATTACAAAATTCCCCCTTTTTTACTTACGGCTCGCTGGAGGGCTGATTCCTGTGGGTAGACTGTGCGGCTGGGGCTCTTCCGTGCATAGGACCTTCCAGTGCGGATTTCTTTCCCCGCTTTGAGGCCTTGGCCTCCGGGTCTTCGGAAGCGGTCCTCTTCTCCCCCTGGAAGGAGGGATTCTCAATTCCCCCCTTACTGAAAGCCTCCTTGGCAGAGGTGGTAGTTTCCCTGTGCCCCCCTTCACCCTCCTCCGAAGGTGCAACCTCCAACATTTTGATTAACACGGGATCCGACGTGATCTCAGGGAGGGGGGCCGGACACCGTATCAGTTTTGCTTGCGCTATCCACTCCTGTCCAAGGGATAGCTGGTTAAAAGGCAAAACCCATGATAAATAAATGGACAATATGTCCGGACACAGGGCTGCCTACTTGAGTATCCGGGCGATTGTAGCTTAGGCCAGCATCCTCGGTCAAGTCCGGACGCATCTCTTGCAGTCCGAAGAACAGTTTGTACATCTCCACAGGTGTCAAACCCATGAAGTGTTGGAGAGCTCATGGCCCCTCCGGATTAAATTCCCACAGGCGGAGGGGGCGACGTTTGCAGGGCAGAAGGCGCCAAATCAACATAACATGTGCCACTACGACCAGATTGATCTCCCTTTCTTGGAGGCCTCGAATCCGGTCCTGCAACAGGGGTACGTCTTTGGACGGCCCCCAGTCAAGCCCCTTGTTGACCCATGATGTCAGCCGTTGTGGGGGGCCCGGGCGAAAGACGGGCGACGGCCTCTGCCTGCTGCCCCTGGGAGCGGTGATATAGAACCACTCCTGTTGCCACAAGCCGAGCTCCTCCTGAAAAGAGCCCTCGGGCCATGGAGCATCGGCCCTCCTGCTTAAAACCGCCCCGCCGTACTCTGCCTGACGCCCCTCAATCATCTTCGGCTCCACGTTGAAGGTTTTGAGCCACAAGCCGAAGTGAGGGGTAGTGCGGAGGAAGGCTTCGCAGACGACAATGAATGATGAGATGTGGAGGATGGACTCCGGAGCCAAGTCATGGAATTCCAGGCCATAGTAAAACATGAGCCCCCTCACGAAGGGATCCATCGGGAAGCCTAAACCCCGATGGAGGTGAGACACGAACACGACGCTCTCGCCGGGCTCGGGAGTAGGAATAACTTGCCCTCGGGCAGGCAACCTATGCGAAATCTCGTAGGTTAAGTACCTGGCGTCTCTCAGCTTTAGCACGTCCTCTTTCGTGACGGAGGAGGGCATCCACCGGCCTCGTAGGTCGGAGCCGGACACTGTCAAAGCTCGAAAGTACCCGAATCTGGAGCCCTGGGTGTTGGAACTCGGGGCGAGGGGCGGATTCGATTGAGGATTGAAGAAAAAGAACGGGCCTTGGTCTCATTATAAAGAGGGAGAATACCAAGAGCTGTCCCCGTGACCGATTGGAACCCCCCTTCGATGGAGGAGGCGTGGCAATGGGCGCGGTTGGGTTACCCACGTCCGTATTGATTGGAATCCCGGAATAAGGGGAACACGATCTCTGCTTCGACAAGACGTGCCAAGGAAAACGCTTCGCTAAACACGCTGAGGTGGTACAATAAAAACGATTCGAGTAAAGGCTTGGTAGTGGTGTGACGTCACGCTACCAAATACGTCAGCAGATTGAAATTGTGTAAATATTATTCTCTCTACGGAGGTATGTGGAATTTATTTTGCAGAGCCGGACACTATCCTGGTGTTCACAATCTTCTATAAATTATTCAGAGAAGGAACGCGCCTTGCACTGGCGAAGACAACATGCGTGCTGGACTCATCGTCATTGAAGCCTGGTTCAGGGGCTACTAAGGGAGTCCTGGACTAGGGGGTGTCCGGATAGCCGAACTATCATCATCGGCCAGACACCAAGACTATGAAGATACAAGATTGAAGACTTCGTCCCGTGTCCTGACGTTACTTTCCTTAGCGTGGAAGGCAAGCTTGGCGATACGGATATGTAGATCTTCTACCATTGTAACCGACTCTGTGTAACCCTAGCCCTCTCCGATGTCTATATAAACCGGATGGCTTTAGTCCGTAGGACGAACAACAATCATACCATAGGCTAGCTTCTAGGGTTTAGCCTTCTTGATCTCGTGGTAGATCTACTCTTGTACACCCACATCATCAATATCAATCAAGTAGGACATAGGGTTTTACCTCCATCAAGAGGGCCCAAACCTGGGTAAAACATCGTGTCCCTTGTCTCCTGTTACCATCCGCCTAGACGCACAGTTCGGGACCCCCTACCCGAGATCCGCCGGTTTTGACACCGACACTACCCCTGGAGGGGGACATGTTTAATAGTCCCTTGCTTATCTCACCATTTGTATCGTTCTGCATTCACAGCAGTATTTCTTGAATAAACAATGCATCTTTTTGCGTACAATTGCATTCCTTTCTTATACATATGTTCATATATGACGTGTTGCATCCGTACACTTTGGTACGGCTAAATACACCAGGGGCTTATGTTTCCCGCATCATGGTGCGATAAGTCCGAACACTTTCACAAGTGCGGCACCCCGAACTTATAGCATTATATGCATCAGCTCCGAATCATGTCTTGGGTCAATAGTTGGGTTTTCCCGGCTCCCATGATTTGGTACCTTATGTTCCGTTGTATCAGATAAGGTAGCACTGGGAGAACCACTGCGATTGCGCCCCAGTTGAGTTGGGTGAGCGCCTCAGTGGAGAAAGCTAAAACTGACCGTCATGATGAGGCGAGAGCCAGTCGCTGTTCGAGAGGTTTTTTCGAGTCCCTAAAGACTTATGCCGCTTAGAGTGAGGAACCGGCTTTGTTCGGCCCAGGCGTGGATAGCGCCCCAAATTCGGCCTTCCGAACACTAGGGGCTTCGCCGAAATTTAAAATTATAGAAATCTATGGCTAAGTGAGAGTGTTCAAGCATTATAAGTCCGGTTGCCTTGTTCGTTGTGTTGAGCGCCTCCCTAGATGGACCCAAAAATGGGAACAAGAGTGCTCAAATTTATCCCGAACACCCCAGCACTCGTGGCATGGGGGCCGACGCCGACGACTTGCCATCTCTCAGATTTGATAAACGGCCACACAGAAGGTAATATTTTAAATTAACAAGCGTTGCTTAGCACATATGAACAAAGTTTTCAGCGCACAGGATAACAAAATGTGAGTCTACTAAAATATTACATCTTTGGAGCACTCACCCGCAATAGTGCGGGCACCCTTCAGAACAGTCTTATAATACATCTCGGGAGTACGATACTCCTTGCCCAGCGGTGGCGAGTCCGTCACAAGCTTCTCAGCATCCATCTTGCCCTAGTGCACCTTTGCGCGGGCAAGGGCCCGATGGGCACCTTCAATACAGGCGGAGTGCTTGATGACTTCAACCCATGGACACGCATCCACCAGCCGCCGCACCAAGCCGAAGTAGCTCCCAGGCACGGCCTCCTTAGGCCACATCGGAACTATGAGGTCCCTCATGGCCTATTCGGCCACCTTGTGGAGCTCGACCAGCTGCTTCAGCTGGTCGCTAAGGGGCACCGGATGTCCGGCCTCAGCATACTGAGACCAGAAGACCTTCTTCATCGAGCTCCCCTCCTCGGCCCGGTAGAAAGCGGCAGCATCAGACACGCTGCGAGGAAGATCTGCGAACGCTCCTGGAGAGCTCCGAATTCGGGTAAGTGATAGGTAATTCACACTCACATGCTTACTTTGCATGAAAAATGCCTTACCCGCTGCTATTTTCTTCAACGTCTCGATTTCTTGGAGGGCCTTGTAGGCTTCGTCCTTAGCGGCTTTGGCACTCTCAAGAGCCTATGCAAGCTCAGACTCTCGAGTCTTCGAGTCAGGCTCCAGGCTCTCATGTTTTTCCACGAGATCCTGGAGCTCTTGCTGTACCTCCGCCACCCGCGCCTCCTGCTTCTCTCGCTCGGTGCGCTCCGTGGCCGCATTACGTTCGGCCGCGGACACCGCCTCCTTCAGGGTCGCCACCTCGGTCGTGGCACCTCTAATACCCATGTTATCCTTGTGAATTTTCTTGCAACCAAATCCTTTTCTGTAAGGTACAATCTTAATACCGTGTTATTCACCTTCCTTGTCCTCGAGCACAGCCTGCAACCCCATATTGACATATTTCATAACTCTTGCGTATATCTTTTTAGATCCTCGGTCCGGCTTTTCTTTCCGAATACCGAACCGAGCAATAGGGGCTACTGTCTATGCGGTACTATTCTACATATATCAAAATTCTTACCTCAAAGCCTGTTAGAAGGCTGCTGCAGGCTTCGGTCAGCCCGCTCTTGGCAAGCTGAACCTTCTGAATCACCGCACTCATGAAGGTGCGGTGTTCCTCTTTGATGGAGGCACTGTTGAGCGCCTCCAGCAAGCTATGCGGCGCCTCCGGTTGGACGGAGGCCACGGGCGTCACGGTCTTGCCCTTCTTACGAAGGGGCCGCCCGTCGAACTCCGGAGCCACTTCAGGTTCCGGCGCGGAGTCCGGTGAAAAGTCTGGGAGGTTGCCCTGCGGCACCTCCGGGGCCTCCCCCTCCTGGCGGGTCCCTTCCCGGGATCCCACCTCGGCATTGTCCGCATCACGGGGGGTGGAGGCGGTCGGAAGGGAATCCATATCCGACGCACCCAAGGACCCGCTCAACGAAGCGGGAAAATCATCCTTGGGCGGACTGTGGGGTTGTATGCGGCATTAGAAAGACACTATGTGGCGAAAAGAAAAACCATGAAGTTATCCGGGAGTCCGGATACTTACGATCTCGCCAGGGGCTTGGCCCTTGGAGGCCAATCCTCGTCGCCATCACTGGCGTTGGCGGAACAGTCCGGGGGAAGAGTCTTTCCCTTCTTGGACCCTTCGGCCCCCTCGTTGGGGAAGCCTTCCTTTTCTTCCCTCCCCCCGCTGGGGGAGAGGCCTTCTGATTCTCCTCCTCGCCTTTGTGGGAGGAGTCTGCCTCGGAGTCATCGTCTGATGACACCTGAAAACGAGAACTCTTCCGAGTGCCCGTGGCCTTCTTCTTGGCCTTCTTCTCCGGCACCACGTGGGGTGCCGGAGCCAGCAGCCCCGTTAAGTGGGCGTCCGCTGGGTACTCTGGCAATGGGGCCGGACAGATAGTCTGTTCAGCCTTCTTCAGCCAGTCCTGTCAGAGGAGAGGGAGTTTAGATCCCGCATAGAGTCAAACTATGGAAAACAAGTGTCCCGTAAAGGGCAAAATCGCTTACCTCACTAGCCGGACGCTGCGAGCTGAATCCGCGATCTTCGGTAGCGGATGCGGGGGCCTCGGCACCTTTAAACAGCACCCTCCAGACATCTTCCTACATAGTGTCGAAGAGCCCGCTCAAAGTCTGGTGCTGCGCCGAATCGAACTCCCACATACTGAAGCCCCGTCGTTGGCACGGGAGAATCCGGCGGATAAGCATGACCTGGACTACGTTGACAAGCTTGAGCTTCTTGTTCACTAGCTTTTTGATGCAGGCTGGGAGTCCGATCAGCTCCTCCGAATCACCCCATGTCCGGCCGCTCTCTTTCCAGGAGGTGAGCCGTATGGGGATGCCAGATCTGAATTCGGGGGCCGCTTCCCATTCAGGGTCACGCGGCTCGGTGATATAGAACCACCCCGATTGCCACCCCTTAATGGTTTCCACGAAAGTACCCTCAAGCCATGTAACATTGGGCATCTTGCCCACCATGGCGCCTCCGCACTCCACTTGGCTGCCCTTTACCACCTTCGGCTTGATACTGAAGGTCTTGAGCCACAAGACGAAGTGGGGCTGGATGTAGAGGAAAGCCTCACACACGACGATAAACGCCGAGATATTGAGGATAAAATTCGGGGCCAGATCATGGAAATCCAGGCCGTAGTAGAACATGAGCCCCTGGACAAAGGGATGGAGTGGGAAGCCCAGTCCGCGGAGGAAATGGGGAAGAAATACTACCCTCTCGTGGGGTCTAGGGGTGGGGATGATATCTCCCTCGTCGGGGAGCCGGTGCGCGATGTCGGTGGACAGGTATCCGGTGCTGCGCAGCTTCTGGATGTGCCCCTCCGTAAGGGAGGAGGCCATCCACTTGCCTCCTGCTCCGGACATAGTTGGAGAAGGTTGAGGTGAGATGCGCGGACTTGGGCGCTGGAGCTCGAGTTCGCGGATATGGATAAGCCCAGGAGGAAGAAGGTGCAGGTAAAAGGGTTGGATCTTTATCCCCTTATATGGGCGAACGGAAATATGTGTCCCCACCGGCCTGATAAAACTCGCTTATCTCCCAAGCGCCACAATCAATGGCGCGGTTGGGTTACCCACGTCCGTATTGATGGGAATCCTGGAATAAGGGGAACACGATCTCTGCTTCGACAAGACGTGCCAAGGAAACCGCTTCGCTAAACATGCTGAGGTGGTACAATAAAAACGATTCGAGTAAAGGCTTGGTAGTGGTGTGATGTCACGCTACCAAATACGTCAGCAGATTGAACTTGTGTATATATTATTCTCTCTACAGAGGTATGTGGAATTTATTTTGCAAAGCCGGACACTATCCTGGTGTGCACAATCTTTTATAAATTATTCGGAGAAGGAACCCGCGTTGCAATGCCAAAGACAACATGCACGCCGGACTGATCGTCATTGAAGCCTGGTCCAGGGGCTACTGAGGGCGTCCGGATAGCCGAACTATCATCATCGGCCGGACTCCAAGACTATGAAGATACAAGATTGAAGACTTCGTCCCGTGTCCGGATGGGACTTTCCTTGGCGTGGAAGGCAAGCTTGGCGATACGGATATGTAGATCTCCTACCATTGTAACCGACTCTGTGTAACCCTAGCTCTCTCCGGTGTCTATATAAACCGGATGGCTTTAGTCCGTAGGACGAACAACAATCATACCATAGGCTAGCTTCTAGGGTTTAGCCTTCTTGATCTCGTGGTAGATATACTCTTGTAATACCCACATCATGAATATCAATCAAGCAGGACGTAGGGTTTTACCTCCATCAAGAGGGCCCGAACCTGGGTAAAACATCGTGTCCCTTGTCTCCTGTTACCATCCGCCTAGACGCACAGTTCGGGACCCCCTACCCGAGATCCGCCGGTTTTGACACCGACACTCATATAACAACTTAGCATCATGCATCATTGATCATAATAATAAATAACTCATCATTGGTATCATAATAACAAGTCCTACACATCATCATCGATCATACAAATTCTACTCGATACCACATCATCATCATAGTCATCTAACTAGTCCTACTTAGTTGTTCTTAACACATGATCGCACATGATCATGAGTATTAGCTAGAACCTAGTACCTTCTCTTAGGTAAAATAGCATAAAATAAGATAGGCCCTGACTCTCCATTATGGAGAATGGATATTATCCTATCTCCAATTCTTGCACTTTGCCTAATATTGCTTCCAAGTACCTCCTTACGAGTGGCCATACATTTGTTACAATCTTTGATTGGCATGTCTTCATTGCTTTTAGAAATCCGATATGAACATGAGTGATTCGTAGGATGACCTAGTTGTATATTAAAAACATCAAGGCGACCTTTCGGAAACATCAGATGAGGCAAACACTCCTGCGGGATTATCTATTGAAAAACATAGTAACAACTTCGTAGTTAGCAATGTAGTTCAGTTTTAGAAGAACTTATGCAAAAGATGCATAGATGTCGTAATACTAAAAAACTTTACCATGAGATCTTCATGGATGTTAGCATAGTTCAACACGTGCACTAGTGGCACATATTGACCATAATGTGGAGGAGTTTGATAATCTACATTGTAATTCTCAAGATCAGTACAAAATGCGACCAGATGAGTTTTCTCCTGATAAGTTAACTCAGAGCCATCGGTGTAGTAGGTTATGTCTACCATCTTCCGCACATTCTTTGAATAATGAAAATAAGCTATCAATGGAAATAAGTTGTCAACTATTTTGAAATAAACAATATAAATTACTTAATAACTATGTTTGAGAAACTAACATAGCGGTAGAATTGGAAGCGTATCAACAAGGACCCAAATGTCCAAATTGTCTACCTCGATGTCAGGATAACCGAGATCCATGGTGACAAACATACCCTCTTGAAAATCATACATCTTGCAAAGTGCTTCCCAATCCGAGCAACCAAAATTGGGTACGCTCTCAGAATTGTATAGATTTACCTCAAAATCCATACCATGATGGGTCCTTAGGTGAATTTTCTTTGTTTCATTCCTCTTATGATCTTCAAAACCCATCCTCTCCAAGACATAGCATCTTGCATGGCATGGGATAAGCTAGTCAAATTGTAAAAGACGAAAATTACACATTGAAGTAGTAGAAGTCGAGCTTAATTACGAAAAAAAACACTTTGCGTCATAGCGTACCGTTTCACAAACAAAGGCCTCCTCGAGCTTAATGCTGAAACACCGACCTTCTACCAAGTGAGGCCTGTCGTAGAAACCCCGGTTGTCGTCGCACCAGGAGCACTCCCCGGGACTTTGGTCCGACGACATTTCCTATGTTCATAATGCAAAGACTAA
Source organism: Triticum aestivum (assembly GCF_018294505.1). NCBI lineage: Eukaryota > Viridiplantae > Streptophyta > Magnoliopsida > Poales > Poaceae > Triticum > Triticum aestivum. The sequence goes on from NC_057801.1 coordinate 757,998,407, forward strand.
ACTTCTAAAATTCAATATATGTACTACAAAAACTCAATTAGATCATTATTATTCAGCACGGGTTGGCTATCGGTCCGTTGAGTCTTTTTTTTAACTCCCAGCTCATGTGGTGTATATATTCGACCGTTGGTGATGGTCGCTCCTCCCTTCGTCCCCGAGTGCATTAATCCAAAATGTCTAGCAGACGGGAACGAAGGAGAAGTGACCCCCACGACAACAGTGGCATTCTTCTTCGTTCTCTCATATATGGTGGACACACTCCCTCACTGATTTTTTGACCGTCGGTGATGGTCGTTACTCCTCCTTCCCCTAGTGCCTAACAAAGGTCGAGCACAAGGAGAGAAGGAGAAACGACCCCCACGACAACAGTCGGGTTTCTTGCTGTCTCATATATGGTGTAGACTTTCTCCCTCACTCATTTTTTTGATTGTCATGTATGGAGCCTCAGTAGACATAAATTCAACCCGAAATGTCGTTTAATTATCTTTCTCGAAAATCCAGGCCACTCGATATTTCCTACATATTCTAGCACAAGTCATGCCAAAATTCACGGAAAAATCCGGCATGACCTTTGCTGAAAAATGGACATATCGAGCGCCTGAAATTTGCCGGAACAGAAATTAATCAACACTCCAGCAAAACATAGGCCACTCGGAGGACCTATCGTATTTGCATTCAAACTTGATGGCCATTGCATTTCAATGGTTGAAAATATGAACAAAAACATTTCAAAATGTCTTATAGGACTCATATTGACATGGAGATTTGGCTAGTCGCACCTCGAGGTTGTAAGGGGCCTGTGACGGGGACGACGGTGGTGACGACATGGGCTCCTTTGTTTCTGCAAAAACTAAATATAAACAAAAACATTATTATCATCATCCTAGGCCTTAGTGAAACCCTATGTCTAAAACTTTCTCCTAAACTTATAAAACCCAGTTCTAACCCTAATAATTTGTACTGCCCATCTATCCATCCATTTGTCTAAACCTAGTTCCAACTCTAAAAATTGGTAAAACCTTGTTCTAACCCTAAAAAATGAAAAGACCTATACATTTATCCATCCATCCATCCATCTATCTATTATCCATCCATCTATCTATCCATCCCTTTGTCTATCTATGCAATATATAAAAACCCATTGTTCTAACCATCTATCTATCTATGTATCTATCCATTCATCTATCTATCCTATCTATGCAATGCAGGAAGGATCAGAGGGAGGTTTAGGGATGGGAGGAAGAAGGGCAAGGGATGAAGGAAGGGAGCGGGGAGGGAGAAGGGCAGCGGATGGAGGGAGATGCAGGGTTGGAGGAAGGGAGGGATGGAAGGAGAAGGGAGGGAGGGAGACATACCGGGTGACGGCGGCAGCGGGACGACTACGGCGGTGGGATGATGGCGGCAGGCGGTGGAAGCATGCAGGGGTTGGAGATCAGAGAGATGAGAGTGTGGGAGGGAGAATGATCGATCGGGCCGGCGGGGGAGAGGATAAGGTATCATTAGTAGTCTCACTGGTTGGAGTCTCAACACTATTGCTATGTCTCTAGCAGTAGCGCTGGTTTGAGTCAGCCTCTACTACTACGTGTAGCCCCTGCCGGTGGCCATGGGACCACTTAGCAGTAGCGCTGCCAGGGGTCCCATTGCTACTTCTACTCTGGTACCTGTAGCGTGTGTTGTAAACCGGTGCTACTACTAAGTTGCAGTAGCGTTGGCCCCATAACCAGCACTACTACTAAGCTCCTGTGTATAGGCCTTTCCCTAGTAGTGTACATATAGGGGTCACACAACCCGACATTCAAGTCATACAAGCATACAAGCACAAGCAGAAGAAACTTGTATGAGTACAGACAACTAGAAAGCAAAAGGCTTGAGGAAGCCTAACTATCTACAAGGGTCCTTCACATGCTCAGGATCACCACCTGGGCATCAAGTTACTCATCAATGTCGAGGTCTACGTAAAACCCATCAGAAGGGACGACATTCTCTTCTGCAACAGTAATTAAGCAAACATGAGTACAAAGATATTCAACAAGACTTACATCAGATCCCACATACATGCACATTATCCACAAAGGGATAGTGGAGTTTATTGCAGCAAGCCAACTTTGACTCTTGGCTAAACTATCTTACGAGACACCAACTTGTAAGTGTTTTGCGCACACGAGTCCGCTACTCACCACAACAATACACTACTGCGGATTCTCTTCCGTCATCCTACGGAAGGGCCATCCATGGCACCCACACTTGTCTTCAGGCTTTTAGTAGTTTCCATTTACTTGTATATGAAATGTATAGGCAACCAAGTAGTCCTTTACCGCAGACGCGGCTATTCGAATAGATGATGTTAACCCTACAGGGGTGTACTTATTGACACACGCTTCCACCACTTATTGCCGTTTACACGACATGTACTTGGCAACATTCAAGCGGAAGCCCAACGAGAGTGTCGGCCATGGCCTGACTAAACACTCAAGTCTCTAGTCCAGGTTTATCGCCTATTCAGGTTCCATCCACAGGGAGTCCAGCCGATGTTTCCACATACGGCCCCGAATGATGTGTGCAGGGTTCCCAAGACACCAAAAGGGCTCCCGGTACACCGTGCCACGTACCTACCGCATGGCAGCCCACCCCGAGGGTCAGCCCTACGCATGGCTTCCAGTATACTACAAACACCAAAAACTACTTGCAACTCCTGGACAGAGGACAAGGGTGGTTAATAATTCGAGAGGGTCCATTGATTTCGGGCCCAATGTATGGCAGTAGAATCTTAAATCACACATACATATCTCAGTTCTTAGGGACGGTTCCAATGAAACAACCCACCATATACTCCTACATGGCCTCTCATCGATACCTTTACCAAATCATGTTCAATACTTCACACTCATCACCGACATGATCATTTCACTCTAGCCCATCACGCATAGGAACCAGACCTGACACGATTGTAAGCGTAGCAGGAATAGCAAGGTAGGAACACAAACATGGCTCAATCAACTAATACACATGCGAGTGGGTTTCATCTAGTTACTGTGCCAATGACAGGTCATGCAGAGGAAATGGGTTCAACTACCGTAGCACTCAGCAGTTTGAAATGTTGTTGTCTTAAATGCAGTAAATGAGAGCAGGAGCGAGAACATGAGATTTTATTGTTATGATCAAATGGTGGTTGCTTGCCTGGCAGATCGGTAGACTGATACTGTCCTTCAGTTGATTAATCACGGTATCCTCCGGAACAGAATCTACCGTAGAAAACACATCGATAACCCAATCAATACACGACAATATGCAAAAACATGATGCATGTATACAACATGCCAAAATGAGTGTGTTGGGCTAATGCAACTACAACCAGATGGGTTTGAGCAATTTTGAACCAAAGGTTCAACCCCAAACTCATTTTGTGATCTTCAACAGTTCTTTATCATGTTTTGCACTAAACAACAAGATTAAGTTGTTTAAAAATGCATGAAACCAGTACAGATGGATATATTGGATTTTTCTGATCATTTTTCATATATAACACTTTCAATTTGGAGTTACAGATTAATTTCTTTGATTTTTAGAAGTTAGCACTATTTTCTGGAATTTCCTGAATAAGAATAAATCCACAAAATACATTACTGCGTCAACACTGCATCAGCAGGTCAACTGGGCGGTCCTGGTCAAACCTGACCAGTGGGACCCACTGGTCAGTGTCATAGTTAGTTAACTAACTAATTATAGTTAGATTAGTTGCTAATCTAGGTTGACCAAAGGGCAGGGCCCACATGTCAGTGACCCAGGGGGGTCAAATCCCTGCTCAGACTGGGTCAACTCGCTGGCGTTTAGCCATCGACGACGACCAGATGCGGCAGAGGGTGCAAATTTTGCACTCCGGTGACCAAAAGGACGGCGGAGGGCGTCTACGAGTAGCTGGGAGCAAGCCGCGTCGAGGGGTGGTGGTGGTCATCGGAAACAACGCCGGCGACGAGCTTGGCGGGTGCCAAAGTTCGGGCAAGCTCGAACTCATCGTTGCAATGATCTTGGAGGCACGGGGCTAGCTCCTACGAGGCCTACGCGGTGCGGTGAGTGCAAAGGACATGGTGGTGATGCCGTTGCATTGTAAGAGACACGTCGGCGATGATCTCAGGCGGCGGTGCGTGCGGTTGCGCTCGTTGTCGTTGGTACGACATGCGACAGCGAGAACAGAGAGGAGGGGGAGAGGCAGGAGCTAACAGCGGTCATGGCAAGCTAGGCAGCGGTGTCGGGGATGAGCTTGAGCGAGCAGGACCGCAAAGTGGATCTCCGGCGACGACGAGGCGGAGTGAGGTCGGTGGAGTGGCTCCGGGGAGAGTGAGCGCTCGGGGCTCGGTCTGCTCAATGAAGAGGAGGGTAGCGGAGCTCCTAGACACGGCGGGGCGACGAGGGGGTGACGGTGGCCGCGGCTATGACGATGCTGCGGCTTCGTGATACGTCTCCAATGTATCTATAATTTTTGATGTATTTATGCGATGTTTATAATATTTTTTACATGCTTTTCATACTATTTGGTTAGAACAAACCCGGACTGACGTTGTATTCAGCAAAACTACCTTGTTGTTGTTTTTGTGCAGAAATAAAAGTTCTTGGAATGCGCTGAAAATCAACGGAGATTTTTTTCTGAAAAATATAAAAAATACTAGAACAAAATGTTATGGGAGAGGAGTCCCATGGGGCCCACGAGGGTGGAGGGTGTGCCCCTGTGCCTCGTGGACACCCCGTGGGTCCTCCTGACTTGTTCTCAATGCCAAACCCTCCTATAAATACAGAAACCCCCGAAACATAACCTAGGTCTGGAGTTCCGCCGCTGCAAGCCTCTGTAACCACCAGAAACCTCTCGGGAGCCGGTTCCCGCACCCTGACGGAGGGGGAATCCATCACCAGTGGCCATCTTCATCATCCCGGTGCTGTCTATGACGAGGAGGGAGTAGTTCACCCTCGGGGCTGAGGGTATGTACTAGTAGCTATCTGTTTGATCTCTCTCTCTCTCTCTCGTGTTCTTGATATGGCATGATCTTGATGTATCACGAGCTTTGCTATTATAGTTCGATCTTATGATATTTTCCCCCCTCTACTCTCCTGTAATGGATTGAGTTTTCCTTGTGAAGTTATCTTATCGGATTGAGTCTCTGAGGATTTGAGAACACTTGATGTATGTCTTGGATGTGCTTATCTTTGGTGAAAATGGGATATCACGTGATCTACTAGATGTATGTTTTGGTGATCAACTTGCGGGTTCAGTGACCTTGTGAACTTATGCATAGGGGTTGGCGCATGTTTTTGTCTTGACTCTCCGGTAGAAATTTTGGGGCACTCTTTGAAGGTCTTTGTGTTGGTTGAATAGATGAATCTGAGATTGTGTGATGCATATCGTATAATCATACCCACGGATACTTGAGGTGATATTGGAATATCTAGGTGACATTAGGGTTTTCGTTGATGTGTCTCTTAAGGTGTTATTTTACTACGAACTCTAGGGATGTTTGTGACACTTATAGGAATAGCCCAATGGATTGATCGGAAAGAATAACTTTGAGGTGGTTTCATACCCTACAATAATCTCTTCGTTTGTTCTCCGCTATTAGTGACTTTGGAGTGACTCTTTGTTGCATGTTGAGGGATAGTTATATGATCCAATTAGGTTATTATTGTTGAGAGAACTTGCACTAGTGAAAGTATGAACCCTAGGCCTTGTTTCGAAGCATTGCAATATCGTTTGTGCTCACTTTTATTGCTTGCTACCTTGCTGTTTTTATATTTTCAGATTACAAAACCCTATATCTACCATCCATATTGCACATGTATCACCATTTCTTCTCCGAACTAGTGCACCAATACAATTTACCATTGTATTGGGTGTGTTGGGGACATAAGAGACTCTTCGTTATTTGGTTGCTGGGTTGTTTGAGAGAGACCATCTTCATCCTATTCCTCCCAGAGATTGATAAACCTTAGGTCATCCACTTGAGGTAAATTTGCTACAGTCCTACAAACCGCTGCACTTGGAGACCCAACAACGTCTACAAGAAGAAGGTTGCGTAGTAGACATCAAGCCCTTTTCTGGCGCCGTTGCCAGGGAGGCTAGGTAAGCAGCACTAACACCCCGTCAACTAAGCTCTTTTCTGGCGCCGTTGCCGGGGTAGTTAGAGCTTGAAGGTATATCTTTAGATCTTGCAATCTAATCTTTTAGTTTCTTGTTTTATCACTAGTTTAGTTTATAAAATAAAACTACAATAAATGGAATTGAGGGTGCCTCATATGCTTCATCATTTTCATATCTTTCGTGAAAAAGATGGAAAGGAATATTGTGCCCAAGTGCTAGAAGAAGAATGCATTAAGATGTTTGACACTAATTTTTTGTATGATGAGCACGATTGCAATGTTGTTAGTATGAATTCCTTGAATATCCATGATGCTAATGATATGCAAAGCCACAGGCTTGGGGATGCTATGTTTGATGAAGATGATTTTTTTTCTCCCCCAAGTTTTTATGAGCAAATTTATTATGATGAAATTATGCCTCCTATCTATGATTATTATTGTGATCACATTTATGCTATAGAAGAACATTTATAACCATGAAACTTGTCCTCTTGATCTTAATTTTCAATCTCATGATAGTTATTTTGTTGAGTTTGCTCCCACTATTCCGAATGTGAAGAATTTTGCTCATGTGGAGAGTAATAAAAATTCTATGCTTATGCATCATGAAAATAATGCTTTATGTGATGGTTATATTGTTGAATTCATTCATGATGCTTCTGAAAATTATTATGAGGGAGGAATATATGCTTGTAGGAATTGCAATAATATCAAGTTTCCTCTCTATGTGTTGAAAATCTTGAAGCTATGCTTGTTTTGCTTTCCTATGCTAGTTGATTCTTGTTCGCATAAGTTGTTTGCTCACAAAATCCCTATGCATAGGAAGTGATTTAGAGTTAAATGTGCTAGTCATATGCTTCATGATGCTCCCATTATGTTTTAATTCTTATCTTTTATGTGAGCATCATAGTCATCATTATGCCTAGCTAAAAAGGCAATAAAGAAAAGCGCTTGTTGGGAGACAACCCAATATTTACCCCTACTGTTTTTGTGTGTCCAAATTATTAAGCTACTGTAATAATCATGTTTTATAGCTTTTTTTCAATAAAGTGCCAAGTAGAACCTTTGGGAAGACTTGGGTGAAAGTTAATGTGATCTTGCTGTAAAAAACCGAAACTTTGCACTCACGAGATTAGCTGTCCTTTTTTACAGAAGAGTGATTTTGAGTTGATTGTTTTTGCAGAAGATTAATAGCCAAATTCCTCACGGCAACCAATTTATTTCAGAAATTTTGGAGTTACAGAAGTATTCGAGAGTTACAGATTACTACAAACTGTTCTGTTTTTGACAGATTCTGTCTTCTATGTGTTGTTTGCTTATTTTGATGAATCTATGAGTAGTATCAGAGGGTATGAACCATAGAGAAGTTGGAATACAGTATATATTACACCAATATGAATTTATAATAAGTTCACAACATTACCTAAGTGGTGATTTATTTTCTTATACTAACGGAGCTTACGAGTTTTCTGTTGAGTTTTGTGTTGTGAAGTTTTAAAGCTTTGGGTAAAGATTCGACGGACTATGGAATAAGGAGTGGCAAGAGCCTAAGCTTTGGGATGCCCAAGGCACCCCAAGCTAATATTCAAGGACAACCAAGAGCCTAAGCTTGGGGATGCCCCGGAAGGCATCCCCTCTTTCGTCTTCGTTCATCGGTAACTTTACTTGGAGCTATATTTTTATTCACCACATGATATGTGTTTTGCTTGGAGCGTCATTTTACTTTTATTTTGTTTTACTTGCTGTTTGAATAAAGTACTCAAGTTCCGAAATTCTTAAATGTTAGATAGTCTTCACATAGTTACATAATTATAAGACTACTCATTGAGCTTCACTTATATCTTTTGGAGTAGTTTGTTGTTTACTCTAGTGCTTCACTTATATCTTTTTAGAGCACGGCGGTGGTTTTATTTTTAAGAAATAGATGAACTCTCATGCTTAACTTATATTATTTTGAGAGTCTTAAACAACATGGTAATTTGCTTTGGTTATGAATTTAGTCCTAATATGATGGGCATCCAAGATGGGTATAATAAAAACTTTCATATAAAGTGAATTGAATACTATGAGAAGTTTGATTCCTTCTGATCGTTTTGAGATATGAGGATGGTGATATTAGAGTCATGCTAGTGGATTAGTTGTGAATTTGAGAGATGCTTGTGTTAAAGTTTGTGATTCCCGTAGCATGCACGTATGGTGAACCGTTATGTGATGATGTTGGAGCATGATTTACTTATTGATTGTCTTCCTTATGTGTGGAGGTTGGGATCACACGATGGTTAACTCCTACCAACCCTTCCCCTAGGAGCATGCGTGTAGTACTTTGTTTTGATGACTTGTATATTTTTGCAATAAGTATGTGAGTTCTTTATGACTAATGTTGAGTGCATGGATTATACGCACTCTCACCCTTCTAGCATTGCTAGCCTCTCTAGTACCGCACAACTCTCGTCGGCACCATACACCCACCATATACCTTCCTCAAAACAGCCACCATGCCTACCTATTATGGCATTTCCATAGCCATTCCGAGATATATTGCCATGCAACTTTCCACCGTTCCGTTTATTATGACACGCTCCATCATTGTCATATTGCCTTGCATGATCATGTAGTTGACATAGTATTTGTGGCAAAGCCACCGTTCATAATTCTTTCATACCTGTCACTCTTGATTCATAGCACATCCCGGTACACTACCGGAGGCATTCATATAGAGTCATATTTTGTGCTGAGTATCGAGTTGTAATTCTTGAGTTGTAAGTAAATAAAGTGTGATGATCATCATTATTAGAGCATTGTCCCATGTGAGGAAAGGATGATGGAGACTATGATTCCCCAGCAAGTCGGGATGAGACTCCAGACTAAATAAAAAAAGAGGCCATAAAAAGGCCCAAATGAAAAATGAGATAAAAAGAGAGAAGAGGCAATGCTACTATCGTTTTACCACACTTGTGCTTCAAAGTAGCACCATGATCTTCATGATAGACAACTCTCCTATGTTGTCACTTTCATATACTACTGGGAATTTTTCATTATAGAACTTGGCTTGTATATTCCAATGATGGGTGTAAGGGCATATTTATCCCTATGTGTTTGGGTGATTGATGACAATGCTTTTGCGGACTAATCGTGTGCCTCGAGTTTCTCAGATGCTTCATCTCTAGGCACAAGACGGTTCGGTGCCCCTTGAAGACTATTTAAGACGGTGTTTTTCTACATTTATTTTTGGTGGATTTGAGTCATAGGAAAGCCGTACTATTAAGAGGGGGTCCGCGTTGGAAAGGTTCAGGTGGAATCATCACGTACACGTTTCCTTCCTTGTCTCCACCTTTCCCTTGCACTTTGGAGCATTCCCCGTTTATCCTCTATGCGATTGTCCTGGCTGCTGTTGCTGAGCTTGCGGTAGTACTGCTCCCTGGAGTGGTAGTACCGCAGGCACGTGCGGTAGTACCGTGCCTCTGCGCGGTAGTACCGTGGGAGCCCACGGTAGTAACGCTCCTCTGGAGTCGTAGTACCGTGGCTCCCAGGCCAAGTACCGCTGCTTCGCAGTAGTATGGGCGGATGTAATTTTTTTCATCTGCGCCTGCACGGTAGTACCGCATGTCGTGCGCGGTAGTACCGCGGGAGCCCATGGTAGTACCGCTCCTCTGGAGCCGTAGTACCGTGGCTCCCAGGCCAAGTTCCACTGCTTCGCGGTAGTAGGGGCGGATGTAATTTTTTACATCCACGCCTCCATGGTACTACCGCACTTCGAGCGCGGTAGTACCACGCGCGGCCTAGTTCAGCTGCCATGAGGTAGTACCGCTCCCCGGCGGTAGTACCGTGACGGATGTTTGCATCATTTGTTTTCTAGCGGAAGTAGGCACAGATGTATTTTTATTCATCCGCGCCCTTCCCAGGCTAGGACTTTCCTGCCTTGCGGTAGTACCGCAAGAGGGAGCGGTAGTACCGCTCTCGCGGTAGTACTGCTCTCAGTCAGGCATGTTCTAGTCTCTGCAGCTGCGGCGGTAGTACCATGGTCCCTCACGGTAGTAACCGCATTTCTGGAGCGGTAGTACCGCATGTCGCGGGCTGGATTAGTGGATAACGGTTGGATTTTGTCCACAGCTATAAAAGGGTGTCTCCTGTTGGGGAACGTAGCAATAATTCAAAATTTTCTACGCATCACCAAGAACAATCTATGGAGAGACTAGCAACGAGAGAGAGGGGAGTGCATCTTCATACCCATGAAGATCGCGATGCGGAAGCGTTACAAGAACGCGGATGAAGGAGTCGTACTCGTAGCGATTCAAATCGCCGAAGATCTGATCTAGCGCCGAACGGATGGCGCCTCCGTGTTCAACACACGTACATCCCGGGGACGTATCCTCCTTCTTGATCCATCAAGGGGAGAGGAGAAGTTGAGGGAGAACTCTGACATCATGACGGCATGGTGGTGGTGGAGCTCGTGGTATTCCTGCAGGGCTTCGCCAAGCACTACGGAGGAGGAGGAAGAGTTGGACGAGGGAGGGGCTGCGCCAGGGGAAGGGTTGTGGCTGCCCTCCCACCCCCTCACTATATATAGGGGAAAGGGGAGAGGGGGCCAGCCCTTCTAGATGGATCTAGAGGAGGGGCGGCGGCCAGGGGAAACCCTAGCTAGATGGGTTTGGGCGCCCCCACCCCCTAGGAAACTTGCCCCCCAACCCGGGAGGGGTGGCTGCCCTAGGGGTGGCGCCCCCACCTCTCCAGGTTATGTGAGATGGGGTGGGAGGGGCACTCAGCCCCTTAGTGGGCTGATGTGCCCCCTCCCCTAGGCCCATAAAGCCCCCCAACGCTTGTCGGGGCCTCCGAAACCCCTTTAGGACACGCTAGCCATAGCCTGGTACCCCCGGAACACTTCCGGACTCCAATACCCTTTGTCCAATATATCAATCTTCACCGCCGGACCATTCCGGAACTCCTCGTGATGTCCGGGATCACATCCGGGACTCCGAACTACCTTCGGTAACCACATACTATTTCCCATAACAACTGTAGCATCACCGAACCTTAAGTGTGTAGTCCCTACGGGTTCGGGAACCATGCAGACATGACCGAGATGTTCTCTGGCCAATAACCAACAGCGGGATCTGGATACCCATGTTGGCTCCCACATGTTCCACGATGATCTCATCAGATGAACTACGATGTCGAGGATTCAATCAATCCCATATACAATTCCCTTTGTCAATCAGCATGTTACTTGCCCGAGATTCGATCGTCGGTATCCCAGTACCTCGTTCAATCTCGTTACCGGCAAGTCACTTTACTCGTTCTGTAATGCATGATCACATGACTAACTACTTAGTCACATTGAACTCATTATGATGATGCATTACCGAGTGGTCCCAGATATACCTCTCCGTCATACGAAGTGACAAATCCCAGTCTCGATTCGTGCCAACCCAACAGACACTTTCGGAGATACCTATAGTGCACCTTTATAGCAACCCAGTTACGTTGTGACGTCTGGTACACCTGAAGCATTCCTACGATATCCGGGAGTTGCACAATCTTATGGTCTAAGGAAATGATACCTGACATTAGAAAAGCTTTAGCAAACGAACTACACGATCTTGTGCTATGCTTAGGATTGGGTCTTGTCCATCACATCATTCTCCTAGTGATGTGATCCCGTTATCAATGACATCCAATGTCCATGGCCAGGAAACCATATCCATCTATTGATCAACGAGCTAGTCAACTAGAGGCTCACTAGGGACAAGTTGTGGTCTATGTATTCACACATTTATTACGGTTTCTAGTTAATACAATTATAGCATGAACAATAGACAATTATCATGAACAAGGAAATACAATAATAACCATTTTATTATTGCCTCTAGGGCATATTTCCAACATCTCCTACCTCTAGTTGACTACCTATTCCATGCCTAAGCTCCATTGTTGCTCCAAGCTCCATTTTCGCCCAATCTCTTTCCCTAGCCAATCAAACTTGTTGATTTGCTCATGATTGGTTGAGGAGTCCCCGATCTACACTTCCACCAAGAGAAATTTGATTCCCCCAACTAATCCCTAGCGGATCTTGTTACTCTTGGGTGTTTGAGCACCCTAGACGGTTGAGGTCAGCTTGGAGCCAGAGTCCACTGTGGTGAAGCTTCCTGGTGTCGTTGGGAGCCTCCAATTAAGTTGTGGAGATTGCCCCAACCTTGTTTGTAAAGGTTAGGTCACCGCCTTCAAGGGCACCAATAGTGGAATCATGGCATCTCGCATTGTGTTAGGGCATGAGGAGATTACGGTGGCCCTAGTGGCTTCTTGGGGAGCATTGTGCCTCCACACCGCTCTAACGGAGATGCAGCTACCACGCGCTACTTTGGTGCTAAGTTTAAATTGGTAAAGAAAACTCTAAAAAGTGTTAGTAGCCTATTCACCCCTCCCCCCTCTATGTCATCTTGTAGATGCAGCTACCACGCGCTATTTGGAGCTATTCCAAATAACTATTCTACTATATGAATCTGGTTTACTAGTCATAGTCATCCAGATTAGTATCCAAGTTTGCATCATCGTAACCCTTTATGACAAACTCTTTTACCACCTCCATAATCAAGAAAATTCCTTAGTCCAATAGTTACTAAGGATAACTTTGACCGCTGTCCTGTGATCCATTCCTGGATCACTCTTGTACCCCTTAATTGACTCATGGAAAGGCACACTACAGGTGCGGTACACAGCATAGCATACTGTAGAGCCTAGGTCTACAGCATAGGGGACGACCTTCGTCCTTTCTCTCTCTTATGCCGTGGTCAGGTCTTGAGTCTTGCTCAATAATCACACCTTATAACACAGCCAAGAACTCCTTCTTTGCCGATCTATTTTGAACTCCTTCAAAATCTTGTCACGGTATGTATTCACTTGAATGTACTATTAAGCTTTTTTGATCTATCCTTATAGATCTTGATGCTCATTGTTCAAGTAGCTTAATCCAGGTTTTTTATTGAAAAACACTTTTCAAATAACCCTATATGCTTTCCAGAAATTCTACATCATTTCCGATCAACAATATGACAACAACATATACTCATCAGAAATTCTATAGTGCTCCCACTCACTTCTTTGGAAATACAAGTTTCTCATAAACTTTGTATAAACCCAAAATCTTTGATCATCTCATCAAAGCGCATATTCCAACTCCGAGATGCTTACTCCGGTCCTTAGAAGGATTGCTGGAGCTTTGCATACTTGTTAGCATCTTTTAGGACTGACAAAACCTTCTGGTTGTATCTCATACAACCTTTCCTCAAGAAAATTGTCAAGGAAACAATGTTTTTGACATCCTATCTGCAAGATTTCATAAATAATGCAGTAACTGCTAATATAATTCCAACAGACTCTTAGCATCGCTACGAGTGAGAAAGTCTCATCGTAGTCAACTTCTTGAACTTGTCGGAATACATCTTAGCGACAAGTCGAGCTTTCTTAATGGTGACACTTACCATCGTTGTCCGTCTCTCTTTTAAAATCCATCTGTACCCAATAGCCTTACGACCATCAAGTAGTTCTTCCAAAGTCTACACTTTGGTTTTAGACATGGATCCTCTCTCGGATTTTATGGCCTCAAGCGATTTTTCGGAATCTGGGCCCACAATCGCTTCTCCATAGCTCGTAGGTTCATTGTTGTCTAGCAACATGACCTCTAAGACAGTATTACCGTACCACTCTGAAGCAGTACGCGTCCTTGTTGACCTACGAGGTTTGATAGTGAATTGATCCGAAGTTTAATGATCACTATCATCAGCTTCCACTTCAATTGGTGTAGGCGCCACAGGAACAACTTCATGTGCCTTGTTACACACTAGTTAAAGTGACGGTTCAATAACCTTATCAAGTCTCCACCATCCTCCCACTCAATTCTTTCGAGAGAAACCATCCTCAAGAAAGGACCCTTTTCTAGGAACAATCACTTTTGCTTCCGGATCTGAGATAGGAGGTATACCCAACTATTTTGGGTATCCTATGAAGATGCATTTATCCGTTTTTGGGTTCGAGCTTATTAGGATAAAAAAATTCCACATAAGCGACGCAGGCCCAAACTTTTAAGAAACGACAGCTTAGGTTTCTCTAAACCATAGTTCACACGGTGTCATCTCAATGGAATTACGTGGTGCCCTATTAAAGTGAATGTGGTTGTCTCTACTACCTAACCCATAAATGACCACTACTAGGGAAAAGCCGATACACAGAAAGTTACTAGTAGCGAGGGTTAAAAACCCTCGCTATTGCTACTTACCAGTAGCGCAGGTTTTTAAACCTCGCTACTACTAAGTTGATAGCAGTAGCGCGGGTTAGGGTTTTTAACCCTCGCTACTACTAAGCGGTCTCTACCGTGCCCCCCGGGACATGCCATAGTAGTAGCACGGGTTTTTAAAACCTCGCTACTACTAAGTTTGATAGCAGTAGCGTTGGTTTTTAGCCCTCGCTACTACTAAGTGGTGCCATAGTAGTAGCGAGGGGGTAAAAAACCGCGCTACTACTAAAGGTCCCATTTTCAAACTCTACCCCCCCCCCCCCAAGTGGATCGCCTTTTCAGTTTTAAAAAAAATAAAAGAAAATGATGAAAATGTCAAAAAAATAAAAGAAAATAAGTTTACCATGTGATATGTGGTCTAGTTGTTGGGAAAATTTGCAAATATGAATTTCGACTTTATTTGCAAAATCTCTCGAGAATTTGAAAAAAATGGGCATAACTTTTGCATACTAACACGGATGAAAAAGTTTTTTATATGAAAAATCATCTACTCGAAAAGTTACATCCAAATTTAACTGGGGGAACCATGTTAAACATTTTCAAAATCCTCAAAAACCTAACAGAAAAAAAGTTACGGGGCTTTTAAGATCTAGAGTGGAAAAAATCGAAAAAATTTCAAACTGTGTGGTCAAACTGTGGTCAAGCAATGGTCAAACTAATTTTTCTAGAATATTAGTGTTACTAAATAATTATTTTAGTTTTTTTGAATTTTGGTCAAATCTGGTCAAACTATGGCCAAACTGTGGTCAAACTAATTATTCAAGAAATATTAGTGTTACTAATTTTTTAGAACAATAGTTTCAAACTCAAATAGTGAAATGTGTGACTTCATGCCCAAGCTAAATTCCTGAGGTTAATAGGATTGACATCTTACTATTGTTAGGAAAACAACAAGTGCAGACTTGGAAACGAGGGAGAATAGAACCCGGAAGTTAAGCGTGCTCAGGCTGGAGTAGTGAGAGGATGGGTGACCATCCGGGAAGTTAGATGATTTGGAATGATGAGGGGTGATTAGAGATTAAATTGAGCAGTGATGAGGGGTGATTAGAGATTTGAGGTTAAAATAATTCAGAAATTTGAAAATTAGGGGAAAAATCGAAATATTTTTTCGAAAAAATTCAAAAAAAATCCGCGCTGGTAGTAGTAGCGCGGGTTCTTACCCACGCTACTACTAAAGGATGTAGTAGTAGCGTGGGTGGCACCCGCGCTACTGCTATAAGTTAGTTGTAGCGCCTTATTAGTAGCGCCGGCCCCCGCGCTGCTAATAGGCCCAAAACCCGCGCTGCTGCTAGGCTTTTCCCTAGTAGTGGACAGTGGTAACTCGATAAGAGACATCATGGTATGCACCGTATCCAATAGGGTGCAGCTATGACGTTCGAACACACCATCACACTATGGTGTTCCAGGCGGTATTAGTTGTGAAATAATTTCCACAATGTCTTAATTGTGTACCAAACACGTAACTCAGATATTCATCTCTATGATCATATTCATAGACATTTTATCCTCTTGTCACGATGATCTTCAACTTCACTCGGAAATTACTTGAACCTTTCAATAATTCAGTCTTGTGTTTCATCAAGTAAATATACTCAGCATCTACTCAAATCATCTGTGAAGTAAGAACGTAACGATATCCACTGCGTGCCTCGGCACTCATTGGACAGCACACATCAAAATGTATTACTTCCAACAAGTTGCTCTCTTGTTCCATCTTACTGAAAACGAGGCTTTTCAGTCATCTTGCCCATGTGGTAAGATTTGCATGTCTCAAGTGATTTAGAATCAAGTGAGTCTAGGCGATCCATCTGCATGGAGTTTCTTCATGCGCACATAACAATAGACATGGTTCGCATGTCTCAAACTTTTCAAAAACGAGTGAGTCCAAAGATCCATCAACATGGAGCTTCTTCATGCGTTTTATACCAATATGACTTACATGGCAGTGCCACAAGTAGGTGGTACTATCATTACTATCTTATATTATTTGGCATGAAAATGTGTATCACTACGATCGAGATTCAATAAACCATTCATTTTAGGTGCAAGACCATTGAAGGTATTATTCAAATAAACAGAGTAACGATTATTCTCCTTAAATGAATAACCGTATTGCGATAGACATAATCCAATCATGTCTATGCTCAACACAAACACCAAATAACAATTATTTAGGTTTGACACCGATCCCGATGGTAGAGGGAGCGTGCGATGTTTGATCACATCATCCTTGGAAATAGGTCCAGCACATATCGTCATCTCGCCTTTAGCTAGTCTCCGTTTATTCCGTAGCCTTTTATTTCGAGTTACTAACACTTAGCAACCAAACCGGTATCTATTACCATGGTGCTACTAGGAGTACTAGTAAAGTACACATTAATATAATGTATGTCCAATACATACTTCTGTCAACCTTGCCAGCCTTCTCATCTACCAAGTATCTAGGGTAGTTCTGCTTCAGTGACCGTTCCCCTCATTACAGAAGCACTTAGTCTCGGGTTTGGGTTCAACCTTGTGTTTCTTCACTAGAGCATCAACTGATTTGCCATTTCATGAAGTATCCCTTCTTGACCTTGCCCTTCTTGAAACTAGTTGTTTCATTAACCATCAACAATTGATGCTCCTTCTTGATTTCTACTTTCGCGGTGTCAAACATCGCGAATATTTCAAGGATCATCATATATATCCCTAATATGTTATAGTTCATTATGAAGCTCTAGTAGCTTGGTGGCCATGACCTTGGAGAAACATCACTATCTCATCTAGAAGATTAACTCCCACTCGATTCAAGTGATTGTTGTACCCAGACAATCTGAGTACAAGCTCAACGATTGAGCTTTTCTCCCTTAGTTTGTAGGCTAAGAAACTCGTCAGAGGTCTCATACCTCTTGACATGGGCACTAGCCTGGAATCCCAATTTCAGCCCTAGGAACGTCTCCTATGTTCCGCGACGTTGCAAAAATCGTCTTTGGCGCCTCAATTCTAAACCGTTTAATATTACTGAACTATCAAGTAGTCATCAAAACGTGTATGTCAGATGTTTGCAACATCCACAAATGACGTTCGAGGTTCAGCACACCGAGCGGTGCATTAAGGACATAAGCCTTCTGCGCAGCAATGAGGACAATCCTCAGTTTACGGACCCAGTCCGCATAATTGCTACTATTAACATTCAACTAAATTTTCTCTAGGAACATATGTAAAATAGTGGAACTAAAATGCGAGCTATGACATAACTTGCAAAGACCTTTTGACTATGTTCAGGATAATTAAGTTCATCTAATGAACTCCCACTCAGATAGACATCCCTCTAGTCATCTAAGTGATACATGATCCGAGTCAACTAGGCCATGTCCGATCATCACGTGAGAAGGACTAGTCATCATCAGTGAACATCTTCACGTTGATCGTATCTACTATACGACTCATGTTCGACCTTTCGGTCTCTTGTGTTCCGAGGCCATGTTTGTACCTGCTAGGCTCGTCAAGTCAACCTAAGTGTTTTGCATGTGTAAATCTGGCTTACACCCGTTGTATGTGAACGTTAGAATCTATCACACCCGATCATCACGTGGTGCTTCGAAACAATGAACTTTCGCAACGGTGCACAGTTAGGGGGAACACTTTCTTGAAATTTTAGTGAGCGATCATCTTATTTATGCTACCGTCGTTCTAAGCAAATAATATGTAAACACATGATAAACATCTCATGCAATCAAATAGTGACATGATATGGCCTATATCATTTTGCTCCTTTGATCTCCATCTTTGGGGCGCCATGATCATCATCATCACCGGCATGACACCATGATCTCCATCATCATGATCTCCATCATCGTGTCTCCATGAAGTTGTCTCGCCAACTATTACTTCTACTACTATGGCTAACGGCTTAGCAATAAAGTAAAGTAATTACATAGCATCATTCAATGACACGCAGGTCATACAATAAATTAAGACAACTCCTATGGCTCCTGCCAGTTGTCATACTCATCGACATGCAAGTCGTGATTCCTATTACAAGAACATGATCAATCTCATACATCACATATATTTCATTCATCACATTCTTTTTGGCCATATCACATCACACGGCATATGCTGCAAAAACAAGTTAGACGTCCTCTAATTGTTGTTGGAAGTTTTTACATGGCTGTTATAGGTTTCTAGCAAAATTGTTTCTTACCTACGCCAAAACCACAACATGATATGCCAATTGCTATTTACCCTTCATAAGGACTGAGGGAGTCCCGGATTAGGGGGTGTCCGGATGACCGGACTATAACCTTTGGTCGGACTCCTGGACTATGAAGATACAAGATTGAAGACTTCGTCCCGTGTCAGGATGGGACTTTCCTTGGCGTGGAAGGCAGGTTGGCGATATGGATATGTAGATCTCCTCCCATTGTAACCGACTCTATGTAACCCTAACCCTCTCCGGTGTCTATATAAACCAGAGGGCTTTAGTCCGTAGGACGAACAACAATCATACCATAGGCTAGCTTCTAGGGTTTAGCCTCTCTGATCGCGTGGTAGATCTACTCTTGTACTGCCCATATCATCAATATTAATCAAGCAGGAGTAGGTTTTTACCTCCATCGAGAGGCCCTGAACCTGGGTAAAAATATCGTGTCCCTTGTATCCTGTTACCATCCGCCTAGACGCACAGTTCGAGACCCGTACCCGAGATCTGCCAGTTTTGACACCGACATTGGTGCTTTCATTGAGAGTTCCTCTGTGTCGTCATCTTTAGGCCCGATAGCTCCCCCGATCATCAACAATGATGCGGTCCAGGGTGAGACTTTCCTCCCCGGACAGATCTTCGTATTCGGCGGCTTTGCACTGCGGGCCAATTCGCTTGGCCATCTGGAGCAGATCGAAAGCTACGCCCCTGGAAATCAGGTCAGATTTGGAAGTTTGAACTACACAGCTGACATCCGCGGAGACTTGATCTTCGACGGGCTCGAGCCACAGCCGAGCGCGCCGCACTGTCATGACGGGAATGATCTAGCTCTACCGTCGAACAGTGCCCAGGAGGCCGCCCCAGTGTCCGCTCCGACCCTTAGCTCGAAGTCGACTGCGCTAATCGAGGACGGGTGGTTGGACACCGCCTCGGGGGCTGCAATCTCTACGACGATCGAGCTGAACACCAGCCTTGTCCTTTGTGAACTCGTGACTCCAAGTTGCCGGACTCCTCTCCGGACTCTGAACCTTCCGCGCCCCTGCCGATCGAACCCGAGTGGGCGCCGATCATGGAGTTCGCCGCCGCGGACATCTTTCAGCACTCGCCTTTCGGCAACATTCTGAATTCACTAAAGTATCTCCCTTTGTCAGGAGAGACTTGGCCGGACTATGGTCAGCAAAGTTGGGATGCGGACGACGAAGAAATTCAAAGCCCACCCACCACCCACTTCGTAACCACTTTCGATGATTTAACCTACATGCTCGACTTCGACTCCGAAGACATCGACGGTATGGACGCCGATGCAGGAGAGACCAAGAACCAGCGCCTATAGGGCACTGGAAAGCCACCTCGTCATACGACATATACATGGTGGACAACCCAAAAGAAGGGAATGGCGATGGAACAACGGAGGATGAACCCTCCAAGAAGCAGCCTAAGCGCCGGCGTCAGCGGCACCGCTCTAAATCGCGCCAAAGCAAAAAATGGCGATTCCGGCACGGGAGATAATAACACCCTGGACAGTGCCGAAGACAACCCCCTCCAGCAGGATTCAACACAAGAGGATGGAGAAGCCATCCCTCATGAGAGAGCGGCAGACAGAGAGGTAGAGGACGATAATTACATGCCTCCCTCCGAAGACAAGGCAAGCCTCGACTACGACGAATTTGTCGTGTCTGAGGATCCTGTCGAACAAGAGTGTTTCAAACGCAGGCTTATGGCCATGGCGAGTGAGGGAGTCCTGGACTAGGGGGTGTCCGGATAGCCAAACTATCATCATCGGCCGGACTCCAAGACTATGAAGATCCAAGATTGAAGACTTCGTCCCGTGTCCGGATGGGACTTTCCTTGGCGTGGAAGGCAAGCTTGGCGATACGGATATGTAGATCTCCTACCATTGTAACCGACTCTGTGTAACCCTAGCCCTCTCCGGTGTCTATATAAACCAGATGGCTTAAGTCCGTAGGACGAACAACAATCATACCATAGGCTAGCTTCTAGGGTTTAGCCTCCTTGATATCGTGGTAGATCTACTCTTGTAACACACATCATCAATATTAATCAAGCAGGACGTAGGGTTTTACCTCCATCAAGAGGGCCCGAACCTGGGTAAAACATCGTGTCCCTTGTCTCCTGTTACCATCCGCCTAGACGCACAGTTCGGGACCCCCTACCCGAGATCCGCCGGTTTTGACACCGACATTGGTGCTTTCATTGAGAGTTCCTATGTGTTGTCACCGATAGGCTCGATGGCTTCTTTGATCATCAACAACGATGCAGTCCAGGGTGAGACCTTCCTCCCCGGACAGTTCTTCGTATTCGGCGGCTTTGCACTGCGGGACAATTCACTTGACCATCTGGAGCAGATCAAAAGCTACGCCCCTGGCCGTTAGGTCAGATTGGGAAGTTTGAACTTCACGGCTGACATCCGCGGGAACTTGATCCTCGATGGATTCGAGCCACAGCCGAGCGTGCCGCACTGTCACGACAAGCATGATTTAGCTCTGCAGCCGGATAGTATCCTGGAGGCCGCACTCGAGTCCGCTCCGATCTTCAATTTGGAGCCGGCTGCGCAGATCGAACACTGATCTTGTCCGTCATGAAGCCCGTGACTCCGAGGTGCCGGACTCCTCGCCGGACTCCGAGCCCCCCGCGCCCCCTCCAATCGAATCCGGTTGGGCGCCGATCATGGAGTTCACCGCTGCGGACATCCATCAACACATACCTTTCAGCGACATCTTGAGTTCGCTAAAGTATCTCTCGTTATCAGGAGAGCCCTAGCTGGACTGCGGTCAGGACGGTTGGGATGCGAACGACGAAGAAATTCAACGCCCACCCACCACCCACTTAGTAGCCACTGTCGACGATCTAACCGACATGCTAGACTTCGACTCCGAAGACATCGACGGTATGGACGACGATGCCGGAGACGACCAAGAACCAGCGCCTATCAGGCACAGGAAAGCCACCCGAACTCACGACGTATACATGGTGGATACACCAAAAGGAAGCGATAATGAGGAACAACGGGACGTGGCGAAGGACAACTCCCCCAACAAACAACCAAAATGGCGATGCAAGCGCCGCCCGAAGTCCCGCCTCGATAAAAACGACACCCATACGGACCCGGCCCTAGAGCAGGGCGAAGCAGTGGACGGCGAACATGCCACCAAGCAACCATCCGAACATGATGAACTGGACAAGCAACCCATCCCCGGCGAAAACAAGAGCCTAGACGATCTCACGCCGAACACATCAGCAGAGCATAAGAATCTTCATAAAAGGCTCGTCGCCACTGCAAGAAGTTTGAAGAAGCAAAAGCGGAACCTCAAAACAGCGGAGGACGCACTCATAATGAGATGGACTAAAGTACTCAATACCACAGATAAATATGGCGCTAGTCACCAGGCAAAGAGCTACCCGAAGCGCAAGCTGTTGCCCGAATTTGACGAGGAGGCCTTAGAGCCCCTGCAATCAAAAAAGAAAGAAGCCGCCTGGCCGGATAGACGACCAGACAACAGGCTAGGAGCAGCAAGGGGCGCCGCACACAAGCCGGCACACGATCAGCATAAAGATCCTCGGAAAAAGGATGACCCGGTCAGGTCTATCTATGGGCCAAAAAAGAAGACTACAGGAAGCAACACAACCCGCCGAGCATTTGAAGACAACGGCACACCCAAATATAGGGGCGCCGCACACCCACTATGTTTCACCAACGAGGTACTGGATCATGAATTTCTAGCGGGATTCAAACCCATAAACATAGAGGCATATGACGGAACAACAGACCCCGGAGTCTGGATTGAGGATTATATCCTACGCATACATATGGCCAGCGGAGACGATCTCCATGCCATAAAATACCTACCCCTCAAGCTCAAAGGGCCAGCTCGGCATTGGCACAAAAGCCTCCCAGAAAATACCATTGGAAGTTGGGAAGAGCTCGAGGATGCGTTTTGAGCAAATTTTTAGGGGACTTATGTCCGCCCTCCGGATGCATACGATTTACGTCACATAACTCAACAGCCCGGAGATTCAGCACGCAAATTCTAGAACAAGTTCCTCACCAAAAAGAACCAAATAGTCGATTGTCCGGATGCCGAAGCTTTAGCAGCCTTTAAGCACAACGTCCGAGATGAATGGCTCGCCAGACACCTCGGCCAGGAAAAACAAAGAACAATGGCCGCACTAACAAGCCTCATGACCCGCTTTTGCGCGGGGGAAGACAGCTGGCTGGCTAGATGCAGCACCAGCGACCCGAGTACATCCGAAGTCAGGGATGGAAATGGGAAATCACGACGCAGAAAATATCAGCGCCGGAATAAGGAAAATGGCCCAAATAGCATGGCGGTCAACGCCGGATTCAAAAGCTGCCGGCCGAACAATAAAACACTGCCCCTCAAGGACAACAGTGACGAGCTATCCAACCTAAACAAAATTCTGGATAGACTATGTCAAATACATAGTACCCCTGGGAAGCCTGCAAACCATACCCACAGGGGTTGTTGGGTCTTCAAGCAGTCCGGCCGACTTAACGCCGAAGGCAAGGGGCTCGACACACCAAGCGAAGACGACGTCAAACCCCACAAGCAGCACGCCGGAAAACAGAAGACTTTCCCACTAGAAGTCAAAACAGTGAACTCACTTCATGTGATAACACGAAAACATAGTGCGGCACCTGCCATACCAGGACACCGTCCGCAGAATGGGGATAGACCCTACCAAAATTCACCGTAGCAGCACTTCCTTCGAAGGAGCGACTCCAGGCCTTTAAGCCAATTGTACAGGCTCTGTACCACTAGAGGTTGTGTTCGGTTCATCCGACAACCTCCGTCCCGAAAAGCTCACCCTCCATATCGCCCCATTTAACAGTGGCCCTCAAGCACTACTGGGACGCGAAGCTTTCGCCTGCTTTAACGCAATACCACATTACGCGTCTCTTACGCTTAAAATGCTCGGTCCACGCGGCATAATCTCATTAAAGAGTAACTCCGAGTGTTCCTCGACCACGGAGAACGTGAGACTGCCTTGACAGCCACACACTAATCCGACCTTGCAGGTCAAAGCCCCTAAAAACAGGTCATTCAGACCTCGGACACGGTTAGGCGAGTCCGGCATAAATAAACAAGGGGCTTCCCAGCCGCATACCCCTTTACAAGGGGCCGCGCGTATAAACGATGAGAGCCAATAAAGCTCAACTTTATTCATCTTCAAAATTATACTTTATTTTAAATACATCTTTTGCACGAAATTTCTTCCAAACTAAGTCCTTCTCTTTTACAGATGAAGCACGTGCTACACCCGTCCAGGATACAGCACAACGGAGACACAGGCGCAGACGTGCAGCAGGGACCCATTGCAAGGATTCTTTTCAGATTAAGACCCTGCGTAAACCTTTCTTACTGTCTCTTGTCGATACACATCCCCTGGTTTCCTACCATAACCGAGGAGGAGGCTGGCGTTTTGGCATCGGTCGCGTCAAAAGTTCCCGCCTGTACTTGGACACTAGGGGCTTAGGGCATTGTTCTGTCCGGTATCATAAAGACCGAACACCTCAGGGAGTGTTCGGCGTCTCGAGTTAGGCCTTATATGCATCATCTCCGAATCATGTCTTTGGTCAAATGTTGGGTTTTCCTGGCTCCTGTGTTTTGCTGCCTTACGTTCCACTCCATCGGCTAACGCGGCACCAGGAGAACTACTGCGATTGTGCCCCGGTTCGGCCGGGCGAGCACCTCAGTAGAGAAAGCCGAAAACTGACTGTCATGATATAGCGAGAGACTGGTCAACCACTCGATCGACTATTGGAATGTTTAGAATTCCTACGCTTTGACGAAGGACCGCTTCCCAGTCAGGCACATACGCGCCCCGAGTTCGGAGAGCGTGGTGCCTCTAGGGGCTATATAGTAGCCCCACCATCGAGCTCCTATGGCTAAGTGAAAGTGATAAAACATTATAGTCTGGTTGCCTAGTTTGCTATGCTATCACCTCTTTTAAAGGACCAAGACGTTGGATTAAGTGTGAAAAAGCGCTTTTTTTGCAAACACCCCCGCACCATGTGCGTGGGGGCTGAAGCCAAAGACTGCCATCTTTCAGGTTATTCATACATATATGGCCGCACAGGAGATAGTTCAATACTTGAACGCGCAAGTATAAAAAGCCGTTGCATTATAAACATGATCTCATAAATCATACATGTCATTTAAACATAACATCTTTCGAGCACTGCGACTCTATTGAACGAGCGCCCTGCAGGACTTTCTCAAAATAGTGCTCGGCGGGTAATCGGCTTTTGTCCAAACCCCGGGATGCAACAGCGGTGGCATCCATCTCCGCCAAGTATGTCTTCACACAGGCGAGAGCCATCCGTGCACCTTCTATGCACGCCGATCGCTTCATCGCCTTGATATGCGGCACCGCCCCAAGGAATTGCTGCAACAAGCCAAAATAACTCTCAGGCTTGGTCCTTTCCGGCCACAGATGAGTGACCACATCCGTCATGGCAAGTCCGGACAATCTATTCAGCTCAGCCCACTCAACCAGCCAATCACTCAACAGAAGTGGACGCTCCGGACTATGGAATTGAGACCAAAAAAGCTCTTCCATTTCATGATCCTTCTGGCTTCGGAAGTGCACGACTGCGTCCGCCGCACTCGCCGCCAAATCCAGACAAGGATCCTCCGCACCGCACAATCGGCGCAGCTGAGCATACTTCGGATCCGTGAACTTCCTACGCAGCATAGCCCGCATCGCACTACGGGCATCCTTGGCTTCGGCGACGGCCTTCTTCAGGTCCTCTTGCTCCGCTTGGTGTTCTCTTTCAAGAACCTCATAGCGGTTGGCAGCATCTTTTAATTTCACGGCCATTCCGGCCATCTCCTCCCTGCTTCGGCGGTGAGCAGCCTTTTCGGCTTTTAGCTCTTCCGCTGCCTTCGAGGCAGCCGCATCACTTTTCCTGGCTTGCTCCTTGGCTCGATCAAGCTCTGCTCGAAGGTCTTCCATAGCAGCGGCACTATCTGCATCAAGCATACAAATTGTAAGGAACGGGCATCAGCTCCCTTACTAGGCGACTGCGGAGCAACCACCTACCCCGTGACTCATTAAGTCGTTTATTGACCAGCGCGATGTCCGCATCCGCAACATCGAGTTGCCTCTTTAGCTTGGCAAATCCATCAGTCTGGCTGGCCTCCAAACGTTTGGCCAACTGCATAAGAAAGGCGACCTTCTATAACTGAGATCATGATCCTCGGCACGCTATCGCTTTCGACAGCATACCAAGTCTCAGGGGCTACTATCTATACAGGGCGCACTCCATGTGCAAAACTGTCAAAAGGTATGTCATTTTTTGCGTACCTCAAACCCCGTCAACAAACTTCCGACGGCCTCATACAGCCCGCTCTCGGCGGATGAGATCCTTTTACTCACCGTACTCATTAATGTGCGGTGATCTTCTGAGATAGACGCCCTCTTGAGCAAATCTTGCAGCTCCACCGGTCGTACTCCAGTGGGTGCCGAACTCCCCGGCCCCGCCGAACTCGGGGAGACCCTCCGTGACGACACCTCAAGGTCGTCCGCCCCGCCCGACGGGGCAGCAGATGGAGGCATTTCGCTCTCCATCATCTCCGGACGAAGGTCCCCCGAAGATGATCTCTGCTGAGATGGGCTGAGATCCGAACTACAAGGCGAAATCTTCGGTTACCCTTAGAGATAAAGCAGGGGTGTCCCCTATTACAAAATTCCCTCTTTTTACTTATGGCTCGCTGGAGGGCTGATTCCTCTGAGGAGACAGTGCGGCCGGGGCTCTTCCCGGCACAGGACCTTCCGGTGCAGATTTCTTTCCCCGCTTTGGGGCCTTGGCCTCCGGGTCTTCAGAAGCGGTCCTCTTCACCCCCTGGAAGGAGGGACTCTCAATTCCCCCCTTACTGAAATCCTCCTTGGCAGAGGTGGTCGTTTCCCTGTGCCCCCCTTCGCCCTCCTCCGAAGGTGCAACCTCCAACAGTTTGATTAACATGGGATCCGGCATGGTCTGAGGGAGGGGGGTCGGACACCATATCAGTTTCCCTGCGCTATCCACTCCTGTCCAAGGAATAGCTGGTTAAAAGGCAAACCCATGATAAATAAATGGACAATGTGTCCGGACACAGGGCTACTTACTTGAGTATCCAGGCGATTGCAGCTTAGGCCAGCATCCTCGGTCAAGTCCGGACGCATCTCTTGCGATCCGAAGAACAGTTTGTACATCTCCACGGGCGTCAAACCCATGAAGGTTTGGAGAGCCCGTGGCCCCTCCGGATTAAATTCCCACAGGCGGAGGGGGCGACGTTTGCAGGCAGAAGGCGTCGAATCAGCATAACCTGTGCCACTACAACCAGATTGATCTCCCTTTCTTGGAGGCCTCGAATCCAGTCCTGCAACAGGGGTACGTCTTTGGACGGCCCCCAGTCAATCCCCTTGTTGACCCATGACGTCAGCCGTTGTGGAGGGCCCAGGCGAAAGACGGGCGGCGGCCTCTGCCTGCTGCCCCTAGGAGCGGTGATATAGAACCACTCCTGTTGCCACAAGCCGAGCTCCTCCTAAAAAGAGCCCTCAGGCCATGGAGCACCGGCCCTCTTGCTTATAACCGCCCCGCCGCACTCTGCCTGACGCCCCTCAATCATCTTCGGCTCCACGTTGAAAGTTTTGAGCCACAAGCCGAAGTGAGGGGTAGTGCGGAGGAAGGCTTCGCAGATGATAATGAATGATGAGATGTGGAGGATGGACTCCGGAGCCCAGTCATGGAATTCCAGCCCATAGTAAAACATGAGCCCCCTCACGAAGCGATCCATCGGGAAGCCTAAACCCCAACGGAGGTGAGACACGAACACGACGCTCTCGCCGAGCTCGGGAGTAGGAATAACTTGCCCTCGGGCAGGCAATATGCGAAATCTCGTAGGTTAAGTACCTGGCGTCTCTCAGCTTTAGCACGTCCTCTTCCGTGACGGAGGAGGGCATCCACCGACCTCGTAGGTCGGAGCCGGACATTGTCGAAGGTCGAAGGTACCCGAATCTGGAGCCCTGGGTGTTGGAACTCGGGGCGAGGGGCGGATTCGATTGAGGATTGAAGAAAAAGAACGGGCCTTGGTCTCATTATAAAGAGGAAGAATACCAAGAGCCGTCCCCATAACCGTTTGGAACCCGCCTTCGATGGAGGGGGCGTGGCAACGGGCGCGGTTGGGTTACCCACGTCCGTATTTATGAGAATCCCGGAATAAGGGGAACACGATCTCTGCTTCGACAAGACGACGTGCCAAGGAAACCGCTTCGCTAAACACGCTGAGGTGGTACAATAAAAACGATTCGAGTAAAGGCTTGGAAGTGGTGTGACGTCACGCCACAAAAATACGTCAGCAGATTGAACTTGTGTAATATTATTCTCTCTACGGTGGTACGTGGAATTTATTTTGCAGAGCCGGACACTATCCTGGTGTTCACAATCTTCTATAAATTATTCGGAGGAGGAACCCGCCTTGCAATGCCGAAGACAATATGCACGCCGGACTCGTCGTCATTAAAGCCTGGTTCAGGGGCTACTGAGGGAGTCCTGGACTAGGGGGTGTCCGGATAGACGAACTATCATCATCGGCCGGACTCCAAGACTATGAAGATACAAGATTGAAGACTTCGTCCCGTGTCCGGATGGGACTTTCCTTGGCGTGGAAGGCAAGCTTGGTGATACGGATATGTAGATCTCCTACCATTGTAACCGACTCTGTGTAACCCTAGCCCTCTCCGGTGTCTATATAAGCCGGATGGCTTTAGTATGTAGGACGAACAACAATCATACCATAGGCTAGCTTCTAGGGTTTAGCCTCCTTGATCTCGTGGTAGATCTACTCTTGTAACACACATCATCAATATTAATCAAGCAGGACGTAGGGTTTTACCTCCATCAAGAGGGGCCGAACCTGGGTAAAACATTGTGTCCCTTGTCTCCTGTTACCATCCGCCTAGACGCACAGTTCGGGACCCCCTACCCGAGATCCGCCGGTTTTGACACCGACAGCGAGCAGCCTCAAGAAAAACAGCAGCAGCTTAGAGCTGACCAATACTTGCTAGCCGATAGATGGACTGAAGTCCTTGCGGCCGAAGAGTACGAACTCAAACGCCCCTCCAAGAGCTACCCAAAGCGCAGGCTACTACCCCGATTAGAGGAGGAAGCACCTAAACCTACATCACCAGTGCACGACACAGCCGACCGGCCACCTCGTGGCCGCGACAGAGAGGCCTCTTGGCCATCCACTCAAGCTGCACCCCAGCGTCGCTCAAAAAATACCAAGGCACGGGGAAATGCGCCAGACCTGCGAGACATATTGGAGGACAAGGCAAGGCAAACAAGATTGATCTACGGATCGCATGGGCGCCCCATGACACGTGACGATAACCGTCATGCCGGATATGGCAAATATGGCCAGGCCGAACACAACAGACAAAGCACATTTGAGCTACGTCGTGATATAGCCCAGTACAGAGGCGCCGCACACCCACTATGCTTCACAGATGAAATAATGGATCATCAAATCCCCGAGGGTTTTAAACCCGTAAACATCGAATCATACGATGGCACAACAGATCCTGCGGTATGGATTGAAGATTATCTCCTTCATATCCACATGGCCCGTGGTGATGATCTACACGCTATCAAATACCTCCCACTCAAGCTTAAAGGACCAGCTCGGGATTGGCTTAACAGCTTGCCAGCAGAGTCAATTGGTTGCTGGGAGGATCTGGAAGCCGTATTCCTCGACAATTTCCAGGGCACCCATGTGCGACCACCAGACGCCGATGACCTAAGCCACATCATTCAGCAGCCAGAGGAATTGGCCAGACAATTCTGGACACGGTTGCTAACCAAGAAAAATCAAATAGTCGACTGTCTAGACGCAGAGGCCCTCGCAGCCTTCAAACATAACATCCATGACGAATGGCTTGCCCGACACCTAGGACAGGAAAAGCCGAAATCCATGGCAGCCCTCACAACACTCATGACCCGCTTTTGCGTGGGAGAAGACAGCTGGCTAGCTCGTAGTAATAACATGACCAAGAGCCCTGGTAATTCGGATACCAAGGACAACAATGCTTGGTCGCGTCGCAACAAGCACAAGCGCCGCATTAACGGCAACAATGCTGAGGATACGATAGTTAATGCCGGATTCAGAGGCTCTAAACCCGGTCAGCGGAAAAAGCCATTCAAAAGAAAAACTGAGGGCCCGTCCAGTTTGGACCGAATACTCGATCGCTCGTGCCAGATACATGGCACCCCCGAAAAACCAGCCAATCACACCAACAGGGATTGTTGGGTGTTCAAGCAGGCAGGCAAGTTAAGTGTCGAAAACAGAGACAAGGGGCTGCACAGCGATGACGAGGAGGAGCCCCGGCCGCCGAATAATAGGGGACAGAAGGGCTTTCCCCCACAAGTGCGGACAGTGAACATGATATACGCAACCCACATCCCCAAAAGAGAGCGGAAGGGTGCACTCAGGGACGTATATGCGTTGGAGCCAGTCGCCCCAAAGTTCAACCCGTAGTCCTCCTACCCCATCACTTTTGATCGAAGGGACCACCCTACTAGCATCCGCCACGATGGATTCGCCGCATTGGTTCTAGACCCAATCATTGACGGATTTCACCTCAATAGAGTCCTTATGGACGGCAGCAGCATCCTGAACCTGCTTTATCAGGATACAGTGTGAAAAGTGGGCATAGATCCCTCAAGGATTAAACCCACAAAGACGACCTTTAAAGGCGTCATACCAGGTGTAGAGGCCAACTGTACAGGCTCAGTTACATCCGAAGTGGTCTTCAGATCCCCGGATAATTTCCGAAGCGAGTAGTTAATCTTCGACATAGTCCCGTTCTGCAGTGGCTATCACGCCCTGCTTGGACGAACCGCATTTGCAAAGTTCAATGCGGTGCCGCACTACGCATACCTCACGCTCAAGATGCCAGGCCCTCGAGGTGTCATTACGGTCAATGGAAACACAGGACGCTCTCTCCGAACGGAGGAGCATACGGCGGCCCTCGCGGCGGAAGTACAAAGTAGCCTCTCAAGGCAATTCTCCAGTCCGACTATTAAACGTCCGGACACCATAAAGCGCGCCCGAAGTAACCTACAACAAGACCGCCTGGCATGTTCTGAGCAAGCATAGCAGTGCGGCCCCAACCCCAGCCCTCGCAAAATTGTGAAACCAGTACCAAGCGTACATAATTACGCTTAGGAAATACCATGGGCACAAGGGGAGGGGCACAACCACGGCACGCTCGAAATGCGGCTCAACCGCACTAGGGGCTCCCAATTTTGTCATTTCTTTTGTCTTACTTTCAGGACTCCACTCTTCGGAAGGTCTGTCCAGCAGTACAATCGTCGGACACACGATGCAACGGCCAAGGAGGCAGCAAGCTACGTCGAATGTCCAGGTGGTCTCTATAACGAGCTAAATACCTGTCTTACATAAAGTTTCACAGCTTGCCCCTGGAGGGGGACAAGTCAAATAATCACATCTGTTGCTTATCTCACTATTTGTATCGTTCTGCTTTCACAACAGCCTTTTAATAAGCAATACATAGCTCTTGTCTATTATTGCATTCATTTTTTATGTAAATATGTTCAGTTATGACATTATGCAACCGTACACTTTGGTACGGCCAATACACTAGGGGCTTAAGTACCCCAGAATATGGTGTGAGAAGTCTGAACACTCTCACGAGTGCGGCACCCCGAACTTATAGTATTATATGCATCGGCTCTGAATCATGTCTTGGGACAATAGTTGGGTTTTCCCGGCTCCCATGTTTTGGTACCTTATGTTCCGTTATATCGGCTAAGGTAGCGCTGGGAGAACTACTACGATTGTGCCCCAGTTGAGCTGGGTTAAGCACCTCAATAGAGAAAGCTAAAACTGATCGTCATGATAGGGCGAGAGTCGGTCGCTGTTCGAGAGGTTTTCGAGTCCCTAAAGACTTATGCCGCTTAGAGCGAGAAGCTGGCTTTGTCCAGCCTAGGCGTGGATATCGCCCCGAACTCGGTCTTCCAAATACTAGGGCTCGAAATTTAAAATTATAGAATTCTATGGCTAAGTGAGAGTGATAAAGCATTATAGTCTGATTGCCTTGTTCGTTGTGCTGAGCGCCTCCCTCGAAGGACCCAAGAATGGGAAAAAGAGCGCTCAGGTTTATCCCGAACACCCCAGCACTCGTGGCATGGGGGTAGAAGCCAACGACTCGCCATTTCTCAGATTTAATAAACGGCCGCACAGAAGGTAATATTTTAAATTCAAAATTTGTTGCTTAGCGCATATGAACAAGTTTTTAGCGCACAGGATAACACAAGCGAGTTTACTCAAACATTACATCCTTGGAACCCTCATTCACCACAAGGCAGGCACCCTTCAGGAGGCCCTCATAATACAACTCAGGCTTGCGATGCTCCTTCCCCTCCGGTGGCCCATCTGTCACCAGCTTCTCAGCATCCATCTTGCCCCAGTGTACTTTAACATGGGCAAGGGCCCTACGGGCGCCTTCGATGCATACGGAGTGCTTGATGACTTCAAGCCGTGGACAGGCATCCACCAGCCGCCTCACCAGCCCAAAGTAGCTCCCGGGCATGACCTCCCCAGGCCATAGCCGACCTATAAGGCCCTTCATGGCCTGTTCGGCTACCTTATGGAGCTCGACCAGCTGCTTCAGCTGGTCTTTCAAGGGCACCAGGTGTCCGGCCTCAACATAATAGGACCAGAACACCTTCTCCGTTGAGCTCCCTTCCTCAGCTCTGTAGAATGCGGCAGCATCGGACAAAATGCGGGGCAGATCTGCGAATGCTCCTGGAGAGCTCCGGACTCGGGTAAGTAACAAGTAATTCACTTTCACGTGCTTCCTTTGCATAAAGAATGCCTTACCCGCCGCTATCTTCTTCATCGCCTTAATTTCCTGGAGGGCTTTTTGGGCTTCGGCCTTGGCAGATTTGGCGCTCTCAAGGGCCGAGCCAAGCTCGGCCTCTCGAGTCTTTGAGTCAAGCTCCAAACTCTCGTGTTTTTTCACAAGAGCGTGGAGCTCTTGCTGCACTTCTGCCACCCGCGCCTCCTGCTTTTCTCGCTCGGTGCGCTCCACGGCCGAATTGTCTACGGCCTTGGACCAGCGCTTCCTTCAGGGTTGCCACCTCGGTTGTGGCCCTTGTAATACTCACGTTGGTTCCTGTTATTATTTGCAACCAGATCTTTTTATATACTTACATAAGGTATTACTTACCTTCCTTGTCCTCGAGCTGCTTCTTGGCAAGTCCGAGCTCATTCTCGACCACTTGAGGCTCTGCTTCAATGCACCGACCTCCGCAGTCAGTGCGCAGAGGTCACATAGCGCAGCCCTGCATTCCCATATTGACATACTTATGTTAGGACTCCTGCGTATATCTTTTAGATCCTCAGTCCGGCTTTTCTTTCTGAACACCAAAGTAAGCATCAGGGGCTATTGTCAATGTGGTAATATTTTTACATGTCATAAATACATAACTCAAAGCTTGTTAGAAGGCTGGCACAGGCTTCCGTCAGCCCACTCTTGGCGGACTGAACCTTCTGGATCACCACACTCATAATAGTGCAGTGCTCCTCGTCGATGGAAGCGCTGTTAAGCACCTCCAGCAAATTATCTGGTGCCTCCGGTTACACGGAGGTTAGCGGTGTCGTAGGCTTGCCCTTCTTACTAGGGGTCGCCTGCCGGACTCCGGAACCACTGAAGGTTCCGGTGCGGTATCCAGCCCAGGGCCGGACTTAGAGCCCTTTGGGGTTTCATCCCCTTTGCGCCTGGAGTCCGGGAGGTCGCCTTGCGGCGCCTCCGGGACCACCTCCGCCTGGCTTGGCCCCTTTTGGGACTCCACCTCGGCATCGTCCGTAGGGCGAGGGGAGGTAGCAGTCAGGAGTGAAAGACTATTCACATCCGATGAATCCAGGGATCCGCTCGACAAAGCGTCGAGCCGGGCCTTGGGCAGACTGCGTGATTATATTCGATGTCAGAAGATACTATGCAATAAAGGAACGCCATGAGTTATTCTGGTATCCGGATACTTACGATTTTGCCAGGGGCTTGGCCCTGGATGGCCACTCCTCTTCGCCGTCTTCGCCGTTGGTGGAGTAGTCCGTAGGAAGGGTCTTTCTCTTCTTGGACCCTTCGGACCCCCCAGTTGGGGCGGCCTTCCTTTTCTTTCCTCCCCCCGTTGGAGGGGGAGAGGCATCTTCTTCCTCCTCCTCGTCTCCGTGGGAGGACTGCGCTTCGGAGTCATCAGACGATGAATCCAACACCACTAGGCACCGGGAACTCTTTCGAGTTCATGTGGACTTCTTCTTGGCCTTCTTCTCCGGCACCATGTAAGGTGCCGGGACCAGCAGCTTCGCCAAGCTTGCATCTGCTGGGCCTTCGGGCAAGGGAGCCGGACAGTCAATCTGTCCGGACTTCTTCTGCTAGTCCTGTCAAAGGAACGGGAGCTTAGATCCCGCATAGAGTCAAACTATGAAAAACAAGTATCCCGTAAAGGGTAAAACAAGCTTACTACGCTGGCTTGGCGCTTCGCGCAGAATCCGTGATCCTCGGTAATGGGAGGGGGAACCTCGGCGCCCTTGAATAGCACCTTCCAGGCATCCTCTTGCTTTGTGTCAAAGAGCCTGGACAAAGTTTTGTGCTGGACCGGGTCGAACTCCCACAAGTTAAAAGCCCATCGTTGACACGGGAGGATCCGGCGGAGGAGCATGACCTGGACTACGTTGACAAGTTTAACCTTCTTGTCCACCAGGTTTTGGACGCAGGTTTGGAGTCTGGTCAGCTCTCCTGAATTACCCCATGATAGGCTCGTCTCTTTCTAGGAGGTGAGCCGTGTGGGGATGCCAGATTGGAATTCGGGGGCCGCTGCCCATTGAGGGTCACGTAGCTCGGTGATGTAGAACCACCCCGATTGCCACCCTTTGATGCTTTCCACAAAGGAGCCCTCGAGCCATATGACGTTGGGCATCTTGCCCACCATGGCGCCTCCGCACTCCGCTTGCTGGCCGCCCACTAACTTCGGCTTGACATTGAAGGTCTTCAGCCATAAGCTGAAGTGGGGCTTGATGCAGAGGAAGGCCTCGCACACGACGATAAACATCGAGATGTTGAGGATGAAGTTTGGATCCAGATCATGGAAATCTAGGCCGTAGTAGAACATGAGCCCCCGGACAAATGGGTGGAGTGGGAAGCCCAGTCCATGGAGGAAATGGGTGAGGAACACCACCCTCTCATGGGGCCTGGAGTAGGGATGAGCTGCCCCTCGTCTGGGAGCCGGTGCGCAACATCGTTGGACAAGTATCCTGCTTTCCTCACCTTTTTGATGTGCCCCTCCGTGACGGAGGAGGCCATCCACCTGCCTCCCGCTTCGGACATGGCTGGAGAAGGTTGAGGTGGGAAGTGCGGACTTGGGTGCTGGAGCTCGAGTGCGCGGAAATGGATAAGCGAAGGAGGAAGAAGGCGTAGATGAAAAAGGTGGATCCTTATCCCCTTATATGGGCGGACGAAATTATGTGCCCCCACCAGCCTGGTAAAACTCGCTTATCTCCCAAGCGCAGTGATTAATGGCACGGTTGGGTTACCCATGCCCGTCTTGATGAGAATCCCGGAATAAGGGACACGGTCTCTGCTTCGACAAGACGTGCCAAGGAAATCACCTCGCTAAACGCGCAGGAGCGGGACAATAAAACAATTCGAATAAAGGCTTGGCCGTGGCATGATGTCACGCAGCGGAATACGTCAGCAGATTAGATTTGTACAAATATTATTCTCTCTACGGTGGTATGTGGAACATATTTTGCAGAGCCGGACACTATCCTTGTGTTAAAAATCTTCTATGAAGTATTCGGAGGAGGAACCCGCCTTGCAATGCGGAAGACAATCTGCGCGCCGGACTCATCGTCATTGAAGCCTGGTTCAGGGGCAACTGAGGGAGTGACGGATTAGGGGGTGTCCGGATGACCGGACTATAACCTTTGGTCGGACTCCTGGACTATGAAGATACAAGATTGAAGACTTCGTCCCGTGTCCGGATGGGACTTTCCTTAGCGTGGAAGGCAAGGTTGGCGATAAGGATATGTATATCTCCTCCCATTGTAACCGACTCTGTGTAGCCCTAGCCCTCTCCGGTGTCTATATAAACCGAAGGCTTTTAGTCCGTAGGACGGACAACAATCATACCATAGGCTGGCTTCTAGGGTTTAGCCTCTCTGATTTCGTGGTAGATCTACTCTTGTACTACCCATATCATCAATATTAATCAAGTAGGAGTATGGTTTTACCTCCATCGAGAGGGCTCGAACCTGGGTAAAAACATCGTGTCCCTTGTCTCTTGTTAGCATCCGCCTAGACGCACAGTTCGGGACCCCCTACCCGAGATCCGCCGGTTTTGACACCGACAAGGACCCTTTTCATCAAATCTGATCCGACTAAGGTGGGAGAGACTGGCACCCGCTAGCCACCTTATGCAACAAGTGCATGTCAGTCGGTGGAACCTGTCTCACGTAAGTGTACGTGTAAGGTCGGTCCGGGCCGCTTCATCCCACAATACCGTCGAAACAAGATAGGACTAGTAACGGTAAGCATATTGAACAAAATCAACGCCCACAACAACTTGTGTTCTACTCGTGCACGGAATCTACGCAATAGACCTAGCTCATGATGCCACTGTTGGGGAACGTAGCAGTAATTCAAAATTTTCTATGCATCACCAAGATCAATCTATGGAGAGACTAGCAACGAGAGAGAGGGGAGTGCATCTTCATACCCTTGAAGATCGTGATGTGGAAACGTTACAAGAACGCGGATGAAGGAGTCGTACTCGTAGCGATTCAAATCGCGGAAGATCTGATCTAGAGTCGAACGGACAGCGCCTCCGTGTTCAACACACGTACAGACCGGGGACGTCTCCTCCTTGATCCAGCAAGGGGATAGGAGAAGTTGAGGGAGAACTCCGACAGCACGACGGCATGGTGGTGGTGGAGCTCGTGGTATTCCTGCAGGGCTTCGCCAAGCACTATAGAGGAGGAGGAAGAGTTGGAGGAGGGAGGGGCTGCGCCAGGGGAAGGGTTGTGGCTGCCCTCCCACCCCCTCACTATATATAGGGGAAAGGGGAGAGGGGGCTGGCCCCTCTAGATGGATCTAGAGGAGGGCGGCGGCCAGGGGAAACCCTAGATGTGTTTGGGCGCCCCCACCCCCTAGGAAACTTGCCCCCCAAGCCGGGAGGGGTGGCTGCCCTAGGGGTGGCGCCCCCACCTCTCCAGGTTACGTGAGATGGGGTGGGAGGGGCTCTCAGACCCTTAGTGGGCTGATGTGCCCCCTCCCCTAGGCCCATAAAGCCCCCCAACGCTTGTCGGGGCCTCCGAAACCCCTTTCGGACACGCTGGCCATAGCCTGGTACCCCTGGAACACTTCCGGACTCCAATACCCTTCGTCCAATATATCGATCTTCGCCGCCGGACCATTCTGGAACTCCTCGTGATGTTCGGGATCACATCCGGGACTCCGAACTACCTTCAGTAAGCACATACTATTTCCCATAACAACTCTAGCATCACTGAACCTTAAGTGTGTAGACCCTACGGGTTCGAGAACCATGCAGACATGACCGAGACGTTCTCCGGCCAATAGCCAACAGCGGGATCTGGATACCCATGTTGGCTCCCACATGTTCAATGATGGTCTCATCGTATGAACCACGATGTCAAGGATTCAATCAATCCCGTATACAATTCCCTTTGTCAATCGACATGTTACTTGCCCGAGATTCGATCGTCGGTATCCCAATACCTCGTTCAATCTCGTTACAGGCAAGTCACTTTACTCGTTCCATAATGCATGATCCCGTGACTAACTACTTAGTCACATTGAGCTCATTGTGATGATGCATTTCTGAGTGGGCCCAGAGATACCTCTCTGTCATACGGAGTGACAAATCCCAGTCTCGATTCGTGCCAACCCAACAAAAACTTGCGGATACCTGTAGTGCACCTTATAGCCACCCAGTTAGGTTGTGACGTTTGGTACACCCAAAGCATTCCTACGGTATCCGAGAGTTGCACAATCTCATGGTCTAAGGAAATGATACTTGACATTAGAAAAGCTTTAGCAAACGAACTACAAGATCTTGTGCTATGCTTAGGATTGGGTCTTGTCCATCACATCATTCTCCTAATGATGTGATCCCGTTATCAATGACATCCAATGTCCATGGCCAGGAAACCATAACTATCTATTGATCAACGAGCTAGTCAACTAGAGGCTCACTAGGGACATGTTGTGGTCTATGTATTCACACATGTATTATGGTTTCCAGTTAATACAATTATAGCATGAACAATAGACAATTATCATGAACAAGGAAATACAATAATAACCATTTTATTATTGCCTCTATGGCATATTTCCAACATCTCCTACCTCTAGTTGACTACCTCTTCCATCCCTAAGCTCCATTGTTGCTCCAAGCTCCATTTTCGCCCTGTGTCTGTCCCTAGCCAATCAAACTTGTTGATTTGCTCGGGATTGGTTGAGGAGGCCCCGATCTACACTTCCACCAAGAGAAATTTGATTCCCCCCACTAATCCCTAGCGGATCTTGTTACTCTTGGGTGTTTGAGCACCCTAGACGGTTGAGGTCACCTTGGAGCCATAGTCCATTGTGGTGAAGCTTCGTGGTGTCGTTGGGAGCCTCCAATTAAGTTGTGGAGATTGCCCCAACCTTGTTTGTAAAGGTTCGGTCGCCTCCTTCAAGGGGACCAATAGTGGAATCACGACATCTCGCCTCCTTCAAGGGTGTGAGGAGATTACGATGGCCCTAGTGGCATCTTGGGGAGCATTGTGCCTCCACACCGCTCTAACGGAGACGTACTTCCCCTCAAAAGGAAGGAACTTCGGTAACACATCCTCGTCTCCACCGGCTCCACTCTTGGTTATCTCGTGCCTTTACTTGTGCAAGCTTATTTGTGTTGTATCCCTTGCTTGCTTTTGTTCTAGTTGTTATTGCATCATATAGGTTGCTCACTTAGTTGCATATCTAGACAACCTACTTTGATGCTAAGTTTACGTTGGTAAAGAAAAGTCTAAAAAGTGTTAGTTGCCTATTCACCCCCCCCCCTCTAGTCAACTATATCGATCCTCTCGATGGGCTTCCTCAAATTGCCTTAGGTCTTCATGAGCAAGCAAGTTGGATGCAAACCCACTTAGTTTCTTTTGTTGAGCTTTCATAAACTTATAGCTCTAGTGCATCCGTTGCATGGCAATCCCGACTCACTCACATTGATATCTATTGATGGGCATCTCCATAGCCCATTGATATGCCTAGTTGATGTGAGACTATCTTCTCCTTTTTGTCTTCTCCACAACCACCATTCTATTCCACCTATAGTGCTATGTCCATGGCTCACACTCATGTATTGCGTGAAAGTTGATTTTTTTTAGGATACTAAAGTATGAAACAATTTCTTGGATGAAAACGGGGTTGTGCATGATTTAAATATTTTGTGTGATGAAGATAGAGCATAGCCAGACTATATGATTTTGTAGGGATAGCTTTCTTTGGCCATGTTATTTTGAGAAGACATGATTGCTTTGTTAGTATGCTTGAAATATTATTGTTCTTATGTCAATATTAAACTTTTGTTTTGAATCTTATGGATCTAAACATTCTTGCCACAATAGAGAATATTACATTGATAAAGATGTTAGGTAGCATTCCACATCAAAATTTCTGTTTTTATCATTTACCTACTTGAGGACGAGCAGGAATTAAGCTTGGGGATGTTGATACGTCTCCAACGTATCTATAATTTTTTATGTATTCATGCCATGTTTATAATATTTTTTACATGCTTTTGGTATGATTTGGTTAGAACTAACCCGGACTGATGCAGTTTTCAGCAGAACTACCGTGGTGTTGTTTGTGTGCAGAAATAAAAGTTCTCAGAATGCGCTGAAAATCAACAGAGTTTTTTTGGGAAAATATAAAAAATACTGGAACAAAAAGTTATCGGAGAGGAGTCCCGTGGGGCTCATGAGGGTGGAGGGCACCCCCCTAGGGCGCGCCCCTGTGCCTCGTGGACACCTCATGGGTCCTCCTGACTTGTTCTCAACGCCAAACCCTCCTATAAATACAGAAACCCCCGAAACATAACCTAGATCGGGAGTTCGGCCGCTGCAAGCCTCTGTAGCCACCAAAAACCTCTCGAGAGCCCGTTCCGGCACCCTGCCAGTGGGGGAATCCATCTCCAGTGGCCATCTTCATCATCCCAGTGCTCTCCATGACGAGGAGAGAGTAGTTCTCCCTCGGGGCTGAGGGTATGTACCAGTAGCTATGTGTTTGATCTCTCTCTCTCTAGTGTTCTTGATATGGCATGATCTTGATGTATCGCGAGCTTTGCTACTATAGTTGGATATTATGATGTTTCTCCCCCTCTACTCTCTTGTAATGTATTGCGTTTTCCCTTTCAAGTTATCTTATCGGATTGAGTCTTTAAGGATTTGAGAACACTTTATGTATGTCTTGCATGTGTTTATCTGTGGTGACAATGGGATATCACGTGATCTAGTAGATGTATGTTTTGGTGATCAACTTGTGGGTTCAGTGACCTTGTGAACTTATGCATAGGGGTTGGCACATGTTTTCGTCTTGACTCTCTGGTAGAAACTTTGGGGCAGTCTTTGAAGTTCTTTGTGTTGGTTGAATAGATGAACCTGAGATTGTTTGATGCATATCGTATAATCATACCCACGGATACTTGAGGTGACATTGAAGTATCTAGGTGACATTAGGGTTTTGCTTGATGTGTGTCTTAAGGTGTTATTTTACTACAAACTCTAGGGCTGTTTGTGACACTTACACAAATAGCCCAATGGATTGATCGGAAAGAATAACTTTGAGGTGGTTTCGTACCCAACAATAATCTCTTCGTTTGTTCTCCGCTATTAGTGACTTTGGAGTGACTCTTTGTTGCATGTGGAGGGATAGTTATATGATCCAATT
The DNA here is from genome assembly GCF_018294505.1 of Triticum aestivum. Taxonomy (NCBI): domain Eukaryota; kingdom Viridiplantae; phylum Streptophyta; class Magnoliopsida; order Poales; family Poaceae; genus Triticum; species Triticum aestivum. The sequence continues at coordinate 758,039,056 of NC_057801.1, forward strand.
ATGTTATTATTCTTGGGAGAACTTGCACTAGTGAAAGTATGAACCCTAGGCCTTGTTTCGAAGCATTGCAATATCGTTTGCGCTCACTTTTATCGCTTGCTACCTTGCTGTTTTTAATTTCCAGATTACAAAAACCTATATCTACCATCCATATTGCACTTGTATCACCATCTCTTCGCCGAACTAGTGCACCTATACAATTTACCATTGCATTGGGTGTGTTGTGGACACAAGAGACTCTTCGTTATTTGGTTGCAGGGTTGTTTGAGAGAGACCATCTTCATCCTACGCCTCCCATGGATTGATAAACATTAGGTCATCCACTTGAGGGAAATTTGCTACTGTCCTACAAACCTCTGCACTTGGAGGCCCAACAACATCTACAAGAAGAAGATTGCAAAGTAGACATCACTGCGGTGGCGTCGGCCATGGTGGGGAGAGAGCGAGAGAGAGGCACAGGGGGTAGAGTGAGGTGTTGGGGAGGTCGGGCGATGAGGTGGAACTCATCCACACGTCCAGCAGCTCAGCGGCAAGCAGGTGACGGCGTGGCGAGCTCGGGCATGCCGGCGCTCTCCTCTCTGCCTGCCTGGCGAGAGGAAGCAGCTGACTAGCCATGGGCCAACACAGTGCTGGGCCGCCAGGTAAGTTAGGCCAGGTGAGTTTTTTTCCTTTTTATTTTTGTTTTCTTTTTCTTAAGTAACTTTGTGGCTTTAATTAAAATACTAAAACAAACCCAAAAATCATGAAACTTCTCAAGCCCACTGTTTGGATTATTTCCAACAGTAAACATTTTAGTTCATGATTATTTGGACATTTAAAATATTATATAGCATTTAAACGCCCAAAGGCAAATAGAGTATGATTTAATTCAGTGACCTAATGTTGTCCTAGAAAATTGTGCACCATATTCGTCAGAGGTTCTAGACCAAGGCAAAGAGATGAACATTCTAGAAGGTCATTTCAGGTTCATTGAAAAAGATTTTAGTAAACCCTAGTTCGATTAAGTGGTGCTTGGGGTTTCTATCATCCCCATTTCAACTTTCTTGAAAAGTAAACATGATGCAGTCACTCTAATGCATGCACTGACTAGGGTTGTGACCATTGAACCTTGAGAAACTTGATGTTATGGCGTCGAGTGGTATGCTCGGCTTGATCAAGAATACGAATAGTATATTGCCGATATGTGAGATTATCTTGGAGATCAAGTGTTTCGTGGTCCACTCAGTGGATAGGATCCGAGAAGCAACACGTGAGTTGAGAAACGTGAAAGATGTCATGAACTCTGGAGAGGTGTGGAGGTAGTTCCAATTGGTAGGCAACTTCTCCTCGTTTGGCAAGAATGTGAAAGGGCCCAATGTAGTGAGGAGTCCATTTGCCCGTGATACCGAAGCGATGGGTTCCCTTCAGAGGAGTAACCCGAAGGTAAGCCTTCTCGACAACTTCAAAATTCATGGCCTTATGTTTACTTTTCATGAACAATGTGAACTTGCTCTTCTGCTTGCTGAATCGTATCCGGGCCAAAGAATTGTCTTTCCCCGGTTTCTGACCAGTTAAGAGGCGTTCAACACCTTCGTCCATAGAGAACTTCAAAAGGGGCTTTGCCCAAGCTAGATTGATAGCTATTATTATAAGCATATTCGACAAATGGAAGGCATTTCTCCCAATCCATTCTGAATGATTTAACAGAAGCTCGGAGCATATCTTCTAGAATTTGATTAACGCGTTCTACTTGACCACTTGATTAAGGGTGGAAGCCGGTGCTAAAGGAGAGACGAGTTCCCATAGCATTTTGGAAACTTTGCCAAAATCGAGAGGTGAAGAGACTTCCACGATCTGAGTTAATCTCCAATGGAACACCACGAAGAGACACTATTCGAGAGAGATATAGATCTGTTAGCTGGCTAGCGGTTATACTCTCTCGGACAGGCATGAAATGGGCTACTTTGGAAAGGCGATCCATGACGACGAAGATAGCATTATTCCCTCTCTTGGTCCAGGGAAAACCGGTGATGAAATCCATATCGCCTTATCACATTTCCATTCAAGAATAGCTAAAGGTTGAAGGGTGCCAGCAGGCCATTGATGCTCTGCTTTAACACGACGACAGATGTCGCAACTAGGAATATACTAAGAAATTTCTCTCTTCATCCTAGTCCAACAGAACCTCTGGCGTAGGTCCTGATACATTTTAGTACTACCGGGATGAATGGTGAGAGGATATTCATGAGCTTCCCTAAGGATCAATCGCATCAGGTTTCATACCTTGGGAACCACTAAGCGGTTTCCGAAGTACACGACACCTTGATCATCAATGGAGAAACAATCCGCAACTCCTTTCTTGATGTTTCTCTTGATATGGGAGATTCCTGGATCTACCTTCTGAGCTTTGATGATCTGATCCGAAAGGGTAGGTTTCGCCACCAAGGTAGAAAGGAATCCTTGAGGAACAATGTGAAGGTTAAGCTTCCAAAATTCCTCATGGAGAAGTGGTTAACTTTGTTGTAACATCACATTCTTACAATAAGATTTATGACTTAGTGCATCGGCCATGACATTGGCTTTTCCCGGGGTGTAAGTTATTCCTAAGTCGTAATCTGTGATCAACTCGATACAACATCTTTGCCTGAGATTCAAATCCGGTTGGGTGAATATGTATTTCAGACTCTGGTGCTCGGTGAATATTTCACAATGATTACCAAGAAGGTAATGTTGCGAGGTTTTGAGTGCATGGACTACACCTGCAAGCTCTAGATCATGTGTAGGATAGTTTTCCTCATGCGGATGCAACTGCCATGAAGCATGGGCAATTACATGACGATATTGCATGAGTATGCAACCTAGTCCTTGTCGCAAGGCATCGCAATAGATAACAAAGTCCTTGGAAAAATCTGGTGCTACCAGTACGGGAGAAGATGCCAGGCGTCTTTTCAGTTCCTGAAAACTGTGCTCGCACTGTGGAGTCCACTCGAACTTTTTATCTTTCTTGAGGAGTTCAGTTAGAGGTTTAGCAACCTTGGAGAAGTTCTCGACAAAGCGGCAGCAGTAACTCGCTAAGCCAAGGAAACTAAGAACTTGCTTGACCAATTCAGGTGGAGTCCAATTAAGAACGGCATGAACTCGCTCGGGATTAACAGCAATACCCTTACCAGAGATTACATGGCCTAGGTATGTCACTTCTGGCAACCAAAATTCACATTTAGAGAATTTGGCATAAAGGCGATGCTCTCAAAGTTTCGTCAATATTAGCCTTAGATGCTCGGCATGTTCTTCCTCATTCTTGGAGTAGATGAGTATATCATCGAGGTATACCACGACGAATTTATCTAAGTACTCCATCAAGATCGAGTTCATTAACCGAGAGAAGGTGGCTGGGGCTTTGGTTAAACCGAAGGACATGATGGTGTACTCGTATTGGCCATAACGAGTAACAAAGGCCATTTTGGGAATGTCCCCGTTCTTGATTGAGGAAACACTGAGGATCCAGCGAGCTAATCATACAGGTCGTCGATCCTGGGGAGCCGATACTTGTTCTTTATGGTGACCAAATTGACGGGTCGATAATCTACAACCATCTGATTCGTACCATCCTTCTTCTTGACGAAGAGGACGGGACAAGCCCGTGGAGAAGATCTAGAATGGACGAAACCCTTTTTCAAGGACTCATCGAGTTGTTTCTTGAGTTCAGCTAGTTCTAGGGGTGCCATCTTATAGGGTCTCCTAGAGATTGGCATAGTTCCTGGGACAAGATCTATCACGAATTCGACACCCCTGTCAGGTGGAACACCTGGCAGTTCTTATGGAAGGACATCTGGGAAATCACGGACTACCAAGACATCTTTGAGGTCTGGTAGAGGACTAGCATTAAGGGAGTAGAGCTGACGCTCAGACACTCGGGTTAAGACATTGACTACCTTGCCCGATGGATCTATAAGTTGAATAGTCCTAGAGTAACAATCAATCTTAGCATGATGGGCTGTCATCCAGGTCATACCCAAGATGATATTTATGTCCGAGGATTTGAGAGTTATCAAAGATGCAAGGAAAACAAGTATGTCGACTTGAATTTCATTCCCATTGATTACTCTAGAAGTTTGCCAATCCCGAGGTTTGAATTACCATGGAAGTGGGCATATCACAAAAGCGGTGTTGTGCAAACGAGCATAGCCCTCGGATATAAATGATTGAGATGCTCCAGTATTGAAAAGAACAGATGCGGGATGGCAATTAACAAGAAGCGTACCAAGAACGACGTTGGGATCATCCTGAACCTGTTCAGCTGAAACACAGTTCACATGGCCACGTGCAGAGGTGGTTGGATTGGTGTAATACACCTTCCCTGTTGGCTTGCCACGGCCAACAAACTTTCCGGACTGATTGGGGTTGTTGTTCTGGGGACACTCTCGCATGTAGTGACCCGGTTCTCCACACTTGAAGCATGTCAAGGTGTTGGTGCGTGGAGGAGCATTAGCGGCTGATCCACCATAAGTCTTAGGCAGTGCATACTGCTGGGTTGGGCGAGGCGCCTGATAGCTAGGATGGCCTCGGAGTGAACGTGGGTGGCAGACTTGTGTTTGGCACCCACACCCGGCGCTTTTGAGAGCCAGAACCGGATGAGGAACCAGTGTCATGGGTTGCTTGCATGTAGATTCAAAGTCAGTTTGACCTGTCTCAACACTGATAGGCTTGTTCACTAACTTCTAGAAGGAAGAGCATTCGTGCAGTCGAAGAACATGGCGAAGCTCAAGGCTGAGTCCCTTGCGGAACTTCGCCTGCTTCTTGGCATCGGTGGACACTTCTTCAGGTGCATAGCGTGCTAGATTACCAAACTCTCTGATGTATGCATCCACGGTCAGCCTGCCCTGGGTGAAGTTGCAGAACTCCTCCCTCTTACGATCCATAAGACCTTCCGGGATGTGATGCTCATGGAAAGCCTCGCTAAAGTCTGCCCAAGTGGTTTCCTGGCCAGCTGGGCGCATGGCCTCGTAATTTTCCCACCAAAGGCTGGTGGGGCCCTCAAGATGATAAGCAGCGTAAGTGACCTTGTCAGCTTCGGCTACGTGCGCAGAACATAGCTTGTGGGTGATGCTGCGGAGCCAATCAGCCGCATTGAGAGGCTCGACCAAATGATGGAAGGTTGGTGGGTACATCTTGATGAAGTCATTGCGAGACACCAAGTCGTTCCTCTGGTAATGTGCAGTGTTCTGCTCAATGCGTTCCAGCAAACGGTTGGTATCATGTTTGTTCCTTTCAGCCTACAACATGACCTCAGCCAAGGAACATGGATGAGGCAGATTCCCATCGCTAGCCCCACTGGCTTCACCCTGCTCCAGGGCAGCAGGGGTGCTTCGGGAGTTGACCATCCTAGGAAAACAAAACAGCGGTTTAGACAAGGATGGCAAAACTCTGACATAGGAGTGAAGAATGTAATGGATGACACGAAATGCAGAGATGTTCATTTGTACGACATGGTACTACAGAAACTGCCATATATATACCATCGGTCATACACACCATACATTGTTTAGTACAAGCCCAAGCTGAAGTACAACTGCGGTGAAAGAAAGATTACATCTCATCGGAAGCATTCCAAGCTCCTATACATTATTTTTCTACACCTCTGGAATTCAGTACACACTAAATCATATTCCACCAGACACGTAGGACTGTGGAGATACAACTATTACGTTACTACTAGTGCCATGATCTAGCTCAGTCGTCTCCGTCTCCGTAGTAATCTTTATAAAGATTACCCGCGTAGCCTAGAAGTGGAACATGCGGGTCTGGAAACTCCTGGTCATGTGGGGCCTATGGACCACAAGGACTTGGATGAGGCATTGGTCCCACGAACGGTGGCAGACGATGCCCACGTCGAGGTGTGACACCTCCAACATTAGGATAGTCCATGTGAGCTGGCAGACGAGTGCGTACGGGGTACAGATCCCGCATATCAAGATAACCAGTCTGCACGGCGGGTCCAAGCCATGTCAGAGTGGCCTAGTGGTCCGCTCGAGTGTTGTACGGCTCCATGCGAAGGGCGCGGTTCTCACGGTTCCTTTCTTCCAACATCTTTGTGGTGATACGAAGGCGCGGCTCCTCATGAGTAGCGTCAGCATAAAGGCCAGTGTAATAACCCTCCTGACCAGTGAGTGCTGCTGGCAGATAGCATGCCCGGCTTGAATGATAGTGACCATGGAGTAAGCAGCATCCTGGATGGACATCTCCAGAGTAACTCCGAGCCCGTAAGACCAATGAACGGGGTCGGTAGCTCCGGGGTAGGAAGGAAATACCCTCACTAAGAATATATACTGACTCTGATTAAAATCTCGATATTGCTCTTCAACGTATACTCTGGATACCATCGATAGCATGTCTCTGTCATCACATAGACCAGCATGGCCGTCTGCCCAGGCACGTCAATGCACCGAGTCAGACGTGCCACCTGGTGTGTGGTGTGGGAAGCCATCTGAAACACGAAATAATGCAAAGGCATTAGAATTTCTAGTAGAAATCGAACATCATAATGGTTGTAAATGCTAAAAAATAATTTTGAGACATTTTGCAAATAATTTCATAGTCACTCAACAACATCATAACAAGGTTCTGGGTCCAACTAACAACATACTGAAGTAGTAGAACTAGACTGGGGCTTGTACACAAAAATCCTATAAGTTACTACGGATTAGTAACACGTGGACCTGATAGAGAAAGATCCTAGTCCTTAACCCCCGTGGAAAGAATGGACTTACTCCGATCAGAATGTTATGAGGTAAAGGAGTAAAAAAAGCCTTACGTTCCATCCCACAATCAATTCCCCTAGATATAACTAAAGCATTTCTAGACTCGACATCGACCAGTTTGGCTTGAAGAACCTACATGTAGTCCGGCTCTAATGCTAACACTATTAGGACCCCGATTCTAAGCCACACTGATCTAACATGTAACACATCATATCACTTTGTGGCCTCACGCACTGTATCCCCACGGGTGCCACCTTACCTGGCCCGGGACCGTTTGTGCCTTTTGGCTCACGTATATGATAGTGTTGCTAGCATCCATACACTACTAGGAAAATGCTTATAGGTAGACATTTAGCAGTAGCGTTGGTTAGATACCCATCGCTACTGCTATTTAGCAGTAGCGCCGGCCAGCACAAGCGCTCCAAGTGCACGTTATCAGTAGCGCTGGATTTCACAGCCAGCGCTACTGCTAATGGGCCATGCTCTCGGACCCCCGTTGCAGCTTTAGCTATAGCGCTAGGCCGCCTACCCCGCGCTGCCGCTAAGCCCACTCTCTGCTTCCCCCCGTGCCGGCCCGCGCACCACCCCTCCCCTCACTCACACTCACACGCTCACACTAGATCGAATCCCAATCGTCCCCCGATCCATCCGCTGCCCCCGCATCCTACTCCGGCCGCCCTCCCCGGCGTCGGCCCTCCTCCACTGCCCCCTCCCCCCCGCACCGGCTCTCCTCCCCTGCTGGCCGCCCCCCCACACCGGCCCTCCTCTCCT